>NC_136488.1:26713115-26723115 GCF_053919585.1 Euprymna scolopes
TGCGAGTATTTTTTTTCCTATGTCGTTACTGGTTTCGATTTTAGTATGCTCCTTGAATCCAATGTCGTCAGTGTTTAGTTTTTTAGAACGCTGTTTTTAAACGTGAGTACGTTCTCCGAATCCAATGTCGCCAGTGTTTTGGCTTGTAATAAGCCACAAAGAAAACAGAACAATGGAATAGAGTTTAAACAATGTATTACTGGAACAACAACGTAAAAAGGTTACAATTGAAAAGAATAGTAAACGTCAGCGAGCAGGCGAAGGTCGCTCTGGTGTTTAATCCACACCTGGGATCAAAAGGTCTATGGTTTATATAATGTATAGAACAGTCCATTTGGAGGGTGATTCCCCACAACAATTATTAAAAGATTTAAAATGCACTGGGGAGAAACTTCACATGCCTCCCCACAATGACTTATCTGCAATACACTATAGTCTACATTGCACTGTAAGAAACCTATTGTTGATTTTATAATATTATTTTTATATAAAACTAGCGTTGCCCAGGTTTGTAGAAGTATAGTAAGGGATCCCGGGTAGAGGGAGGATTAAAAGATGTTTTAAAAATGTGGTATAGTAGAGGGGTTCTCCGGCAATGTCTCAGTCGAGTAAGGAGCCCCAAGAGGGGATTAAAAAAATGGTAGAAGCGGGGTAAGGTGAAACAATAGTAGGCAGTTTGGGTGGAGAGAGAAAAAAAAGCTGTAGTAAGCAGGCAGGCTCGAACCAGTAACGTGAAGAAGGAAAAAAATACAAAAGTTTTAGTGAGACATACAAACACACACACAAACACACACACGCAAGTTCAGAAAATAGGCACAAATTTAAGATTTTTCCAATTACCGATTCCGATTCTAATTAATCGTTCCAACACTAATATATACTACACAATCTACTCGGTGTGTCCTAGGAATCTTTCATTTTAGCCTCAATACGACATCACAGATGACGTCATCTTTATGACATGTATAACATCATATTCAAAGACGTCATGCATGACGTCATAACACACACACACACACACATATATATATAATATTTTTTATATTTTATAGACAGAATTAGACCATTAGACCTTGAGTCTAAAGAGCAGAGTTTATTTTAATGTATTAATAAACGTATTAATACTTTTAATAGACCAGTGCCCATAGTACTGTAGATATATAATAAGCTCAATAGGTAGAACTATATTAATATTGAGTAAAAAGATTTATAATTGTAAATTATGAATCAGTTTGAAAAGGAAAAACAAACAAAATCAACTTGAGTGTACGATCGTTTCGGAAACGATATTCATTTAACTAAAATTAACAAAACCTTTGTTAGTTATTTCCAAAACCTTTGTCAATTATTGACAATAATTGACAAAGGTTTTGTCTTGGAATATAATCTCCTCATCAGCAAAAAATAGGGGTGGGGTGAAGTTTAAGGCACCAAAATAAAACTAGCATTTTTGTAGTAAGTGTTACAGGGAAGGGCTGTCTCCTTTCCATGTAAATAAGAAGAATATGAGATAAGTGAAAATGAGATTAGGATAAGCCTAGAATCGAACCCTGTAGGCAAAGTTAAGAAATTGAATGTTAGAAATTAAGTCGATTGTTAATTCTCTTAGAAATCTGAATATTAAATATGTCAGCTAAAAGAATGAACAATGCAAATTAAATTATATTGTTAAAAATAAGTCAGATTAGAACTGAGGATTCTTTTGTTCGCTAGGAGTGTGTTTGGTTAAACATATGTAAAACCACGTGAAATTGGTCATGTTTGAAAAACACACTTCTGACGTCATAGAGAAAGGGAGATTCTCAATATAGTATCTAAGAGTTAGTTAGATGAGGTGAGTTGAGAGTTGAGAGTCGGAGAGGAGAGTCAGTCAGTTGGTCAGTTGATCTCTTGGAAGCGAAGGGAGAACATTTAGACTATATAGATCCAGATTTGAATTCCTGACGTCATCGACCGGCCGATCAGATGAATAAAGAAGTTATCATTATGTTGTAACTGTTGTCTTGTGTCATCCTTCATCACGAACTAAAGGTAATTGTGTTTATCATCTTATAATGAACAATGTGTAACCCTTCGAAGATTATGTATCTCCCATACTCTGTGTTAAGAACTGTGCATCATATCACCCTCTCCTCTAATATGTGTTAAAAGAACTGTAATATAAATAAATGTCTTTACTGCCCCATCATCACTATCCGTTATATGTATTGTTCCAATATGAGTCCCAAGGCAGATATTTCTTATTGAGCTCCATAAGAAAATTTGTTTCAAGTTCAGTCAGTGTATCTTTAGGCATGCTGCTGTCTCCAGATACAAAAAGAAACTAAAAGTCGCAGTGCGGTGCTAGGGGCTTCAAACGATTGGATTTTTTACGGGCTGTTCTTTTATGGGTCTTTAGCTGGTTAAAATTGTTTTTAAGGAATTAAAAATGGGTCAAAATTGAAAAAATCGTTAAAACATTTCGTAAATTCATCTTAGTTTATTTTTAATTTTAAATCGGTTTATATGCATGTCATGTTGAATGCTACAGTTTCGGTTTCGATTCTAGCTGATGGCACCTAAGTACTTTTTTTTTACTTTTGAAATCACGATCATATAATAATATATACGAAATCTGGACAAATTAAAATATCATATTTTAGCATGTTTTACACCCAGGCAAAGCCGCCCAACTCATATATATATATATATATATATATATATATATATATATAATATAAAGCTGAACGTCTGTGTGTGTGTCTGGTCACGAATAGGCTCCTATATGGTTGACTATTATAGAAAACTGATCGCATATAATGATAGAAGATGTATCAAGACACAGGAATGGGTATGTTTGATCTGGCATAATGATGATTCATTAAAATTGTGGGGTCTGCGTACGCGCCTGGTCCACAAAGTATGGAAATAAAAAATTAAAAAAAAAAAAAAAAAACGTTTACAAGTGTTTTTGATATAGATGTACATAATAATACTTTGATAAGTATGTTTTAACTTAAATATGGATGGTATAATAAAATTGTGGGGTTTGTGTTCGCGCCTGGCCTCCATAAAATGGAAATAGGCACAAACTTTAATAAAGACTTTTCATATCTATCTGCGTAAGTATACTTCGATAATTATGTTTCATTTTGAAGAAATATGGTATAATAAAATTATTGGGTGTTCGTTTGCGCCTGATCTCCATAGAATGTAAATATGTCACAAAGTTTAACAAGGTTTTTTAATATAGATCCACATAATATTGTGATAAGTATTTCATTGTGAACAGGTATGTTATAATAAATTATGGGGTTTATCTATTTTATTTTTACTTTCATCATATTTTTCTTTGGATTTGATACCCCCAAATTCGAAGCTATCTCTTTACAACCCTTCCTTTTCATAACCTATCATACTTTCATAAATCAGAGTCCATTTTCTGTAGGCTGTTTTTGAACCCAGTCAACGACGGGTACTTTTGCTAGTATATATATATATATATATATATGAATGGAATGCAAAGGTAGGTCAGATATGAATGTATGGAAGCTATCCCAGTCAGCCATAGAGTATCGATATACAGTACGGTGGAGAGGTATGTCTGAAGACTTATTACATTTCTTTTTTTATCTTAACTGCTACAACAGAGTGGTCAGAGGATCCCAGAGGAGATAGAACGGAACATGAACACAGCTCAGGGGAAGTTGTGAGGAAAAGGTCTAGAAGGCTTGCATATTGACCGGGTGTATCGGGCACTTCGTGTGAGTTCGTGAACAATCTGAGTGAGGTCATAGGCAATGGCAAAATCATGACAAAACCTCCCCTCGTCATCGGTTTTATTTGAGTGGGTCAGCCATTCCACGTTATGGACATTGAAGTCACCACAAATGTGAATGTTAGCCGAAGGATGAGCAGACAGGATGTGGTCAATTTTCTCAGATATGCTCTTAAAGATAGTAACCCCACTGTTGTGGGGGCTATACAGGGTAAATATAAATGCAGTGGTGTAAGCTAGTGCAACCCGGGAGCACATATAAGGTAAATTAGGGTCTTTTCTGGAGATATCCCTACCACATGGAAAGCCATCTTTGATGTAGGCACATAATGTTTACTTACTTTTTTCCCTTTACACATCTAATTTTACACAATAATTAATTTATTCGGATAACACTTTCTTTTCTTATTCTACAATAATATACAAGCAGAGAACGATGTTTACATAAAACATATATGCCGCGGTTTGATGAATAACTATTTTTTTATTTATAGATGTAGTAAAATAATTATACGGTGGATTCCGAGATTACAAAATACAAATAAAAACACTTCTCAATAGGACACAATACTGCTATAAAAGCAAATACAGACATAATAATCGCTCAAAAACTGAAAATTAACTACTGGTAACTATTAAATTATCCTAATGTATACATAACGTCTTTTAACACGCGATAATCACACAAACATAAAATTAAATCAACTTCTAAACATGATGCAATTCTGCTAAAAATATATTGCATCTTTGAAGTCTCGATAATCGCTCAAACTTATTAAGAATAAAATACTGGAACCTTTAAAATTTTATTATGGTTAGCTCTAACAAAAGGTTTTAAAATTATTGACATTTTGACAAGCATTGCTAACGCTTTCCTTGCGCAAATGGAACTACCATATAATGTAATCAAACACATATTGCACTTTTCTTGCTCGGATGGAACACTCTCAAAATGTAAATACAGCATTGGTTTGGGAATGTAAATATGCACAAAATACTGACACGCTCCCCCCAAATGGCTCTAAAAAATTAATTTTATGGGTACTAATATTGATTTTCTATTTTTGAGCGATTATCAAAACTTTAATGATACTATATTTGTTTGTTGTTGTTTTTTCATATAATCTTGACCTCTTGACTTCAAAGCTGTGACTTATGTTGACACTTCTTTTTTTAGAATTGAATGAACGCTTTCAAATAAGTTAAAACAAATATGCTGGTAGGTTTCAACGTAAACACTTATTTGTTATAGATTTATTTGTCTTTTTTACCACTTTTATTACATGCTCTGGAATATTTTATTATTTAGATGTTCTAGAGCTACTTTTAGGAAAAAAAAAAACCCTGCAGTATAACCGAGAAGAAAAACGATGGCCGACTTGAAAGATAACTGTCATCAGTAGAAAGCAGTTATCTACCACTGATTTTGCTCAATCTAATGAGTTAATATTCAGTGAGAATCCCTAACTTCGAAAACTCCTGTTTTTTTTTTACTTACTGCCATTTTTCGTAATTTTTTAAAAGTTATACTGATTTAGGCATGACAAGTACGTAATGTTTTTCTCTTAAATGCTTTTTTAGAATCAGCCAGTACTTCCAGGTTATCACCTCAAGACAATACTAATCGCTAGTAACCAACAATGCTGATAATCACAGACAGTAGCTTCCATTAGCTGCTACTGGAAAACAATGCCCGTCAGTGGAAGCTAGATTATTTCATTTGGGCCACAGCCGTCAATGTCTGCTATTTTCCAGTGACGGCAGTGGCCAC
This sequence comes from Euprymna scolopes, assembly GCF_053919585.1. Classification (NCBI taxonomy): domain Eukaryota; kingdom Metazoa; phylum Mollusca; class Cephalopoda; order Sepiida; family Sepiolidae; genus Euprymna; species Euprymna scolopes. Next base: position 26,718,644 of record NC_136488.1, read on the forward strand.
CAACAATAATCTTATTCTAATTTGTTTTCTAGGGAAAGTGGAGGGGGTGTTCTTTGAACGATTCTGTTCTGGATCTGTTATGCTTCATCCAGGCAACGCCGGTTAACGGGTCCTGTTAGTATATATATATATATATACATTTAGCCAGTAGAGTTTAGTTTCCTAGAAGTACATCCAATGAAACAACATGTGTCTACCAAAGAGTGCTCAATGAGTAAACAGAGCAGGTATATGAAATTTATTTATACAAACATTGATGGCCTGAAGACGTAATCCCCCAATGCGGGTGATTACAGAAACATGTATGCACATATGTAGCCATCAATGTTTGTATAAATAAACAAATAAATTTCATATATATATATATATATATATATATATATATATATATATATATATATATATATATATAACTACTTCATTTATTCGCATAAATTTAATATACGAAAGTATAGATTTATGCGTAAACTTTAAGTATTTACTTCAAAAGTGCTCAATACGTAGGTAGAGCTAGTTAGTAATTTATAAAATATATATGGCGATTAAGTTACACTGAATATTCTGCGTTTCATCCAACTATAGGATTCGTCAGCCTGACGAATCCTATAGTTGGATGAAACGCAGAATATTCAGTGTAGCTTAATCGCCATATATATTTTATAAATTACTATATATATATATATATATATATATATATATATATATATGTTGTGGTGACATACACACCCTTATAATCACTAAGATGGACTTATTCATTAGCCATATAGCAGCAATAGAGACCGAATGTCGTACAGAGTCGACTTCCCACGGACTTACTAATCTTCTTGTATCACAAACCCTGTTCTGGATATAAATGTTCTTCGTATTCTCACCAGTCGTCGTGTTTTCCTACTTTAACCTTTCCCAACTACACTACAATATATATATATATATATATATATATATATATATATATATATATATATATATATATATATATATATATATATACGCGCGTGTGTGTGTATGTGTCCGTGTGTTCCTCAGGAAGTCTCAAAATAAAGACAAACCTTGATAACACATAACTCGGTTTGTTCCTTTTTATTTTTCTATTTCGTCGGAATAGTATTTCCATTACTCTCCTGGTGTATGTGTGTGTGTTTATTATACAAACATTATTGGTTACATATGTGCATACATGTTTCAGTGGAATCCTACTTCAAGGAGACCACCTCATCAGACCAAAAAAACAAGAAGTGATTTTTTTTTCAATGTCAATCCTTTTTCTTTTGGTCTGATGAGGTGGTCTCCTTGAATTAGGATTCCACTGAAACATGTATGCACATATGTAACCAATAATGAATGCGGATGAAACGCGGAAAATTCTGTGTAGCTTCATTGCCATATATATATTAAAAACTCATTACCTATCTTTACTTACGTATCAAACATTGTCGAAGTAAATACTGAAAATATTTACATAAAATTTTATGTAGATACGTAAAATAATTATATATATATTAGAATAGGCTATGCGAGTTAGCAAGCATTTTATATATCGTCGGTATTGCAAGATCTACAATTTTTTCTCTATAAAGCTCTGCTTTGTATTGCGCACTTGTTATAGACTTCATTTGGAAATAATCTGCAATCATTTTCAAATTCTTCAATCAAATTGTTTAAAATACTGATATTCGTTCTTTCAATAATTGTATAGTGCTCACCTTACGGACAACAATGAACTCTTCCACTTGTTATAAAGGCCAGGAAAATATTTCTCAGTCGGACTGAGGTATAATCATTCTTCATTCATTGTATTTGCTTTTCTGCTCAATTTATTTTTGTTTCAACTAGATACCGACTTGCGTTTTTCCTCTCGACCATTACCAGACGACAACAATAATATTAAGATATTTCCAGATAAATCAATTTATAGTTCATTTTTTTCTCTAAGGTCAAAAGTACCAGTGTGTCAAACGTCACTTCTGCAAGGAGGATTAAGAAAAAAAGTATTAGAAAAAAGTTAATCGATTATGTCCAGACATAAAAAGAGAAAATATTTAAACTAAATTTCACAGAAAATTAGCTCAGATGGTAGAGACGATATAATGCAGATGAGTACATACGGGTTTCTCATCACAAGAATATGATTGCCTAGTTAAGCTATAAATACCGAACAGAAGATCACTTTAGAGAAACGATGTAAGATACACCGAAAGCCTCATGCTTAATAATATTACCAACTCCAACCATTAAAGTGACTTACTAGATTACTACTTGGGGTGTCTCGCCCGTATCGCTTCCCAAAGAAGACTCATTTTAAAACCCTTTTTGTCTCTCACTCAAAACCGTGACGTAATCTCATATTATGATCATTCATCTCTATGTTCTGTCTAAGTAGTTTGATCTTTGTCTTCCACCTCAAATCATGCCACCCGGCTATGGGTACAATTTGTTTTTTTAGCTAGGTTATTCTTACATGTACTAATGTGACTCTGATCCAAATTAACACTAGTTAACTTAATCACTACTTATATAGGGCTCCTCATATATAACATATGTAATAATCTTTTAATTGTCTCGTCTTTTCAGCTTAGATGAAACAAACTTTCAATTCATGAATGACACAAGAAGACTTTGTGGAATTATTAAAGGTTTTATTGGAGATAATTTATTTATGAGGAGAGAGATTACTGTATCTTAATTATTATTTACTTCTTACTTTACTAATTTACCCCTAAAGAAATGTGTGGCGTAGACGGACACAGTCTCAAGGTAACATTCAGCTTAGATCATTTCTATATTGGACTGTGTAACATCTGAGTGCATCTTCATCTCGATATTCAATTTTGATCTAAAAATTTTTTGAAACACTCTTTTAAATTTTTCGTGTGAATCTTTTATAGTGGACGCAGTTCTTTATCTGTAACAAAACCGCCTTGTATTGCTCAATGATTGTACACACACTGTAACATCCCTAAATCTTTCTATTTTTACTAAAAGAGAAAATTATGTTAAAAGCTGCATAAATGAGAAAAATATTTTAACTCCATGACTTTCTCAAAACATTCACTCTAAATCAAATTAAATATATAAACGAAACAATGAATGAAATATATTTAAACTATTTTTCTCCCAGTTTTATTTGGCTTCGTTTTATTTACCTGCAATTATATGTTTGGCAAACTATTTTTTCTATATGAATTATTGCTAAATAATTTTAAAACAGTTTAAAGTAATCTTGAAACGTTTTTAGATTCTTTACATCATAAAATCCTAAAAATCTTGCATTTATTTTTCTTTTCAATAACATACCTGATCAAAATAGAAAGCTGTACATATATTGTACAAGCAATAGTTTTACCTATTTGTAAATAGAGTATTTTCAACTTCCTGTTTAATTACATCAGATATTAGCTGATCGATTGCAGATGTAATGTCGTTCTGTTTCCGATTTTGCTTTATATAGTACTAGCGAGGGGTACCCGGCGTTGCCCGGGTGTTTGGAGGTGTGTGTGGAAACTCCAGGGTGGGGGTGGGGTTAAAAAAAAGAAAGTAAGTACGAGCATCGAACCCGAACCGTTGAGGCAAAGTTGTAAATTAAAGTGTGAAAAACAAAAAACGTGCGACGTTAACCATTATCCCACCGCGAGATGCTAACGGAAACACGTTTGAATTTATTTAATTACTTGGATTTGGCAGGTGACCGGTTTAATGAGTTAATGAGGTCAAGTTTGACTGCGGGATAGTATTTTCCCAAGATATTATAGGAAAAAGACTAACCCACATGCGGCGAGCGACAAATTTTGAATATTTATCTTCCTGAAATCGAGCAAATTAAATAGACAGGCGAGCTTCGTTGTTAACTGTGAGATATTACGATTTATATGTGATATAAAAAGTTTTAAAAAGTTGTGAACCGACCGACCGCTTCTCAGAAAAAAGCCTTTTGTAGACATACAGAAAAAGCGAACACACATACATACATACATTTTCGCTTTTATATTTATAGATTATTTGAACTTTTTGGATTACTGTTCTCATCTTTTGAACATTTCCATCTCCAACCATCAATTAACTGCAAGAAACAATTCAATGTGCATGGTAAATTACAGATTTCACACCTCCAAGAATTGGCTAATTAACCCATGCTTGGTTATTCATTTTGAAATTGTCAGACAGCTTGATGACAAATTGGAATATTGATATTTTTTCAGTGCCCATGAAATCATTGTCATAAACATCATTTATAAGACTTGTTGGACGCATTCTAAGAACTTGGAAGCTATTTTTTTAGGCGACTGTATCTACACATTATCGGTTTTTCCAGCAATGTACAAAGTCGTGTTAAAATCAACATTTTTAAAGATTTAATGCCAAATTAGGAGTATATATATATATATATATATATATATATATATATATATATATATATTAGGTGGTACCAATCAAAATTACCATTCCATAGAAAATAGACACCCCCACAAACCGTT
>NC_136488.1:26728115-26800615 GCF_053919585.1 Euprymna scolopes
TAAAATTTATAATGATCAGTTTAGGAGTGAATCCATACAAATAAATAAATACATATTTAACTTATGAATAGAAATTTATTATACTTGATTATAATTTTTACATCTTCTTAACGTTTTGTCTTTGTAGTCAGTATTATTATTATTATTATTATTATTATTATTAGTAGTAGTAGTAGTAGTAGTAGTAGTATTAGTAGTAGTATTATTAGTATTTGTATTATTATTAGTATTATTATTATTAGTAGTATTATTATTATTAGTAGTAGTATTATTAATATTATCATTAGTAGTATTATTATTAGTAGTATTAGTATTATTATTATTAGTAGTAGTGTTGGAAAATGGTTTTAGGAGGTGCCTGATGAAGTGAGAACAAATGAGGATGGCAATACTACTACTACTACTACTACTACTACTACTACTACTAATAATAATAATAATAATACTATGGTGGGACAAAAGTGTCATAATGACTAAGCAATTGGAACATAATCGTCCGAATTTGGTCGTCATTGACAAGGTCTTAAAAAACTGGCAGATTGTAGATTTTTCAATACCCTGAGACAGAAATGTGAGAGAGAATGAGAATGAGAAGTGGAGCAGTTATGCTCCAATCGCCTTGGAGATAAGGCGTATACACGGGGTTAAAACACAAATACTCCCGGTCGTAGTTTGTACATTAGGAGTAGTATCAAGTCACCTGGAAGGACAATTGAAAAAAACTACAAATGTTTTAGGCGGCCTTCAAACCTCTGCAATTATAGTTACCACCAATATCCTTAGGAAAACCTTGAGCTTTGAAGCTCCTGGTTTGAAGCCGGGATTAAGGGAAATCCTTTGGAAATGAATCCCATCCCTTTCCAGAGAGACGTTCATAAACGAAATCAGAAGTATTATTATTATTATTATTATTATTATTATTATTATCATCATCATCATCATTATTATTATTATTATTATCCTTATCATCATCATTATTATTATTATTATTATCATTATAGTGGAAGTAGAATACCTTCCAGCATTTTCATTTCATAAAATTTCTCAATTTAATTTAATAATTATAATGACTATGTATCAGTATATCTTTTAAAGAATACCGACATATATTTCTTTCATATTCGTTAAATATTTACAAATGTAACTTTTCATTACGCACACACACGCACACACACACGCACACACACACACATATATATATATATATATATATATATATATATATATACGGGAAAATAGTTGTAAGCATTGGAAACACAAGAAGTGGAATTGCAGGTAACTTGAATGATGATAAGCAGTTTGTGTGCAAGAGGTGTAAGACAATGGAGACGGATGAGAAGTCAGATGTGGAGTAAGTATATGTGGGTAGCAAAGCTATTGAGATTGTCAAGAGGGTTTGTTAACTTGATGACCCCATCGGAACACAGAGAAGAGCAGGTGTTAGCCTAATGGTATGAGAAGTAAATGGATTAAGCTCAGCAAAATTCTGTTATTACTAATTAGCAGAGTGTTACCACCGACGAGCAAGGGAAGAGTGTATCAAACATGTAAGTGCAGTCTAATAATGTATGGAAGTGAAACCTCGTCAGTGAGGGTTGAAAATGTACTTTGCATATTTTTTTTACTCAGCTTCATCTCAAACAAGGCATATTGCCACTTGGACGTAAGGGACTACTAATTGGGACCATGCCTAAGAAAGATTAAGATGTTGGTTCACGTTGCATTTGAACTTCTGCATATCAGTACAGTTTAGGAAGAGAATTCCAAAGTCTAGCCGTTCTAGGGAAGAAACTATTAGAGTAGAATACTTTCTGACATTTAGGGACCTCAACAGTGAAGGGGTGTGATTTTGTCGCTAAGCGGATCTGTCAGGGATATGTACGTCGAGGGGGAACAAGTGCAATGAGTTCATCAGAGCACATTCCATTAATAGTGAGAAGCGATAGGAGAATGATACGATGGATGTATATAAATTTTAGAAACAGGTTTAGATCTGATGACCTTAGAGGAAAATTAAATCTGGAAAATTGATGTTTGGCGCCAAAATAGATTGAAGTGATATGGACATATTGAAAGGATGGGTGAGGAAAATCCAGTCAGCAGATGTATGTTTATTCAGGTTGAGGGAATTAGAAAGATGAGAGGTTAGATGATGATGATGATGATGATGATGATGATGATGATGGGGAGATGTGTGGAAAACAGAAGATTTTGATGGTGTGACCATGCTGAAAAAGAAAATAGATGAAAGTTCTTAGGTTATCAGATGAATAACAACTGAACTCGCAGACTCAATTCACAAACAAAGAGAAAGGAAAACATCAGATGAGGAGGAGCAACTTGAGATAAATAACAACCTAACCAGAGATAGTAAAGTTCATCCTCGAATAGTACAGTTTAGTACCATTTTTATGTCAGCTTACGAATATTAAAATCAAGATATAAAATAGAAATACATTAAACCTTATTTCAAGAATCTTTATTTTACTATTTATAAAAATCCATTATATGATTTTGATTCTAGAAAATGTCTAAAATTTAAGTATTAAGCTTTAAGTGTCTTAAGAAGAAATTGAAATTAAAGGACTCTTGCTTCATTGGTGTCTTATGACTATGGATCAAATGCAATGCAAACCTGAACTATTTGAATGTTCAAATGAGAGGTTGTGCACATATTAAACATCCTACCATCCCATCAAAATACTCTAGAGAAATTTGATGAAATATTTATTAATTGATGTCTAATTGTTAGAATTTCACAAAAATTCAGAGGTATCCGAATTTTTACGAAGAGTTTCAACTCCCACCATTGCATAAAACTAAATATTGTCCACATTAGAACTCCTTAAACCTAGCAGATTTATTCTAAAATTTATAATGATCAGTTTAGGAGTGAATCCATACAAATAAATAAATACATATTTAACTTATGAATAGAAATTTATTATACTTGATTATAATTTTTACATCTTCTTAACGTTTTGTCTTTGTAGTCAGTATTATTATTATTATTATTATTATTATTATTAGTAGTAGTAGTAGTAGTAGTAGTAGTAGTAGTATTAGTAGTAGTATTATTAGTATTTGTATTATTATTAGTATTATTATTATTAGTAGTATTATTATTATTATTAGTAGTAGTATTATTAATATTATCATTAGTAGTATTATTATTAGTAGTATTAGTATTATTATTATTAGTAGTAGTGTTGGAAAATGGTTTTAGGAGGTGCCTGATGAAGTGAGAACAAATGAGGATGGCAATACTACTACTACTACTACTACTACTACTACTAATAATAATAATAATAATACTATGGTGGGACAAAAGTGTCATAATGACTAAGCAATTGGAACATAATCGTCCGAATTTGGTCGTCATTGACAAGGTCTTAAAAAACTGGCAGATTGTAGATTTTTCAATACCCTGAGACAGAAATGTGAGAGAGAATGAGAATGAGAAGTGGAGCAGTTATGCTCCAATCGCCTTGGAGATAAGGCGTATACACGGGGTTAAAACACAAATACTCCCGGTCGTAGTTTGTACATTAGGAGTAGTATCAAGTCACCTGGAAGGACAATTGAAAAAAACTACAAATGTTTTAGGCGGCCTTCAAACCTCTGCAATTATAGTTACCACCAATATCCTTAGGAAAACCTTGAGCTTTGAAGCTCCTGGTTTGAAGCCGGGATTAAGGGAAATCCTTTGGAAATGAATCCCATCCCTTTCCAGAGAGACGTTCATAAACGAAATCAGAAGTATTATTATTATTATTATTATTATTATTATCATCATCATCATCATTATTATTATTATTATTATCCTTATCATCATCATTATTATTATTATTATTATCATTATAGTGGAAGTAGAATACCTTCCAGCATTTTCATTTCATAAAATTTCTCAATTTAATTTAATAATTATAATGACTATGTATCAGTATATCTTTTAAAGAATACCGACATATATTTCTTTCATATTCGTTAAATATTTACAAATGTAACTTTTCATTACGCACACACACGCACACACACACGCACACACACACACACACATATATATATATATATATATATATATATATATATATATATATATATACGGGAAAATAGTTGTAAGCATTGGAAACACAAGAAGTGGAATTGCAGGTAACTTGAATGATGATAAGCAGTTTGTGTGCAAGAGGTGTAAGACAATGGAGACGGATGAGAAGTCAGATGTGGAGTAAGTATATGTGGGTAGCAAAGCTATTGAGATTGTCAAGAGGGTTTGTTAACTTGATGACCCCATCGGAACACAGAGAAGAGCAGGTGTTAGCCTAATGGTATGAGAAGTAAATGGATTAAGCTCAGCAAAATTCTGTTATTACTAATTAGCAGAGTGTTACCACCGACGAGCAAGGGAAGAGTGTATCAAACATGTAAGTGCAGTCTAATAATGTATGGAAGTGAAACCTCGTCAGTGAGGGTTGAAAATGTACTTTGCATATTTTTTTTACTCAGCTTCATCCCAAACAAGGCATATTGCCACTTGGACGTAAGGGACTACTAATTGGGACCATGCCTAAGAAAGATTAAGATGTTGGTTCACGTTGCATTTGAACTTCTGCATATCAGTACAGTTTAGGAAGAGAATTCCAAAGTCTAGCCGTTCTAGGGAAGAAACTATTAGAGTAGAATACTTTCTGACATTTAGGGACCTCAACAGTGAAGGGGTGTGATTTTGTCGCTAAGCGGATCTGTCAGGGATATGTACGTCGAGGGGGAACAAGTGCAATGAGTTCATCAGAGCACATTCCATTAATAGTGAGAAGCGATAGGAGAATGATACGATGGATGTATATAAATTTTAGAAACAGGTTTAGATCTGATGACCTTAGAGGAAAATTAAATCTGGAAAATTGATGTTTGGCGCCAAAATAGATTGAAGTGATATGGACATATTGAAAGGATGGGTGAGGAAAATCCAGTCAGCAGATGTATGTTTATTCAGGTTGAGGGAATTAGAAAGATGAGAGGTTAGATGATGATGATGATGATGATGATGATGATGATGGGGAGATGTGTGGAAAACAGAAGATTTTGATGGTGTGACCATGCTGAAAAAGAAAATAGATGAAAGTTCTTAGGTTATCAGATGAATAACAACTGAACTCGCAGACTCAATTCACAAACAAAGAGAAAGGAAAACATCAGATGAGGAGGAGCAACTTGAGATAAATAACAACCTAACCAGAGATAGTAAAGTTCATCCTCGAATAGTACAGTTTAGTACCATTTTTATGTCAGCTTATGAATATTAAAATCAAGATATAAAATAGAAATACATTAAACCTTATTTCAAGAATCTTTATTTTACTATTTATAAAAAAATCTATTATATGATTTTGATTCTAGAAAATGTCTAAAATTTAAGTATTAAGCTTTAAGTGTCTTAAGAAGAAATTGAAATTAAAGGACTCTTGCTTCATTGGTGTCTTATGACTATGGATCAAATGCAATGCAAACCTGAACTATTTGAATGTTCAAATGAGAGGTTGTGCACGTATTAAACATCCTACCATCAAAATACTCTAGAGAAATTTGATGAAATATTTATTAATTGATGTCTAATTGTTAGAATTTCACAAAAATTCAGAGGTATCCGAATTTTTACGAAGAGTTTCAACTCCCACCATTGCATAAAACTAAATATTGTCCACATTAGAACTCCTTAAACCTAGCAGATTTATTCTAAAATTTATAATGATCAGTTTAGGAGTGAATCCATACAAATAAATAAATACATATTTAACTTATGAATAGAAATTTATTATACTTGATTATAATTTTTACATCTTCTTAACGTTTTGTCTTTGTAGTCAGTATTATTATTATTATTATTATTATTATTATTAGTAGTAGTAGTAGTAGTAGTAGTAGTATTAGTAGTAGTATTATTAGTATTTGTATTATTATTAGTATTATTATTATTAGTAGTATTATTATTATTAGTAGTAGTAGTAGTATTATTAATATTATCATTAGTAGTATTATTATTAGTAGTATTAGTATTATTATTATTAGTAGTAGTGTTGGAAAATGGTTTTAGGAGGTGCCTGATGAAGTGAGAACAAATGAGGATGGCAATACTACTACTACTACTACTACTACTACTACTAATAATAATAATAATAATACTATGGTGGGACAAAAGTGTCATAATGACTAAGCAATTGGAACATAATCGTCCGAATTTGGTCGTCATTGACAAGGTCTTAAAAAACTGGCAGATTGTAGATTTTTCAATACCCTGAGACAGAAATGTGAGAGAGAATGAGAATGAGAAGTGGAGCAGTTATGCTCCAATCGCCTTGGAGATAAGGCGTATACACGGGTTTAAAACACAAATACTCCCGGTCGTAGTTTGTACATTAGGAGTAGTATCAAGTCACCTGGAAGGACAATTGAAAAAAACTACAAATGTTTTAGGCGGCCTTCAAACCTCTGCAATTATAGTTACCACCAATATCCGTAGGAAAACCTTGAGCTTTGAAGCTCCTGGTTTGAAGCCGGGATTAAGGGAAATCCTTTGGAAATGAATCCCATCCCTTTCCAGAGAGACGTTCATAAACGAAATCAGAAGTATTATTATTATTATTATTATTATTATTATCATCATCATCATCATTATTATTATTATTATCATTATCATCATCATTATTATTATTATTATCATTATAGTGGAAGTAGAATACCTTCCAGCATTTTCATTTCATAAAATTTCTCAATTTAATTTAATAATTATAATGACTATGTATCAGTATATCTTTTAAAGAATACCGACATATATTTCTTTCATATTCGTTAAATATTTACAAATGTAACTTTTCATTACGCACACACACACACGCACACACACACACACACACACACACACACACACACACATATATATATATATATATATATATATATATATATATATATATATATATATATATATATATATATACGGGAAAATAAAACAATTTAAAACTGTGAATTAAAATTTACAATTAAATTTTATTATTCGACAGAATACTTCAAAAACAAAGTCCTTATTCTGCAGAGTTTCAAAGAATGGCACTCTTGCTATTCTTCTCATCAGAGGTCAGTAAGAAATGAGCAAATTATATTTGTAGCAAAGCTAGAATTTGTTGGTTGATGCATTAGATGAAACAACAATTTATGATATTCAGTCATAAATTGTATAAATTGTGTAAAAAAAAAAACAATTAAAAATATATATACATGAAAAAATCGGAAAGAACAAACAAACCGGGAATAACATTTTAGCCTGGGGAATGATTCCGTCATTGGTAATCTGAAAGGTGAAATAGAAGTCATTTTAAGAAACAAAATATCCAGAATTATAGGTCCAATGGCATAAATTTCAAAATGTGAAAAATCCAGTTAACGCTCATAAATTTTCTCTTTCCTTGACTGAATATTAACTTTTCTCCATTTCTGTGAACGCTGTACAACCTAAAAGACCAAAACACCTATATAAATTGTTCAAAACCATTTAGATTAATTTATTTTTAACGACGAATCCAGAAGAATTGGAAAGTACTCGGACTTATGATAAATATGGCGATTACATCAGCCAGTTTCCGGCAGAAGTGAAGACCGTTATTCAGAAGTTGGAAAGGATCAAAAATAGAATTTATAGACAAAAAACGCCTATTTTATTTAATAAAATTATATATATATATATATATATATATATATATATGATTTATGTGTATATATAATAAAGATACAAATACTTAAATATCAAACACAATTATGCAAAAGGAATAAGCAATTTTACAAAAGAAAATTCTTAAATAATTACTGACTCGTAACATAATTTAAAAAAGTAAATAAGTATTAATGTTTGCTGTTAAAAAAAAATTAACTTTGTTTTTTCAGTATAGATTTTTAATCAAATGAAAATAGATGTTAAGAATGTATTAATATGATTTTGACAATCGGAAACCGTGCAAGAGACCATGCCACCTCTCTCAAAATTCATGTCCATCCCCCAACGCTGATTGCTGTGATTTTCTTATTCATCTTCGTCTCTTATTCTCGTTCACGTTCTTTCATTTGTTGATTGCCGAGGATGCGAGCACTGATTTACAAGTATAAAAATAAAATAGAACAACTCAAACTCACAAGAAAAAGCATAACTTCATACATAGTGTATAAATCAGTTGTGTATGTGATAAAGGACCTCCAAACGTGGTCTATTGATAGCTGTCTGTCAAAGCATCTTTGTCGGTCAGTTGATCAACTCATTTCCTCATCTTCTAAAGTTCTTCCAGATCTGCTCCAATCTGCTAACCCTCGTCAGCTGTCCCAAACTGAAAGCTGTCTTAAACTAACTCTGACTCCTAAATTTATTGACTCAAAAGTGGAAATCCTATGTCCGATCTTTTGTTTAGCCACTGTCACACCTGATTAATAGAAACTGATTATTTCAGCACTTACCCTATCAACCACTCCTGTATTTGAAAACTAATTACTGACCATGACATTTTCTTGTTTTACTTCATATTCTAAATATTTGCTTTACCAATGAATCATTGTCGACGTTCTTGGTTCTGACTGATAGGGAGTGGGTAGTCCATAGTTTTAAATTTCAGTAAAATACTCAGTTTATTATTCATGTAAAGCTTTATTTGAAAAAATATCGAGCCTAAGTGTATATGTCATCTGTTTCTTCAATCGGTTCTGTTCCAATTTTAAGGAACTGATTTTCATAGTTATCCAGATAAAGTTATTTCATGGCTTCTGGGTGTAACTATACATGATGAATGTTTCAAGCTGGGATTCGAAACTTGATCACTTGCACAATAGTCAATAATCTTAACCGAACACCATTGCAGCTTCTCAAGAAAGTAAGTCATCGAAATCCGCCATAAAAAATAGATTTTACACTTTGGCCAATAGAAAAGAAATAAATCAATTGGAATAATCCGATGAACGTATTGCATGAAACTGACAGCCACCATTATTGTATGCTCTTTAAACGCCCATTTATATATATATATATATATATATATATATATATATATATATATATATATATGTGTGTGTGTGTATTATGTGTGTGTGTGTGTGTGTGTAAATTCGATATCCATCAAAAAGAAGTAAAAAACGTTTGCATTTAAAAAAAGCATTTGCACAATAGAAAAGAAATCAGTTTATAAATCAAATTTGAAAAAAAAAAGAAAAAAAAAAGAAAGAAAAGGACAAAAAAATTGAAATTCTAGAAAGTGACAATGTTTCGATTCTATTGATCATAACAAAAAAGAAATGTTTGATAAATTCCCTTCAAGATTTTTATATTCCAACAAGAATGCAACAATCGGATATGAAAATAAAAGTACTAGCTCTGTTGTAGGAGCCGACTTCTGGTGATCAGTTTTACAACTAAGTTTGTTTTGATTTGGTTTGTTTAGTTTTTTTTTCTTTGTTTTCAGCATATCAACCCTTTTCCAGTCATTTAATGTCAAATACAGTCATTTAGGAAAAGTTTTTATGCTTCAAATTCTTTATATATTCAAATATTTATTTATGGTGTTTGGTTTGCTTGTTTTGTAGAGAAAAATTGGTTTTATTTTTTACTTTGTTTAACATGATTAAGTTTTGCAAAGAGAAAGGAAAAAACATTAATATTTGGTGCATTTTAGATCAGGAACCTAGTATCTTCAGACAGCCTAATCTAGTAGTACCAGCTTTCAACTAAGGAAGGAGACACAGACATGAATACAGCAAAGAAGGTAAAACAGATTCGTGCATTGGCATTTAAATATAGAGAAATATACGACCATTCAGCAGAGTTCATGATTCAGCAAGTCGACAGGAAAGATAATGGATCGTTACCGTAGGATGATGGTGATGATTATCCTGGCTGAAGTGTTCTTTGATCAGTTCGTTTAGAGCTAGTGTTTTTGACATAGCTGCTGTAGATCTTTGGCTCGTCCGAGAACAAACTGGGATGGATTCTTCTTCTTCTTCTTCTTCTTCTTCTTCTTCTTCTTCTTCTTCTTCCGAGCTATGATTAGTTAGAAACGAACTATTGTAGTTGCTGTGATGATAGTGATTATAATAGCTGTCGTTGTTGTCGTGATGTAGAGAGTCAGTTTGAGTCATTACGCCACTCTGGATTGTCAGACGTTTACTAGATTAACTCTGGATAATATTTCTTGGGATGCAAATCTGGTTGAAAGGAATCTTATGAAAAGAATCAATTTCAAGCATCCTCAAAGAAAACATGATACATTTGGTAATTATAAAGATTTTTTTTTACCTTCTCTCTGACCAAAGGATATTGTTTATATTTTTTCAAACTACAAATATAAGTTACAATAAAAAATATACTTACTACAAAGTATACATAAATCTATACTGTTAAATAAGAAATATGTCTTGTATATCGAGGAACAGAGGGTGATCTCTTGTGAGTGCAACGTCACAAGCTATGCAGTATAACACCAGTTCTCATTAGATCACCAATGTTAAGCAACATTGAGCCTGATCAATACCAGAAAGGTGACCATTTTGAAGTATCAGGTGCTGTATGTAGGAGGACGTCAACACTTTACAAGCTAGAATCATTTTCAGTGACGGAGATATAAAAGCGATTGGGGACTCTGTATGTAATAACGGTATGCTTTCCGCAAACAAGAACACAAAAAAAGGAAGGAAGAGGAAAAAAAGTAATAAAGTCTCAACAACAGTCTCCAAGAGGATTCTCATCACTGATCATCCACACGGCCTCCTTTTATGTAGACGACTGGCAAAATTTTGCACACAAGCCACAAAACTTTCTGTTACTTTGTAAGACCACCCATTTATAAAAGCTGTGGGCGCCACCATCTTGATTCTTTCCTCCCTGCCCCTGACAGCTCGATTTCGACATGATGCCCGGATGCTTTAATGGTAAGCCACAATTTTCCTTACTCCTTTATGATTACAGACAGGGCAGGGAGGTGGTGATTGTCTTCGCCGGGCATGCTTTCGAAGAAGGACACAGGCTTCATCCTCATGTGTGCTTTCGTCTGCAATCTGAGGGTTGTGAATTAGTGCACTGCCAGGAGGCTGCTAATATCCAAATCCCTGCCTGATGAAGCTGGCGTAAACAAGAGTGATAGCTCAATGGTCTCAGAATCCAATTCACTTTCCTCAGCCAATTGTGGTTGCGGTTGTGTCACCAGCCGTAAGTCTTTAATATGATGGGGCACACCATTAACTTGCACTGATTGCAGGCTGGATACCTCAGTGACTTGTCCAGTACCATATCTTGCGTACACCTGCCGTATGGATTTTTGACCCAAACAGTGTCTCCCTTTTTAAATTTCTCTCCGGTCACTTCCATTTCAGGCAGTAAGTTAGCTTCAATGCCCTTCACCCTGACATGGTACTTATGCAATGCATCAGCCGGTGCAGTGGAAGACTAAACCTCATCTTTTGGGGTGACGTTGTACCAGTAGACCGCCTCAAACACTGTACAGTCCTTCCTGGCTGAGATGGTCTTGATAGTTCTGTGATTTTGCTCAGTGATCCTGTTTCCACTCGGCAAGTAGGCACATCAAAACTGCAACTATCTACAAATTTCTTGAACTCCTTACTAGTAAACATATCGCCATTGTCAGTCAGTATCTCCATTAAAAGGCCTCGCTCAAGGAAGAAACTTTCTGTCAGATGATGGCGGTCGTATCTTGCCGATTCAGTGGCTCCCATACTACAAACCTAGATGGAATGCAATCGATAAACGTCAAAAAATTCTCATCATTGTGGTGGTTTATGTCCATCGCCAGTCTATTCCACTTGTCTTTTCTGCTCAGTTTTCCCCTTGTCCAACAAACAGGTGCCGGATCAATTTACTGACATATTTCACAGGCTTTTATAATGGATTTCACATTCTTTTTGGACACCTGTGAGTTGAATAATCTGTTGAAGTACAGAATTCACTTCACACCTGGATGTCTGCTTTGAGAATGGACATTGACTACCTGATCTTGGTTTAGTCGTCCTTCTGCCACTGCACAGCTTCCAAGCAATGGTCTTCCTTCCTTTAGCAGATCCAGCTACTTGCGTGGTACTCTGGTGAGACGATCTGCACAGTTCTGGTAAGACTATGAGCGTCACGTCCATGTTCAGTTAATACTCTTTCACCAGTGATTGCAGGGTTCCCAACCTTCACCTGACCAGCATCTTACTAGCAGCCCTTATATTGACCTGTGCCTTCCCGGCCAAATCAGTGACCAAGTATAATGTCATCGGCTCCCATTGAAGAGCCAAACTGACCCCCTCCCCAACAAGTCCATTTATATAAGTTGGAAAGGATCAAAAATAGAATTTATAGACAAAAAACGCCTATTTTATTTAATAAAATTATATATATATATATATATATATATATATATATATATATATATATATATATATATATATATATATATATATATATATATGATTTATGTGTATATATAATAAAGATACAAATACTTAAATATCAAACACAATTATGCAAAAGGAATAAGCAATTTTACAAAAGAAAATTCTTAAATAATTACTAACTCGTAACATAATTTAAAAAAGTAAATAAGTATTAATGTTTGCTGTTAAAAAAAAAATTAACTTTGTTTTTTCAGTATAGATTTTTAATCAAATGAAAATAGATGTTAAGAATGTATTAATATGATTTTGACAATCGGAAACCGTGCAAGAGACCATGCCACCTCTCTCAAAATTCATGTCCATCCCCCAACGCTGATTGCTGTGATTTTCTTATTCATCTTCGTCTCTTATTCTCGTTCACGTTCTTTCATTTGTTGATTGCCGAGGATGCGAGCACTGATTTACAAGTATAAAAATAAAATAGAACAACTCAAACTCACAAGAAAAAGCATAACTTCATACATAGTGTATAAATCAGTTGTGTATGTGATAAAGGACCTCCAAACGTGGTCTATTGATAGCTGTCTGTCAAAGCATCTTTGTCGGTCAGTTGATCAACTCATTTCCTCATCTTCTAAAGTTCTTCCAGATCTGCTCCAATCTGCTAACCCTCGTCAGCTGTCCCAAACTGAAAGCTGTCTTAAACTAACTCTGACTCCTAAATTTATTGACTCAAAAGTGGAAATCCTATGTCCGATCTTTTGTTTAGCCACTGTCACACCTGATTAATAGAAACTGATTATTTCAGCACTTACCCTATCAACCACTCCTGTATTTGAAAACTAATTACTGACCATGACATTTTCTTGTTTTACTTCATATTCTAAATATTTGCTTTACCAATGAATCATTGTCGACGTTCTTGGTTCTGACTGATAGGGAGTGGGTAGTCCATAGTTTTAAATTTCAGTAAAATACTCAGTTTATTATTCATGTAAAGCTTTATTTGAAAAAATATCGAGCCTAAGTGTATATGTCATCTGTTTCTTCAATCGGTTCTGTTCCAATTTTAAGGAACTGATTTTCATAGTTATCCAGATAAAGTTATTTCATGGCTTCTGGGTGTAACTATACATGATGAATGTTTCAAGCTGGGATTCGAAACTTGATCACTTGCACAATAGTCAATAATCTTAACCGAACACCATTGCAGCTTCTCAGGAAAGTAAGTCATCGAAATCCGCCATAAAAAATAGATTTTACACTTTGGCCAATAGAAAAGAAATAAATCAATTGGAATAATCCGATGAACGTATTGCATGAAACTGACAGCCACCATTATTGTATGCTCTTTAAACGCCCATTTATATATATATATATATATATATATATATATATATATATATATATATATATATATATGTGTATTATGTGTGTGTGTGTGTGTAAATTCGATATCCATCAAAAAGAAGTAAAAAACGTTTGCATTAAAAAAAAGCATTTGCACAATAGAAAAGAAATCAGTTTATAAATCAAATTTGAAAAAAAAAAGAAAAAAAAAAGAAAGAAAAGGACAAAAAAATTGAAATTCTAGAAAGTGACAATGTTTCGATTCTATTGATCATAACAAAAAAGAAATGTTTAATAAATTCCCTTCAAGATTTTTATATTCCAACAAGAATGCAACAATCGGATATGAAAATAAAAGTACTAGCTCTGTTGTAGGAGCCGACTTCTGGTGATCAGTTTTACAACTAAGTTTGTTTTGATTTGGTTTTTTTAGTTTTTTTTTCTTTGTTTTCAGCATATCAACCCTTTTCCAGTCATTTAATGTCAAATACAGTCATTTAGGAAAAGTTTTTATGCTTCAAATTCTTTATATATTCAAATATTTATTTATGGTGTTTGGTTTGCTTGTTTTGTAGAGAAAAATTGGTTTTATTTTTTACTTTGTTTAACATGATTAAGTTTTGCAAAGAGAAAGGAAAAAACATTATTATTTGGTGCATTTTAGATCAGGAACCTAGTATCTTCAGACAGCCTAATCTAGTAGTACCAGCTTTCAACTAAGGAAGGAGACACAGACATGAATACAGCAAAGAAGGTAAAACAGATTCGTGCATTGGCATTTAAATATAGAGAAATATACGACCATTCAGCAGAGTTCATGATTCAGTAAGTCGACAGGAAAGATAATGGATCGTTACCGTAGGATGATGGTGATGATTATCCTGGCTGAAGTGTTCTTTGATCAGTTCGTTTAGAGCTAGTGTTTTTGACATAGCTGCTGTAGATCTTTGGCTCGTCCGAGAACAAACTGGGATGGATTCTTCTTCTTCTTCTTCTTCTTCTTCTTCTTCTTCTTCTTCTTCTTCTTCTTCTTCTTCTTCTTCTTCCGAGCTATGATTAGTTAGAAACGAACTATTGTAGTTGCTGTGATGATAGTGATTATAATAGCTGTCGTTGTTGTCGTGATGTAGAGAGTCAGTTTGAGTCATTACGCCACTCTGGATTGTCAGACGTTTACTAGATTAACTCTGGCTAATATTTCTTGGGATGCAAATCTGGTTGAAAGGAATCTTATGAAAAGAATCAATTTCAAGCATCCTCAAAGAAAACATGATACATTTGGTAATTATAAAGATTTTTTTTTACCTTCTCTCTGACCAAAGGATATTGTTTATATTTTTTCAAACTACAAATATAAGTTACAATAAAAAATATACTTACTACAAAGTATACATAAATCTATACTGGTAAATAAGAAATATGTATTGTATATCGAGGAACAGAGGGTGATCTCTTGTGAGTGCAACGTCACAAGCTATGCAGTATAACACCAGCTCTCATTAGATCACCAATGTTAAGCAACATTGAGCCTGGTCAATACCAGAAAGGTGACCATTTTGAAGTATCAGGTGCTGTATGTAGGAGGACGTCAACACTTTACAAGCTAGAATCATTTTCAGTGACGGAGATATAAAAGCGATTGGGGACTCTGTATGTAATAATGGTATGCTTTCCGCAAACAAGAACACAAAAAAAGGAAGAGGAAAAAAGTAATAAAGTCTCAACAACAGTCTCCAAGAGGATTCTCATCACTGATCATCCACACGGCCTCCTTTTATGTAGACGACTGGCAAAATTTTGCACACAAGCCACAAAACTTTCTGTTGCTTTGTAAGACCACCCATTTATAAAAGCTGTGGGCGCCACCATCTTGATTCTTTCCTCCCTGCCCCTGACAGCTCGATTTCGACATGATGCCCGGATGCTTTAATGGTAAGCCACAATTTTCCTTACTCCTTTATGATTACAGACAGGGCAGGGAGGGGGTGATTGTCTTCGCCGGGCATGCTTTCGAAGAAGGACACAGGCTTCATCCTCATGTGTGCTTTCGTCTGCAATCTGAGGGTTGTGAATTAGTGCACTGCCAGGAGGCTGCTAATATCCAAATCCCTGCCTGATGAAGCTGGCGTAAACAAGAGTGATAGCTCAATGGTCTCAGAATCCAATTCACTTTCCTCAGCCAATTGTGGTTGCGGTTGTGTCACCAGCCGTAAGTCTTTAATATGATGGGGCACACCATTAACTTGCACTGATTGCAGGCTGGATACCTCAGTGACTTGTCCAGTACCATATCTTGCGTACACCTGCCGTATGGATTTTTGACCCAAACAGTGTCTCCCTTCTTAAATTTCTCTCCGGTCACTTCCATTTCAGGCAGCAGGTTAGCTTCAATGCCCTTCACCCTGACATGGTACTTATGCAATGCATCAGCCGGTGCAGTGGAAGACTAAACCTCATCTTTTGGGGTGACGTTGTACCAGTAGACCGCCTCAAACACTGTACAGTCCTTCCTGGCTGGGATGGTCTTGGTAGTTCTGTGATTTTGCTCAGTGATCCTGTTTCCACTCGGCAAGTAGGCACATCAAAACTGCAACTATCTACAAATTTCTTGAACTCCTTACTAGTAAACATATCGCCATTGTCAGTCAGTATCTCCATTAAAAGGCCTCGCTCAAGGAAGAAACTTTCTGTCAGATGATGACGGTCGTATCTTGCCGATTCAGTGGCTCCCATACTACAAACCTAGATGGAATGCAATCGATAAACGTCAAAAAATTCTCATCATTGTGGTGGTTTATGTCCATCGCCAGTCTATTCCAGTTGTCTTTTCTGCTCAGTTTTCCCCTTGTCCAACAAACAGGTGCCGGATCAATTTACTGACATATTTCACAGCCTTTTATAATGGATTTCACATTCTTTTTGGACACCTGTGAGTTAAATAATCTGTTGAAGTACAGAATTCACTTCACACCTGGATGTCTGCTTTGAGAATGGACATTGACTACCTGATCTTGGTTTAGTCGTCCTTCTGCCACTGCACAGCTTCCAAGCAATGGTCTTCCTTCCTTTAGCAGATCCAGCTACTTGCGTGGTACTCTGGTGAGACGATCTGCACAGTTCTGGTAAGACTGTATGAGCGTCACGTCCATGTTTAGTTAATACTCTTTCACCAGTGATTGCAGGGTTCCCAACCTTCACCTGACCAGCATCTTACTAGCAGCCCTTATATTGACCTGTGCCTTCCCGACCAAATCAGTGACCAAGTATAATGTCATCGGCTCCCATTGAAGAGCCAAACTGACCCCTCCCCAACAAGTCCATTTATATTTATATACCTAGCATCGTTGGTTCGATGCAGCCAACACACATTTTCAATGACATTTCCCATAGCTACAAAAGTCGCATCTACTTAGACAGGAATCTCGCTGCTGCCCAGACACCAGTCTCCTCTTACAGAGTCCTGCTCTCATATCCTGCTCACTCCACTAATATGCAACAGAAAGAGGAGTCTTTGATCTTGTCATCTCATTTCTTGGTTGATACGATCGCCAGATGCTTGACGAATGTGACTACTACCCTGAGCCATCCATATGGTACTATCGCTTCCCTGGGGGAATAAACAATATCCACAGATAAGCACATGGAAAAATCAATAAAAACGGGTCGAGATGTCAGTGGCTATTATTTTTGGTTATGCCGTAGACTATTTTTAAGAGTCAATCTTTCATTTAAAGGCAATATTTATAACATTATCAGCTGGTCACTTTTATTTTACAAAAATATATATTACAATACAATATACAATTTGCATATCCTACAACTGATTTTTCGCCGTTACTTCTTTAAAACTAAACTAACTAACCTAACTAATGATGAGAGGAGTGGGGGATCCCTTTCGTTTACAGAGAGACAGAAATATGCGTGCTTACCCCATGTTGTCTGGACGAAAAAGAGGTCGATCAAGGAAAGGGAATTTCTGTGTATGCTTATGGCCAAATCACCACCCGGCCATGCTGAAGAGTGTGTTAACAACCGTAGCACTGAGATATAGTGCCACATCCATACATTAGAAAATGACGTACACAGGGAAAACACATGCATCAGTGATTGCAGGAATCTCATTTTCTCGTTTCCATCAGAGGGTACTGCTATCTTCCCAAACTTGCAAGCCAAGAACTCTGGCTACATCTTTTAATCGCACCGGGTGCTTGCAGATCAAACTGAAATCAAAAAAATGCTGGCACACACGCAACGCAGAGACTACACTTTCATTGATGAAAATGTCATCAACATATGCTGACACGGCACCCTCGATTGTATGGTCTTGCGATAATGATGGCATCTATAACAGATTTCATAATGAGAGGCGCCACATTGAGCCCAAATTCTAGCCACATGAGACAAAAGCGCTGGTTCTTAAAAAGGGCAGTTTGAAATGGCCAAAGTACCTTGTTGACGTGAATCTGAAGATATGCCTTTCAACTCCTTGCCACCGCCATTGTCTCAGCTTTGTGCACATACTTCATCCACGAAGACATTAAATTCACGGTCGTCCAACACTGGATGCATCTTCTGCTTTTGCTCCTGCATGATCGCTATGCAGTCTCTCCTGGTGATACGGAATCAACCAGCCATTTGCAATCTAAAGTTCCAGATCCATTTTGTACTCTTTTCTGACATTATCAGATACCTTGTACTCTGCAATCTTGTTGTGGAGTTGAATTGGCAAGCCCTTTTATACCCATTTTCACACTTTCTCGTCAGAATCAAAGGAGATATTCATCAATACACAGGGCTGCACAAACACCCTTTCTTCCACCAATTTTCACGTCTCCAGCTGGCGAGACTGTAATGCCTCCCAACGCTTGAATTGCGTTGATTCCAAGCAGCAGGAGGTTGTAACTACAGGGGCTTCCCACATGCTACCAGAACATTGACTTTTCTTAAACACCCCCATTCATGAGGATCAACACAATTCCGACTCCACAGCAAGCCTGGGACACTCCATGAAACATCCAAATTCTTATTCATGTCTGGCATCGATCTGCACTAACTATCACCTGGGAACACCCGATGTCGACAAGAGCCAAGCACTGTATGCCATCGACTTCCACTTCAACCACAGGCAATGCATAATCTATTGACTGACCTGGGGCAAGGGTAGTGACACAAACAATTCTGCGCTATGCGGCCTAGCTTGTTGCAAAGATAACAGTATATTTATCCTTGTACTCTTTGGCCATTGTGTCCCCTGAATTGCTCCAGCTTTGGCAGTCCCTGGAAAAATGATTGGGTCCACCACATCTATAGCATCTTGAGCCCTCTGTTGGTGATTTGGGTGCTTTTATAGCCGCCATGACTGGTCCTGAGTCTTTTAAAATGGTTCGGGTTTTGGCTAGTAATTCATCCAGATCAAGCTCATTAAGTCTCAAAGAAACTTTAGTAGTCGACTGGTGTCATTTTGAAGACCTGCCAAAAAGGCGCATCCTTGTATGTGGTCATTCATTATACTGAACAGTACAGCCAGCCTCCTCAAATCGACCAGGTAAATGTCCACTGTTTTGCCCGGTTCGAGTCTTCATTCAATAAATATTTCCAGGTAATGAAGGCCTCTATACCAAAGGCCATATATAATGCTGCTTACTTTCTTTCCGGTCCACGTCATCCCCAAGTTGCTAGTACATGGCGTAGACTCCTTTTTTAAGCCTCAGTTGGATTACCAGTGCGATCTATTTTATTTTGGACAGCCTGCAGACACGTTTGGCCTTTTCAAACCATTCAACGACGGACAGGTCAGTGAGGGAGCCGTCGAATTCAGGGATCAATTTTAGGTTGAATTTGTCCATAACGCCGAAATAGCTTGTATGTAATAATGGTATGTTTTCAGCAAACAAAGACAAAAAAAGGAAGTAAGAGAAGAAAAGTAATAAACAAAGGCAAGACAGTCATATGCGACATCAGTCTCCAAGGATTCCCATACAATCGTCTCCAGGGATTCTCATCACTGATCGTCGCTGTTCTCCCCTAGGGGGAATATCACTTTGATAGTGTTGGTAGTTCTTGTCATTACTTACAGTACCCTACCAGCGTTTCTTGTGGGCAGTTACTTTAGATTCGATTATTTTTTATAAATAAGTTACATGAAATGGAAGTCCATTTCTTGATAACACTATAAGATGCGATTGATTTCAAGACATCATTAAATTAAAAAAGTAATTCCCGATTTACCAAATCTCAACGGAAGGAAAGTAAAAAGAAAAGATAAAAGCAATGATTTCCTTCATATTCCACCTCTGGAAAGTACTTTCATTATTTTTATGACTTAAATTAAATGTAAAATAATTGATAATTGATGAACGATCCCCCCGCTCTCTCTCTCTCTCTCTCTCTCTCTCTCTCTCTCCGTGCTCTCTTTCTCTCTCCTTCTCTCTCTATCCATAAAGAGCGACTGAGAAGACGGTATAAAATAATTTTTTTAAATTGTAGAGAGAGGAGTATGAAACAGTCTATTTTCATCGCGATCCAGTTAATAAAGGCGAAGGTGGAGTAACTGAAAATAGTAGAAAGAAAGAAAAAAAAACCCAAACAACTTCAAGATAACTTCCATAAGTAATTTTCGCAGAGTAAATGGAAATGATTTCGTAGCAATCGCAAGTAGTTCTATAATTATGTTTGACATTTAATTATATCGCAAGTATTATATGAGCTATATAGAAGAGAGATAAATATGTGTAAATTAATTTAGAGTTAACTCTTCTATTTTAAAAATGTCTGCTGTTTACGGCTACATACATTTTCCTAAGGGTTGACAATAGTAACAATAATAACTCTATCCGATTATAGAAGCATTCATAGTATTACTATTTAAGGTCATATTATTTTTAAAAATTTACTTTTTACACGAAAGAAAATATTTGTCGACATGTAACATAGCACTTATGGCGCACGTGTGAGAAAAATAGCAGCAGCCATAGGATAGCTGACTGGCAAAAATATTAGCAGCAGCTGTCTTAGCACGTATGCAAATTAAGCAAGTGTGCACGCACTGATGTCACAAGAAAGAGGAGAAAAAAGGTAGAAAAAAAAAGGCAGAAAAAGGTTGAGCAAAAGAAGCGACCAGATGTGTTTTTACTCTTGAGTGGCGAGAGAGAAAATAAGCTGTGTGGTCCAAAAAGCAGAAAGGTAAGCGACGACAAAGATACGTGCATGAAAGAGCATCTTGTCAGGCACGTTCGACACATGAATGATATTTTGAAACACGATGAAATGGAAATTACTGGAATAAATGCTTTTTGTATCCACCCCCCCAAAAAAATGCTAAGTCGTATTTTTTATGTCATCTCTTGTTTGTTTGTTCCTGTGACGATACCAGATAACGTATGAGTCCGAGAAATTGAAATGTAACGACACAGTTAAAGTGTAATGGACTCGTTACATATATATATATATATATATAATAGGGAGACTTGTAATTTTTAAGAAAAATATTTGAACACCACAAGTTGTCTCCAAAGAAAATTCTTTGATAGTGGCCTGTGTGAAAACTCCTAGTGAGTAATAATAATAATACACTAGAAAAGGAACTACCCCTAACTACAGGCCAATAACATGCTTACCGACCGTATGGAAAATCTTAACAGGACAACTCCCTTAAAGCAATAGAAACATGGTGATTGAAACTGACAGCTGGAGGACAATGTAAGAATACAGAGAAACATCTTCCAAGGAGACTTGCTATCACCACTACTGTTTAGCCATGATGCCACTCACCTACATATTGTGGAAATGTGATGTCGTATACAAGTTTACAGAAACAGAACAAAGAAGGAATCACCTCATATGCATGGATGATGTGAAGCTATTTGTAAAAAGGAAAAAAAGGGACTGGAAAAGTTCATAAACACGATCAGAATATACAACCAGGAGATTGGAATTGAATTTGGAATGGAAAAATGTGCACTACTGGAGATGAAAAGGGGAAAATTAGAGACATCAGATTGTATGGAACTGCTCAACCAAGAGGACATGAGGGCGCTTGCTTTATTAATATTTGGGAGATCTGGAAGCAAACACCATCAAGTCTATTGAAATGAAAGAAGATTGGAAAAGAGTACTTGAGAAGAACAAGGAAACAAAACTATACAGTAGAAGTCTAATTAAAGGAATAAACAACTTGGCAGTATCGCTAAGAAGGTATTCTGGGCCATTCATGGACCAAAGAACGTATGCGGCTTGTTCCGAAGATGAGGAAACTAACAATGGACTCGAAAGATGATACTGAGTGACTCTATGTGAAAATGGAATATCCATGTGTGCTGTTTAAATGGTAAAAAAGTCTATGTGTGTGCAGTTGCTCACCATGTTGGATAAGGGAGTCTTCTTGCAGAAACCAAAGCCTGTGGCTTGTTGAATATCTGGTTTGTGACACAAGAAAAAGTTTGATCATTGCTATGAGCAACACGGACGATATTGATTGACTCTACGTGCAAAAGATTGGAAGGAGAAGAGGACTGATAAGTGTAGAGGTGCAGGCGAGGTTGCAGGAAAGCTGGAGGAGGAAGCTGGAGGCGCTTGAGCGAGTTGGAAGCACCAAGGGGTGGAAGGCTGTGGGAATGAGCAGGAAACCGCTGGAGTTTATGCATTTTGATTTTGGACACTGAAGGAGAAACTTCAGTGTTACAGCAGTGCGTTGAGAACTCTGCAAACGGCTGCATTTTGAATGTGCAGACAAATGGTACAAACACCCCCGAATCATTTAATGATTATAAATGCCATCTTTCTCTCTCATCACAGTGGCAATCTCATTCAGAATATAAAAATCTGTTATTTACAAATACGTTTGCAATTATTAATTATGCAGTCTGTTTTTTTTTCTCCTTTGTTTTCCTTTTCTCGTCAAACCATAGGAATTACAGCAATAGCATTTGTAGACATGCATTATAAAATGTATTTTTTGTAATTTACATGGACAAAAGAAATTCACACAAGAAAAAAAAATACAATGTATAAAAGCGTATTTCAATAACTCCCTATTTATGAGTCTTCACACGAGTTCAAAGTTGTTTTGTTTTCGTCTTCAAGATTTAGATATTGCGGGATGACGTCATAATGGATATGACGTTACCTCGGATCATAGCTAGAGTAATGCGCCGGAACATCCAAGTGGTCTCTTGGTGCTCGTTCTGGTACTTGTGCAGTATACCGACTCTTCGAACAAATGCATTTCAGGTAAAAGCACTGTCACATATTTAGTGTGATGCTGAAATTAGTATATATTCCAAGAATTACAAAAAGTGTTTCAGTGGAGAAATAATTATAAGTAAAAATAGAATTTATCGAATTATCAAGTTTTAATGTAGAAGAGTTGTGCGACCAATGCAGTATGACAAAGTGACTCATCTTCCTTGCTTTCCTTGAAATGTGCTATTGAGAAAATAGAGAATGTCTGACCACTAATCTCTACAATTTTTTCAGTGAAATAGATCTAGCACATCTTCTGGATCCTTTTTTGAAATTCATACTAGTTCAGACATAACACATAAGTATGTAATAATTTTTCACCTGAAATGTTTTGTTCAAAAAACCTGCTGTACACACAAGCACCTTCGTTACTATAAGTGACTGTCATCCAATATCCCATATGAACTGTGAAGTGTTAAAACTCTTGAAGTTTTCTTTTTTTTTTTTTTTTTACATAGGCGTCACCACTTATCAAGGCTGATAGGCCACTCAAGGATAAGGGTTAAAGAGTGTACAGTAGTCAAAAGGACAATATAGTAATCGATAGTAATGGAAGTTCGGTAAATTTGTTAACTTAAGTGGAACGGCTCATCAGAAACTTGTTCACGTTGGACTTGAAGACAACCATATTATAGACGGCCGGAAAGCAGGAAAACGGAAGACAATTCCACAGACGTGCAGTTCTAAGAAAGAAGCTTTGATCATGGAATCTATGTTTAGGTTTATGCACAGATAAAGAGTGGGAAAAATTATTGATAATGTTTTCAGCTAGTCTAGTGTTTCTTGTGAAAGTTTGGCGAGGGGGGACCATAGATTGAAGCTCAGTCGAGCACTTTCCATTAAAATAACGATAAAGCAGAGACAAACTCGCAACATCTCTTCTGTGAGATAGAGGTTGCAGGGAAGAGAAAAGGACATACCCAACAAGGCCACAAAGTCTATTTTGAACCCTATCAAGGCAGGACAAGTCCTTTCTAGCAGCTCCTGCCCATATGTGGCAACAGTATTCCATCCTTGGACGTATCTGGCTCTTATATAGATAGAGAATTGCATCAGCAGTGAGATATCTACTGGATCGATAGAAGGATCCCACCATTTTTCCAGCGGCCTTGGCAACAGATTTGATGTACGTATTCCATTTAAGATCAGGAGTAAAGGTCAAGCCCAGAAGCTTGTCAAAACTTGAGGCCTCCCCAAGACAAGAGCCATTCATTTTAATTGATGCCAGATGTGGATCAGAACGTTGATGATATAAAGATAGAAGCTTGGTTTTAGATGCATTAAAAGTAACCAGCCACTCCTTTCCCCATTGTACAACGTGCTCAAGATCAGAGGAGAGAGAATTGGAGAGAACTTGGTCGTTTACTGCCTTAGATGTGCTATTGAAAAAAGCCATAATTGTTTTTTTTCTGGTTTTAGTTAACCAGCAGTGATATTGAGAGCAGATTCCGCAATTTTTGACAGGGTGAAAGGATTGAAGCAAGTGATGTGCCACATGAGACGCTGTTCGACTCGGAAAACTAGGAGTATCAATGCTACTCTTTTGTGGTTTCACATGATTCTTTTCATTATCAGTTAGCAATAAATATTTACCCCTATTGTCTATCATCATCATCAGCGATACTGCTGTTTTTTGTTTTTTTTATAGTGTTAACGACCACGGCTCTCCAAATTGTAGAGTCATGGTAATCTCAAGAAAGACAAATAAAGACGGTAGTTTTCTGTTCGTTTCTGTCTTGATTTGGGGTTGCATCTCCCTCAGTGAGTTAAACATGTCCCCAGATACCAACCTGGAAATTTCTACGACTCGGCACAGTACATACAGCGCCTAGCCTTCCCAAATGGTCACCCATCTGGTACTGTCCAGGCTCATCGTTGCTTAACTTCAGTGATATGGCGAGAACTGGTGTGTCAACGTGATTATGCTGTATATTGCCTATCGTATTGTGCCTATTGTTACGTTTTTGTAAAAAAAGGTGTAACAAAAACAATAAATTTGAAGAAAAGAACATAGAGATCATTTTAAATAGAACATTTAATTTACCACACAAAATGTATTTGATACAAACAAAAACAAAAAGAATATTTTTTTACTTAGGTCGACTGCTAATGACAGAGAAGTGTTATGAGGGACGTGAGAGTATGCTTAGAGGAAATGAGCGTGGTAAGCTTTCTAATTCTCAAAAGAAATTTCAAATATTAAATATGTGATAGCTCTGGTCAGAGAAAACTTAAAAAAGTAGATACCCTTTGGTACCAAGTGCTTCTTTTGTATGATATTCTTTTGATTTCTATAGATTTTGGGCTTTTTTTCATAGATTATTTTGATTGGATTATTTATAACCCGCAAATCATGCCGGAGTTGTGATTAACTATTTTATCACAAAAACCTCCATTTGTTTTTTAGGGAGTACCAACCAGTAATAGAACATTCTAGAACCCTCTGGATCTTTCTTGAAAGTTTTCAAACCTATGGCTTTTTCTAAAACATTTTATTTCTGTAATGTTACACAGGAAACAACACATGTTATGCCTAAATCGCAAAGTAGACAAAGAATAGAAAAGCACTTCAACTCGTAACAACAACATTTATTTTCTCATTGTTACAACCATGACGTCACCCACGTGATCATCTTCTTGAGTGTCATTCACGCCTCCAATATGATCTCGAACGTTATCTACATCTCTTCTGTGATCGTTCTTTTTCCTTTTTATAGTCTTTTTTCTTTACTAGTGACGTAATTTTGAATGCATTTGCAGATAGCCGTCAGCAGTATGTTACATTTTTTTTTTGTTTTTCAGTTGTTACAGACTTTCATGGAAGAAAATTTTTCTGAATTGGTAGATAAGGCCTTTTTATGTATATAGGGAAAATATATTAAGCCCTCTAGCACTATCATTTTGTTACCTTGTATACAGTGTTATTTTTATTTCTAACTCATTATGAGGTTTCATACGAATTCTTACCAATGATCTCT
Organism: Euprymna scolopes; assembly: GCF_053919585.1. Classification (NCBI taxonomy): domain Eukaryota; kingdom Metazoa; phylum Mollusca; class Cephalopoda; order Sepiida; family Sepiolidae; genus Euprymna; species Euprymna scolopes. The sequence goes on from NC_136488.1 coordinate 26,754,101, forward strand.
TATTGGCATCAAAAAGCTGTGTTCCCTGGAGTTTGAGTGACAGCATGTCTCCTCAGATTTCTGATACACTCCACTTCTTTCCATAAGCATAGCATCTCACTTGGTGTTATTACAACAGCCGTTTACCGTGAAGTTCTCATTGATAACAACAGCATTTTTTTTTTAATTTGAATGAGAATATGCCTCTCCAAAATTCCAAGTCCAGTCGAGGTTTGGAAGTTTTCCATTCTCTAAAACCCATTTTAGCCACTTTTCATGGTACTAACTGATATTGATGTTACTGAGCTATTTAATTTTATTTGAAAGTTCAAGTGAAAACAAATCTCCTCAGATTTCCAGCACTCTCCACCTCTATCTATAACCTTTGCAAATCACTTTGTGTTATTGCAGCAGTCGTTTACCATTGATTTCTTACTAACAACGACTGTTGGTCATCTCTGAAATTTATAATTATCATTATTATTATCAATTCATTAGAAGTTCTCACACTGGGCATAATCAGTGATTGCTCACTGATAATAACCAGTGGTATTCCCTGGAATTTGAGTGACAACAAGTTTTCTTTAATTGCCATCTTTTTGGATAACCATTGCAAATGACTTTGCGATATCGCAACATATGCTTACCATTGATCTTCACTGGAATTGGGGATGGCACTAAGTTTCCAAAGGTCCCACTCCTCTCCGTACTCTTCCAATGAAGGTCTGGTTAGTACCCTCACTTCTTGATCTTTCCATTCTCCTTGACCCTTCATAACTATTTTGTGTTGTATCAGCCAAGGCTGGTGCCATCTTTTTATTATTATTATTAATTGTACTCACTAGAAGTTCTTACACGGGTCATAATCAGAGATTATTCACTGATAGCAACCGGTGGTATTTCCCAGAGTCTGGGTGACAACAAATTTCCCCAAATTTCCAGTACTCTCTACTTCTTTCGATTAACTTTGCAAATCTCTTTGTTTTATTGCAGCAGCCGCTTGCTATTGACTTCTTGCTGGCAATGGCTATTAATCTTCAATGGAATTTGGGTGGCTACAAGTTTCCTCAGGTTCTCAATTTTTGTTTTGCACTAATCAAGCGGAAGTTTTTTAGTGCTTTTTCTCCTCGGTCTTTCCATCCTCCTTGACCCTTCATGATTATTTGGTGTGGAGTCAGTTTATGCCAACACTACCATTTTTGAAGAGGAGGCGTAGTTAACGTAAAAGTTTGTGGTTTCCGTTTTCTTGGTTAAAGTTTGTGCCTATATCCATTCTATGGAGGCCAGGCGTGAACGCAGACCTCACAATTTTATTATACCATCCCTATTGAAGTTGAAACATACTTAGCAAAGTATCATTATGTACATCTATATCAAAAACAATTGTAAACTTTTTTTTTAATTTTTAAATTTTTTATTTCCATACTTTGTGGACCAGGCTCGTATGCAGACCCCACAATTTTAATGAATCATCATTATGCCAGATCAAACATACCCATTCCTGTGTTTCGATACATCTTCTATCATTATATGTGATCAGTTTTCTATAATCATCATCATCATCATCATCATCATGACGGGCTCCTTGTCTGGACCAATGTGACTCTTTCTCTCCAGAGTTTCGTGTCTTCCATCAGTTGCCTCAGATCTTCAGGTTCACAGTTGGCGTTGTGTGCTATTTGTTGGATGTACGTGGATCTAGGTCATCCTCTGCTTGCGCATCTGTGTCGTGGAGTCCATAGCAATACATCACTCACCAATTCATGCTTGCTCCTCAGACAATGACCGGCAAATCGTAGGCGTCTTTCTCTGATGGTATTAGATATGGCAGATAGGTTGCCATAAAGTTGCTGCTTCGTGGGATGATTTTGCCAAGGTATATTTAATATTGTTCTTAGCATACGGGTGAATGTGCTGTCTAGTTTTCTTTCCAATCATTTGGTGAGTGTCCAGGTTGTAGCACCGTAAACAAGGGCAGACTCTACTACTGCCCTGAAGAACTGCCTTTTCAGTTTGTCAGCCAGTCCCGAAGTCCATACTGAATGTAGCCCATCCAATGCGGTCCATGCTTTTGAGATGCAAATTCCGATATCTCTCTCTGTGGAAACTATGTTGCTGCCCAGATACATAAACTCAGCGACTTCTTTCAGTGTTGATCCAACCAAATCCCTGATCTCTCCTTTCACATTGAAAGTCATAAACTTTGTCTTACTCGCATTTATGTGGAGAACAATGTCATTTGCAGACTTTTCTAGCTTACGTAACAGTGTTTGTACATCAGCAGTGTTGTTCGCAAACAAAGCAATATCGTCTGCGTAATCTGCATCAGTTATGTGTGCTGATTGATAACGTCTGTTTCTGGATTCATTTAGGGTGAAGCCTAGCATGTTGTGTATATCAACAGAGGTGCGAAGTACAAAGTCAAGACAGACAATGAAAAGAAAAGGGGCAAGAGTATCTCCTTGTAGAACCCCAGTGCGGATGTCGAAAAATTCAGTGTCCCCATTTGGAGACCTGACCATTGCTCGAGTGTGCTCATATAGCATCATGATAGCATTAATGACTTCATTTGGAATGGCATATGCTTTTAATATGCTGGCCATTTTTCCTCTATGTACAGAGTCGAATGCTTTGGAGAAATCTACAAAGATCATGACTGCCTCAATGTTTTTTGATTTGACTCCTTCAATCAGTCTCCTAACAGTAAGTATTTGACTAGTAGTAGAGCGATTCTTTCTAAATCCATTTTGGTTCTTCCTGAGCACTTCTTCGATCTTTGGTTGGATACGGTTGAGAAGCATGGCATTGTAGACTTTTGCTGCAATTGGAGTGAGTGTTATTTTTCTGTAGTTGCTTGGTATGCTTAGGTCACCCTTCTTGGGGAAGGGAAGTATGCATCCTTCCCTCCATATATCAATATAACATACCTCCTGAAGTATGGAAGACAGGCGGTTTCAATGACATACTTCTTAATTCTGTATATAATCAAATCAAAAAAAAATTCTATAATAGTCAACCATATAGGAGCCTGTTCATGACCACACACACACACACACACACACACACACACACACACACACACACACACACACACACACACACACACACACACACACAGATATTCAGCTTTATATATATATATATATGTATATATATAAACCCTGTGTATCGCTTTATTGCAAGTCAATATTTTTTTAATTTGGAAATTGCTATGAAACACAGAACAATGAAATTTGGTACACTAAAAGAGCATAACAAGGTGCCTTAGTTCCCTGATTTTTGTGGAATTTGAACCAATATTTGGAAAATTATGCAAATTTGTCTATTTTCTGGTAATTTTAAGTGTGTATCACTTTATTGCAGGTCTCCCAAAATGCCTAAAAAGGGTCGATTGACAGCTAGTGAAAAGGAACGTGTTGTTGCAGACTTTACAGAAGATTTATTTCTCATAGATTTAGCCAAGGAGCATAAAAGAGATCGAAGAACATTGTTTTCATTCATTGAAAATCCAAACATCAAACGAAAATAAGAAACATAAAGAAACATAAGAAAATCAGTTTCTGCTTGTAATGTTAGAAAAATTCGTTGTCAATTTATCAAGCAGCTGGGAAGCAACAGTACTGCTATATTCTACAAGACTGGAATACCAGAAAGACACACTACAATGTCTTAAACGAAATTGTAAGAAGCATTAAGCCCATAGCAAGACCTGTTTTAAACCAAACTCATAAAGAAAAACGTTTGGCTTGGGCTCAGAAATACATGAAAACCAGCTTTGAAAATATTCTTTTCACCGATGAGGCCAGAGAAACTCTTGATGGACCAGATGGGTGGGCCAAAGTTTGGAGCTCTTGGATTCCTTACCCCTCATCGATTCCCTCGTCAACAGGGAAGTGGAGGTGTCATGTTTTGGGCTGGAATAATCTGCGATGAACTAATTGGGCCATCTCGAGTGCCAGAAGGTGTCAAACTAACAAACCAGTCTTATATCTTATTTTTAAATGAGCATTTGTCACCATGGCTTGATGACCTTCCATTGGCATCATCGCAAATTGATTTTTATGCACGACAATGCGCCATCCCATTCAGCCAAGGCTATGACATCCTACCTTAAGTCATCGGGCATTATTCGAGAAATTTGATGACATGGCCACCTTGTTCTCAGATATAAACTCAATTGAGCAGTTCTGGTCAATGATAAAGATGAAAATTTATGAAGGAGGTGTTTAATTTTCGTCGAATTATGAACTTTGAAGGAAGATTTTGGAAGTTTCCTATAGTATTATATCGTCTCAAATCCGCCGATTGATCATCAGTTGACAAGAAGCTATTCAAAATGATTTTGAAGCATGGGAGTTAAGTTGATAAATAAATATTTCCTTAAATAAAATAATGTGAAATTCGTTCTTTTTTGGTTAAAATTGTTGCTGGATAGGTTCTTTATTTCATATAAATAGGAATATGAAGTTAGAATATTCTTTTATTACCGAAAATATACATTTTTAAACACTTGCAATAAAGTGATATACACTTAAAATTAGCAGAAAATAAAAAAATTAGCATAACTTTCCAAATATTTGTTTAAATTCCACAAAAATCAGGGAAATAAGTAACCTTGTTATGCTCTTTCAGTGCACCAAATTTCACTTCTCCGCATTTCATAGCAATTTCAAAATTAAAAAATATTGACCTGCAATGAAGCGATACACGGGGTTTCCTGAACAGAAGCGTGTGCTTTATCCCAACTATCATCAATGGACCTAAGGTAATCTTGCCAAGCTAATTAAAACCTTTATTTCAGTAAAGCAACCGGCCCTGACGGTATTCCAATTATAGTACTCAAAAAAATTCAACCAGAACTAGCGCCCATACTTACAAAACTGTTTAAACGTTGTCTCAAGGAGAATTGCTTCCCATCACCCTGGAAAATCTCATCAGTATGCCCTCTATTCAAGAATTCTGGTGATCACTTATCCCCCTCTCAGTACAGGCCAATAAGTCTCCTATGCATCATGAGTAAGTTGCTGGAATATGTGTTAAACAGAGAAATCAACCATCTCAGCAAAAATAACCTTCTTGGTTTCCATTCTACTAGATCTACAGCAGATGTGCTTACAGTTATATCCAATATGATTAGCGAATCCCTCGACAGAGGCAACCTTTCTAGAGTAATTGCTCTTAACATATCAAACGCCTTTGAAAGGGTATAGCATAAAGGTTTACTTCACAAGATCTCCAGCTATGGTATAGCGGGAAATGTCTTCTCAATTATTAAATCATTTCTCTCTGGTAGGTTCATAAGAGGTGTAGTTGATGGGAAAAAATCAGAAGCTCACAGTATTAATGCTGGAGTCCCTCAGGGGTCCACCCTGGGCCCAACTCTTTTCCCGATCTACATTAATGATCTTCCAAATCACATCCTTACATCATTAGTAGACATTTATGCTGATGACACTACCATCTATGGTAGCACATCTGAGACTGTAAACAACCAAGTTCCCTCTGATTCTCTCTCCTCTGATCTTGAGCATGTGGTACAATGGGGAAAGGAGTGACTGGTTACTTTTAATGCATCTAAAACTAAGCTTTTATCTTTACATCATCAACATTCTGATCCCCATCTGGCATCAATTGAAATGAATGGCTCTCGTCTTGGCGAGGCCACATGTTTTGACAAGCTTCTGGGCTTGGCCCTTCTCCTGATATGAAATGGAACACGTACATCAAATTTGTTGCCAAGGCCGCTGGAAAAATGGTGGGATCCTTCTATCGATCCAGTAGATATCTCACTGCTGATGCAATTCTCTATCTATATAAGAGCCAGGTACGTCCATGCATGGAGTACTGTTCCCACATCTGGGCAGGAGCTGCTAGAAAGGACTTATCCTGCCTTGATAGAGTTCAAAATAGACTTTGTAGACTCGTAGGAGATGTCCTTTTCTCTTCGCTGCAACCTCTATCTCACAGAAGAGATGTTGTGAGTTTATCTCTGCTTCATCGTTATTTTCATGGCAAGTGCTCGACTGAGCTTCAATCTATGGTCCCCTCTCGCCAAACTTTCACAAGAAACACTCGTCTAGTTGAAAACACTATCAATAATTCCCCCCACTCTTTATCTGTGTCTAAACCTAAACGTACATTCTATGAACAAAGCTTCTTTCTTAGAACTGCACGCCTGTGGAACTATCCTCTGTTTTCCTGCTTTCCAGCTGACTACAATCTGATTGTCAAGTCCAACGTAAACAAGTTCTTGATGACCGTTCCACTTAAGTTAACAAATTTACCGAATTTCTATTACTAACGATTACTATATTGTCCAATTGACTACTATACACTCTTAACCCTTATCCTCGAGTGGTCTTTGGGCCTTGATAAGTGGTGAAGCCTATGTAAAAAAACATATATATATATATTAACATATATATATATATATATATATTAATATATATATATTAATATATATATATTAATATATATATACATATGAGATAAAGTGTTTGTGATCTCTAGTTCTACATCTAATGGAGTTCATAACTATATATGATGACTAAGGCTATGACAACAGAATATTCTTTTCATTGTTTTGACTCTCGAGTATATATACGACAAAGTTAGACACAGTTAATCAATCGAAAACCACATCACTCTATCTAAAAGCATATGACATTAACTGATACTCAAGAGTCAAAATAATGAAAAGAATATTGTATTGTCATAGGACTAGTGATGACGTCTTGTGTGTATGCACATATATATTTTTAAGTATGCATAAATTATAGATACTGTTCAACAAACACAGGCAATAACCATTTACAAATAAACAGTTCTTTACACAAAGGAATGGATAAAATCTTTCTTGGGTTTACATCTGGCCAAACAGGGAAACATACATTTCTTCCATTGGACCAATAATAATAATCGTTCATGATTAGGTTCTAGCGTTGTCTGGGGACTAACAATAGAACATTAGGTCATGTGGCCTACTTTACGCATTCAAGCGTTTTCTTTTAGATTTTAGCTGTTATTGTCTTATTGTTGTTGTTTTTGTTGTTGTCTTATTGTTGTTGTCTTATTGTTGTTGTTATTGTTGTTGTTGTTGTCTTATTGTTATTGTCTTATTGTTGTTGTTGTCTTATTGTTGTTGTTGTTGTCTTATTGTTGTTGTTGTTGTTGTCTTGTTGTTGTTGTTGTTGTTGTTGTTGTCTTATTGTTGGTGTCTTATTGTTGTTGCGTTGTTGTTGTTGTCTTATTGTTGTTGTCTTATTGTTGTTGTTGTTGTTGTCTTATTGTTGTTGTGTTGTTATTGTTGTTGTCTTATTGTTGTTGTCTTATTGTTGTTGTGTTGTTGTTGTTGTCTTATTGTTATTGTCTTATTGTTGTTGTTGTTGTTGTTGTTGTTGTTGTCTTATTGTTGTTGTTGTCTTATTGTTGTTGTTGTTGTTATTGTTGTTGTTGTTGTCTTATTGTTGTTGTCGTCTTATTGTTGTTGTTGTTGTTGTCTTATTCTTCTATTATTATTATCATTTACTCACTAGGAAAAGTTACATTGATTTCTCATTGGCAGCGACCATTGGTTTTCACTGGAATTTGGATGGCAATAAGCTTCCCTAAGGTCCCAGTCTTCTTTACACTCAACCAGCGGAGGTCTGGCTAGCGCTTTCTCTCCTTGGTCTTTTCATCATCCTTGACCCTCATTATTATTATTATTGAGAATTGGCTTGTTCTACTCAATAAAATAAATGACAGTAAATCTTAATATTTCATGGCTCTTATCAGTATTTTAGCATATGTCAGCAGCATTATGGTCTGGCTGGTTCCAATTCCACATTGAATTTCAAGCAATCTTTGAGATTGTTTCCAGCCTTTTAATCATAATTGATGCTCAATATTTTTTTCACTTTCTTGATTTAACTTTTGTGTTTCTTTCTACAGGACTTTCTACAAAGTGAGGGAATCGAACTTGCTCCACCCTGTATAATTCCACCAGACCCGTACACAAACTTAAGGCAAAAATCTTTGAAGCACTAATCCACTCAGACAGCATTAGTTTGACGACCAGCTTGAACAGGATTTTAAAATGGATGAAAAAGTGCTTATCTTTTATGTGTCTCTTTAAAATAGAGCATTTTATCTATTTTTTTTTTTGTTTTTGAAAAAAATTATTTTGAATTTATAAAATAAAGCAAACAGGTAAAATGTTATTCCAACTGTTTAAAAAAAAAATTTTTTTTTTTTATTAAACACACTTTAATTCAGAGGATTTATAATCCATATCATTCAAACGATTATTCTCATTTCAGATGTTTTTCTTCTTCTTCTTCTTAATAATAACTAGCTGGACGCCAGGCGTTACCCGGTCCTACAATACGCTTAAACATGATATTTTAATTTATGCAGATTATTATAGAATCAGTCCTCTATTGAATATTATGCATTACGAGGAATAATTTGCCCGATGGAATAATTTGCAAAAAAAAAATAAATAAATAAATAAAATATATAATAATGATAATGTCGTTCATCAAATTCCGTCTGTGTTTATTTAAATTAAGCTTGACAATGAATGCCGTGAAAACTCACTTCTGATTAATGTTTAGTTTTAAAATATGCAAATGAAGAAATGATTTGCGGCGATTTTAAAGGGTACCTCTTTTATTGTAAACTAGCCTGAGTGCCCGGCGTTGCCCAGGTGTTTGAAGGTGTGTGTTTAGCAAAAAACAAAAAACAAAAACAAAAAACGTGGTAGTAGGCGGGCAGGCTCAAACCCATACCATGAAGGAGGAAAAGAATGTGAAAAAAAAGATCATGACGTCTTTGTTGTTGTGCCCATCGCCAAACCGGAATTTATATTATAGATATAATATATAATTTATATTATATTATAGATTAAATTCATTAATAAGAAAAAATTAAAATGGTGAGATACACCTGGGCTTGAACACGGAATCATTCGATCAGTAGTCGAATGCTCTACTACTATATATCCAGATGTCAGGAAAGCGGTCGTTTTCTAAAAAGAAATTATTTGTTGAGATTTTATTATCCCCCTTGCCGGTGCAACCTAAAATATCCCCCTGTAAAAATTCTTTCTTATCTATAAGAAAGAAAAACTATTTTTAGGATCGGATTTTTCAATTTTCGTTACGTATCGGATGATATTCTGTACAAAATATACCTAAGAACACTGCCAGACATATAAATTATCTTTATGTGAAATTTGCAAAAGATAGGCTCAGCAGTTCCAGAACCTATAAGGAACTCTCTGCCTCTCTCTATCTCTCTCTCTCTCGCACACACAAAGTGACTTTTATATAATAGTAGAGATAAAAATAATAATGATAATGATGATGGTGGCACAGAAAAAGAAGAAGAAGAAGAAGAAGAAGAAGAAGAAGAAGAAGAAGCAGAAGAAGAAGAAATAACCAGTTTTAAGTGGCAGTCTTCTAGATGTGAAGGTTCAATCTTCAGTATAAAGAACGGAATAACAAATTATTTAAGATTTCTACCAGATCATTACTGATGGAAAGAAAGCTAGCTGAGAAAACAAGGGATAAATAATGACCTGGCCAGAGATAAATTAGTTTGGAAGTTCATTGCTAAAAGTCATCCAACACATGCCAGAATGTAAAATGTACGTTAAACTAAAGATGATGATTCCATTTGAAATTCCATACACATTTCCAAATTCGACAAGATGCACCTGAAGAACGTCAGAGATTACATCAGCATAATAAGAACAATAAGTCTGAATAATCCAAATTTATCAAACATGTTTCATGTTTTGTGCAATATTCCAAAAAGACCTAAATTTTAATTTTTCTTACTGACATATGCTATTTTAATTTGATTAGATTTCAATATTGATATAATGATATACTTGTTAAAGATCCATGCATCCAAAAAACCTCGAGGGGGTCAAAATATAATGTAATATATATGATGAGTTCAAATCAAGGGAGGTAATTACATCCATTTGTCATTTGGTAAAAAGAGAAGTTCTTGATGTTTTAATTGCTATATTGTCCTCTCATTAATCTACCACATGGGAACTCCAATATCATCATCATTTATTGATAAAGATGAAAGCAACATTTCCCACACTGTAATAAAGACCAATGTGTATTTATTCGTCTATACACACACGTATCTAAATGATGTACTTCTGTCCCATAGCACAAAAGTTAGTGAATGCAAAACATGCTAGACGAAACTATTTCAAGTGGTGAGATGAAAGCAACTAGCAAGTCAGACAATCACCTCAGACTTACACTTGACCAGAAATTAATTTGAAAAGAAATCCTCCACTCTGAATAAAAAGTCAATGGTTGGTGGTTTTTTTTTTTTTTTTTTTTTTTTTTTTAAGTTTCAGAAATTATAATATTAATTTTGTTCTATAGAGTTTGGAAAATTATAGCCTATTGCTCAAACATGAGCAAAATACTGCCTCACTTCCCTTAGAGTTTGACCTCTTTTGTTTCTTTGAGGTGAAGTTGTTTGTAACATTATAACTACCCCCACCCGATCTTATGATCACACAGGAAGCATTTAGGAGATGGTCTTTTGTGCCTTGTGCTTCTTCTCAGTGGTACAGTTACTAGGTTTCTATTTGAAGTGTCATTGAAATAGCCATCAGATGAAGACATGCCAGAACAGATCATTGGCAGGCCTGGTCGCACTATGGGTCGCAGATCTTTCACATGACATGAGTTTCCGTCGACTGATATGTTCTGTGTACTGATAATTCCAGTCACACGTTCCACTCCATACTTGTTGATACGTCATCTGTGAGGAACCTTTATCCACACTTAGTCACCCATATTAAAGATAGTCCGCTGTTAATTATGTGTTGGTGCTGATTTTCCATTGATCTGTTTCAGCGGATACCAATAGCGGTACCAATAGAGCATGTTGACAAGTGCTGTAGCAGAGGAAATATCATTCTTTGACATGACATTGTATGAATATATTGCTTTTGATATAATACACCATTTTCTGGCTATGATCCGTTTTACAGCTTGATGACGCCATTACCGGAGGGATGTATGCACAGCAGAATTGAAGACAGATTCTCCACTCATCTAGGAAAGTTTTAAAAAGGCAGTGTCATTATCCATCAGAATCTCTGTCAGCAGACCTTGCTCACAGAAGAGCATCTTCAGCTGAGTGATTACACTTTTCACATGTTGCTGAGGAAGGCGTCACTAGATGGCAAATCGAGTGAGGATGCAGTCAATCAATGTCAAAAATGGGCTCCATTGTATTAGTAATAACCATCGCTACTTATTGCTTTGTTTGTTTCACATCTAAACACCCTCTGACTAGTGCATGGGTGATGGATTGATAAACTGACACTGTTCACATTCTCTGATGATGGTTTTCACAGCAGCCTTAGAAACGCCAGGCTGATATATTTCGCAAAGTAGAGTGTCTATTTCATACCAAGATGACCACTTTATTAGAGAACAATCTTAAATCTGGTCAAACCCAACTGAGCTCACGGACATAGTACAGGTAAGTTGCACAGGCTCAGTGTTCCTCTTAATTGCATCAAGCAACTGCTGAGGTATTCTCGTCTATTGATTTGCCTTGTTTTGGATACATCCATTAACAGTATTACTTAACCAATTTTATTGTAGTATCAAGCCACCATCAAATGAACATTTCATTTATGGCTTTAGTTCATACCTTGGCCCTGCTAGTAAAGGTATTTGATATCCACTTATTGGCACAAGCAGAATCTGTAAATGAGTGTAATGTGGTCGCCTTTGAGAGGATTTCAAAGTTTATTCCTTTAATAATGGCATAAAGTTCCATGAGGTTAACATGTTGGAAGTCCTTTTCTGAACGTAACCAACAAGCATTTTGTTGGAGACGCCCCTCCATGGATTAATCTCACTTCCGGTACCGAGTACCTGTGCCCAGTGGTCAAAGATTGGCCTGTGGGCAAGGAGGCCGTGTGCACATGCTCTACAGTTGAGGAATGAATTGCTCAACCTGCTTTTGCCTGTAATATATGTAAATACGTTCGTTCCTAAAAGTCCTGTGTCCCTGTTCATTTTATTACCATTTAACCTCATAACACATCTGCTACTACAAACGCATCACATACCAATGACACGTCAGTAGCAAGAGAGTTTGCATCGACCCATATGTTAAAATTTTGGTTGTCACGACTCCATTTGCACTGTATCAGGTCTTCTTTGTGCAATCTGGTGAGAATCTCCTTAATTATGGTGTTGAGAGGGGTGTTGTTTACTTTGTCATCCAACCCAATGGTGATGTTTTCTGTTTGATGAACACCATGACAACATGAAGCCAATCACCCACAGGAAGGTAACCAACCAACTTGCCATATAAGGAAAATATATTCCATCATGTGATGATATGGGGCATGTTTGGTATCTTGTCCCCTCTTCTTCAATACAGAACATTATTTCTCCCCATACGTGCAAACCTAGTACTCAAGCGCAATCTTGTAGTATCTCTGGCCTTTTTCTGAGGAGGCGAAAGCTGTAGAGACGCTCCTTCACACTCATTACAGGTACATATACTTGTCATTAATATATGCAGATGTTGCCCACTGTATGCATTTGTCCTTCGTCAAAATAGTATCAAAATTGTTTGCATGATAGACAGTGCGACATTGTCCAAACCTCATGTGGATCAGGTAATACCTTTATACCTTGATTAATACAGTTTGATAGGGCCCCAATGAATGGTGCACATGTACTTGAAGGGTGTGCCTTACAAAGATCTAACACTGGTACATTCGATCCTATTTGCCAACATTCTCTCAACTTTTCAGTGCATATGTTCACAAATGGGTTCATGTGCTTATTTCATTCCTGATACGAGGGGCGTACAATAAGTAATGCCCCTGACCAATTTCCCATAGCAGTAGAGCAACGAAACTTGGCACAGTTATTAGTCTTTCTCTACATAGGAACCACCCAGAGTTATGCATTTCTCCCATCATTTGATGCAGCTCTGGGGACCGTTTTTGTAGAACACCCCAGGTTGGTCCTCCAACCACAACGTGACTTCAGAAATCAAGGCTACATCATCTGGGAAATGCTTTCCTTTCAAAAACAACTTCATAGTTGGGAAGAGGTGAAAGTCAGAGTGTGCAAGGCCAGGAGAGGATGGGGCAGGATTTCATAACCACACGCCCATGCTTCTGATCTGGCAACATGCGAGTTGTGGACCGGAGCGTTGTCCTGCAGGAGGAGGGTACCTTTGCTGATCTTGCCCCGCCTCTTGATTTTGATAGCTTCCCTTAATTTCCTCAAAAGTGAAGCATAATAGACTCCTGTAATTGTGGTACCCAGGAAATCTGTCATCACTACTCCATCCTGGTCCCAGAAGACTGTGAGCATGACTTTGCCAACGGAGGGCTGCACCCTTGCCTTCTTTGGAGGTGGTGAGTCCAAGTGCTTCCACTGCATTGACCGGGTTTTGGTCTCTGGATCATATTGATGGACCCAGGTTTCATCCTGTGTAATCAGTCTTTTGAAAAACTTTGACTCATCTTCTTGGCACATCTCCAAATTCATCCTCGAGCACTCGACGCATTCTCACTTCTGGAATGGTGTGAGCAACCTGGGAATCCATCTGGCAAACACCTTATGCATATGCAAATGGTCATGAATGATAGTTTTCATAGACCCTGTACTAATCTTGACATCTTGTGCTATTTGACGAATAGTAATGCGCCAATCTTCCAAAATGGCAGGCTCAACTTGACGGACAGATGCCTCATCAATGGCAGAAGCAGGGCGACCAGGTCTGGGAGCTGTTTCCACAGACTTCCGGCCATGTTTGAATTCACGATGCCAGCATTTTATAAGGTCATATGATGGGGCATTATCACTATAAGTTTCTTTTATTTCATCAAAAGTCTCCTGCGGTGTGTGTCCTTTCAAATACAAAAACCGGATCACTGCTCGACATTCAACAGGCTTCATTTCACACCTGACTCAGTTCAAACATCTGTAAAACAGGAACCATAATTAGTTCAGGGCTGTAATTTGCCACATAACCCGTAGAGATATAAATCATTACACGTGCAAAATTTTAGCTTGATCAGACAACTGGAAGTGGGTCAGGGGCATTACTTATTGCACGCCCCTCGTAGGCGAGCACTCACTTCACCTTTTGTTTGCTCTGCTGGCTGACTTCCATTAGTGGGGTCAAGCCTTTTGGGGGTCCCAATCCGTTTCCTGAGTAAGGAACCAATCACCCATTATCAATCTAGGCTTGTAGTTCTTTATTATATTATGCCCAAGCTTTTGCAGAGATGTTATACTCTGGTATTCTGCTGCATAATTTTTTATGGCAGCTAATCACTGGACCATTTCTACGACACCATCCAGAATTTGGTGCATTGGTCAAAATCCGCATGAAAGTCAGGCTATCCTAGTTTTATTGTTGCATCCAGAATGAGAACCACCTCAGTAAAATGTACCTTCCTTCATCGATATGCACGTCATTTCTTGGTGACGTGCATCCCCAGAAAGAAGTCAAATCCCAATGGTTTGCTGTTTATCACCAGTATGTCAGTCTTCAGGGTATTCCTGTTGGTAACTTAGTTATGCTGCCTCGACTGAGCTCCAATCTGTGGTCCTTCCCCATAAGATGTTTGCAACAAACGTTTGCCTAGCTGAAACAACCACCAACAATTTTCCTCATTCCCCATCTGTGCCTAAAACTAAACTAAAATTTCATGAGCAGAGTTTCTTCCCTAGAACTATATATATATGGTAGAGTTTGGATGAATTACATCTATTTGATATATTGTACATGCATTGCCAATGTTATGGTCATTCCAACTAATGAAGAGACGATCAGAATTACTACATAGATAGACCAACGTTTTACTAGGAAGAAAATAATAGGACAAATACAGGGTGGAACGAGAAAATTGTTGCACTAGAACAGACGACAGAATTCCATTTCTGTTAGATGAAAACTGGTTTTCTTTTTTTGTTGCAGAATATCTACTAGGTGGCTAACTGTGTACACATCCCAAGAGCGATATTAGCCTTTTATCAAGTGAGCGCCACATCATGCCATCCTATATCTTTGAAGTCAGTTTAAAAGTCAACACCAAAATGTACCTAGATGTGCTGAAGAGTGTGGTGATTCCCTGTTGCAATCAGGTGGCCACTGGCAGATCCTGAATGTAGCAGCAGAACTCAGTGCCAGCTCACAAGTTCAAAGAGACTCAGGTTTGGCTTCAGAAAGAGTGCTACGACTTTGTACTCTTCTCTCACTGGCTCCTTCCTCGACCTGAACCTGCTGGGCTACTTCATTTGGTCATACGTCGAGAACATCACCAACATGATTGCTCACAATACCAAAGCCAGTCTGACCGCCACCATCTGCCAAGTATTCACCAGGCACCCACTGGCGCTTGTGGAAAAAGCATGCTCCCAGACCTGTATCGAGGCGGATTGAGGCTGAAGGTGGCTACATTGAATAGGTGTCAGCTCTACTACATAATCAAGTTACCTGAATTGATTTTTTTCAATAAAAGTTTTAACATGAAGCTTTAGGGTGACACTTTTATCATTCCACCCTGTGTTGCAGGAAGCTAACAAAATAAACATATAAATTGAATATGTAATTATTTTTTTAATTTTCTTATTTTGTTCTAACTAGGGATGCCAAACACTCATTTGCTATCTCAGACATTCCAATCGAGAGATCGTTTTAAGATTCTACTCATCCCTTTAAGTGTAATTATTTGTACCTCTCTTTCACTTGGTTCACCAGATATATTCGCCAGGTAGTTTTTTGAAATTCTTTTTTCATGAGTCCAGTTGCCTCTTTAATTGCTGGAATGATGGAGATTTTCCTAAGATTCCAATTTCTTTTCAGACTTACAGAGACAAAATCAACTTTACTAAATGTAGATGACAACATCTGTATAGTATTTGACTACAACTTTGCAAATCCTTTGAAAGTTCCGATATGTGGAAAAGCCATCAAGAGAAAAGGCCTGAAACAGTGAATACTCTCTCCTGATGACCAGACATCAGTGAGTAAGATAAAACTACCCAGAATCAAATTTCCGCCAGCAAATACAATGTATGCTTGGAAGAATGCAGTCATGTCATATACCAGATTTGTATTGTATGGTGAAAAGGGATTCACTAAAACACTTGGAGTCTATATTTGTAACAATCTCTCCATTACTAGAGAGTATAATCTAGAATCAGAATATCTCACCTTTCAACACAGCGATAGTTTTTCATTTTTATATTTTTACTCACATTCACCCCACGTAACAAGGCATATTGCCACTGGGCGTTAGGGGATACTATTTGGGACCATGCCTAGGAAAGATTAAGATGTTGGTTTACGTTACATTTAAACTTCCACATATCAGTACAACCAGGGAAGCAGATAGCAGGAAGGGAATTCCAAAGTCTAGCTATTCGAAAGAAGAAACTATTAGAATAGAAAGCTTTCTGGCATTTAGAGACCTCAACAATGAAGGGGTGAGAATTTGTTGCTAAGAGGGTTTGTCATGGATATGCATGTCAAGGGGGCACAAGTACAACGAGTTCATCAGAGTACATTCCATTAAAATATTTTTAACAGGCACAGAGATGTAAGAATGCGATGATGGGACAGGGGTTGGAGCTTAGTTGACAAAGTGAAACCTATTAGATCGAAAACACTTTTTTGGACCCTATCCAAGAGGGAGATGCTAGTGGTAGATGCACCAACCCAGATGTGGCAACAGTACTCCATTCATGGACGAATGGTGGCCTTGTAGAGTTACAGGATACTCTCAGACGTAAGTAACTTTCTAGCACAGTAGAGAGAGCCCACCTTTCTTGCAGCGACCTGGCAATGCTTTCAATGTATCTGTTCCAACTCATGTTCCCTGTGAACGTTAAGCCGAGGATTTTGAAAGAAGTATTTTCAGATAATGTATCTTTAGCCATAGCTATTAATGGTTGAGAAGGTTTCTTGTAATTATTGAAAGTGACAAGCTCAACATTGGCAGCATTGAATGTGACCATTCATTTTTGTCCCCATTCCACTAGCGATTAAAGGTTTTCCTCTAGTGTTTCTGACATTTCCTTAGATATGTGTTCATTTGTTTTCCCCTCGTGCCTATTGTAGAGTGTGGTGTCATCAGAGGCAATTTTATCAGGGAGGTCATTTATGAATATTAGGAATAATAAAGGTCCAAGAATAGACCCCTGAGGTACACCTGAATTTATATCATATTGTTTAGATGTACAACTATCGAAGACAACCTGGATTCTTCTCTTATTTAAGAAGGATTTAATAATGTTAAGTATTCATCCAGTGGTACCGTATGAGAAGACCATTGTGCCATATCCTGTCAAAAGCTTTAGATATTTCTAGGGCTACTGCTCTACCCTCCTCTGTTTTGTCCAGTGTATGGTATATACGTTTAGAGATTACAGTTAGGATATCTGCCGTAGAACAGTCTTGCCTTCCATATTGTTGGTCGGTCAGATGTTTAGTAGCTGTAAGGTGATAGACTAAAGCTTGCTTAATTAAGGATTCAAATATTTTGGCAAAACCCGGGAGAAGGCTAATGTGCCAATAATTTAATGGGTCAATTCTTTCACCAGAAGTCTTGTAAACTGGTACCACAGAAGCAGTTTTCCAGCAGTCAGGAAAGCAAGATTCGTTAAGGCATTTGTTGTAAAGGTTGGAGAGGACCGGAGCAACCTCAGCAGAGTATTTTTTTAATAGCACAGCGGGGATGAGATCGGGTCCACATGCTTTTAAGGTGTCTATTTTATGATATCATGCACCTGAGAAAGGGTCATCTAATGTGGTGTCTGTCCGCAAAGGAAAGTCAGGGAGGGAGTGGTTTGCTGGGTCCAATGTGGAGTTTGAGGCAAACCGGCTGGCAAGCATGTTAGCCTTCTCGGATGCCATGTAAACAACCTTATGATTGTTGGATAGTGGGGAAATTGTTGATTGACCATTATTTACTACACTGTTGTAGATTTTTCAGAAATCACGAGTTCCTAATTTCTGTACTTCAATGTGTTTTCTGGTGGTTTCAGTGTATTCTCTCTTAGCTGTCGCTGTTTCTTTCTTATAATTACTTCTAGCTTCTATATATTTTGTCTGTTTGCACTGGACTTATGTCGGTTAAATCTGCGGTATGCATGCTGCCTTTGTGCAATAGCTGCTGCACAAGTAGAAGTGAACCATTGGAGAGAGTGGGGTTTGCTATAAAATTTCTGTGTGGGAACACGTGCTTCAATTGGCATTTTTTACCATTCAGTGGTCTCATTTACACGCTGTTCAGTGGGAAGAAAAAAAATTTTTTTCCATGGGGCATCTCTGATGAGATCCCTGATGGCTTTCCAGTCAGTCTTCTTATAATACCTCGTTGTTTTGAGCAATGGCTCTTCAGCTTTGGGACAAGAATTAAGGATGATTTCTACCATTATCACAGTGTGATAAGCATTCCCGAGTGGGCTATGGGCATTTGTTAGACAATCATCAGGAATTGTGGTCAGAAATAGATCTAGAAGTGAGGTATGTTGGTCTTGCTGATCTGGGAAACGTGCCAGAAATGTTACCGTCTGTGATAGGGAATGAGATATAGAGAAGTTATGTGTTATGCTACCAGCTGCATCTGTATAAGTAGAGAAACCAAGCCAATTACTGTGGGGGACATTGAAGTCACCAAATACATGAACTTGTGTGCTAGTATCTTTGCTGAACAGTGTGAAAATGGATGACTGAGAAAATGGCGATTGAATCTCCATACAAATATTCTATAACAAGTCCCACTTTCCACAATGATACACTTCAAACTGTGCATCTGCTGTTGTACCTATAACAAAGTGCATATGAGCACAGTGGAAAATATCAACTGCAGCGAAGGGTGGCTAGAATGTGAAGAGATTAGCAGCAGCAGCAGCAGTCGAAAAACTGCACATGCAAATTAGAAAGTTTGCATTAGAAGAAGAAGGAAAGAAAAAGTAGAAATATGCAACATAGTGTGGGAGAAATGAAGTCGACATCGAAGAAAATGGATGTGTAAATCTGAAGGTGAGAAATGGCTGGCTATTGCCAGCGTGGGGTCGAAAAAAAGAGAAACGTGCATCAGGTAAAATGAGCATGTGGTAGCGAGAAACGTTTTAAGCAGTGTCGAAAGTAATGATAATAAAAACGTTTTAAGTGGTGTCGAAAGTAATGATAATAAAAACGTTTTAAGCAGTGTCGAAATTAACGATAATAAAAACGTTTTAAGCGGTGTTGAAAGTAACGATAATAAAAACGTTTTAAGCAGTGTCGAAAGTAACGATAATAAAAATGTTTTAAGCAGTGTCGAAAGTAACGATAATAAAAACGTTTTAAGTGGTGTCGAAAGTAACGATAATAAAAACGTTTTAAGCGGTGTCGAAAGTAACGATAATAAAAACGTTTTAAGCGGTGTCGAAAGTAACGATAATAAAAACGTTTAAGTGGTGTCGAAAGTAATGATAATAAAAATGTTTTAAGCAGTGTCGAAATTAACGATAATAAAAACGTTTTAAGCGGTGTCGAAAGTAACGATAATAAAAACGTTTTAAGCGGTGTCGAATGTAACGATAATAAAAACGTTTTAAGCGGTGTCGAAAGTAACAATAATAAAAACGTTTTAAGTGGTGTCGAAAGTAACGATAATAAAAATGTTTTAAGCAGTGTCGAAAGTAACGATAATAAAAACGTTTTAAGTGGTGTCGAAAGTAACGATAATAAAAACGTTTTAAGTGGTGTCGAAAGTAACGATAATAAAAACGTTTTAAGTGGTGTCGAAAGTAACGATAATAAAAACGTTTTAAGCAGTGTCGAAAGTAACGATAATAAAAATGTTTTAAGTGGTGTCGAAAGTAACGATAATAAAAACGTTTTAAAGCAGTGTCGAAAGTAACGATAATAAAAATGTTTTAAGCGGCGTCGAAAGTAACGATAATAAAAACGTTTTAAGCGGTGTCGAAAGTAACGATAATAAAAATGTTTTAAGCGGTGTCGAAAGTAACGATAATAAAAACGTTTTAAGCGGTGTCGAAAGTAACGATAATAAAAACGTTTTAAGCGGTGTCGAAAGTAATGATGATAAAAACGTTTTAAGCGGTGTCGAAAGTAATGATAATAAAAACGTTTCAAGCAGTGTCGAAAGTAACGATAATAAAAATGTTTTAAGCAGTGTCGAAAGTAATGATAATAAAAACGTTTTAAGTGGTGTCGAAAGTAACGATAATAAAAACGTTTTAAGCAGTGTCGAAAGTAACGATAATAAAAATGTTTTAAGCGGTGTCGAAAGTAACGATAATAAAAACGTTTTAAGCGGTGTCGAAAGTAACGATAATAAAAACGTTTTAAGCGGTGTCGAAAGTAACGATAATAAAAACGTTTTAAGCGGTGTCGAAAGTAACGATAATAAAAACGTTTTAAGCGGTGTCGAAAGTAATGATGATAAAAACGTTTTAAGCGGTGTCGAATGTAATGATAATAAAAACGTTTCAAGCAGTGTCGAAAGTAACGATAATAAAAATGTTTTAAGCAGTGTCGAAAGTAATGATAATAAAAACGTTTTAAGTGGTGTCGAAAGTAACGATAATAAAAACGTTTTAAGCAGTGTCGAAAGTAACGATAATAAAAATGGTTTAAGCAGTGTCGAAAGTAACGATAATAAAAATCTTTTAAGCAGTGTGGAAAGTAACGATAATAAAAATGTTTTAAGCAGTGTCGAAAGTAACGATAATAAAAACGTTTTAAGCGGTGTCGAAAGTAACGATAATAAAAACGTTTTAAGCAGTAAAAAAAGTAATGATAATAAAAATGTTTTAAGCAGTGTCGAAAGTAACGATAATAAAAACGTTTTAAGCAGTGTAAAAAGTAACAATAATAAAAATGTTTTAAGCAGTGTCGAAAGTAATGATAATAAAAACGTTTTAAGCGGTGTCGAAAGTAATGATAATAAAAACGTTTTAAGCAGTGTCGAAAGTAATGATAATACAAATGTTTTAAGCAGTGTCGAAAGTAACGATAATAAAAACGTTTTAGCGGCGTCGAAAGTAACGATAATAAAAACGTTTTAAGCGGTGTCGAAAGTAACGATAATAAAAACGTTTTAAGCGGTGTCGAAAGTAATGATAATAAAAACGTTTTAAGCAGTGTCGAAAGTAATGATAATAAAAATGTTTTAAGCAGTGTCGAAAGTAATGATAATAAAAACGTTTTAAGCGGTGTCGAAAGTAATGATAATAAAAACGTTTTAAGCAGTGCCGAAAGTAATGATAATAAAAATGTTTTAAGCGGTGTCGAAAGTAACGATAATAAAAATGTTTTAAGCGGTGTCGAAAGTAACGATAATAAAAACGTTTTAAGCGGTGTCGAAAGTAATGATAATAAAAACGTTTTAAGCAGTGTCAAAAGTAATGATAATAAAAACGTTTTAAGCAGTGTCGAAAGTAATGATAATAAAAACGTTTTAAGCAGTGTCGAAAGTAACGATAATAAAAACGTTTAAAGCAGTGTCGAAAGTAATGATAATAAAAACGTTTTAAGCGGTGTCGAAAGTAATGATAATAAAAACGTTTTAAGCAGTGTCGAAATTAATGATAATAAAAACGTTTTAAGCAGCGTCGAAAGTAACGATAATAAAAACGTTTTAAGCGGTGTCGAAAGTAACGATAATAAAAACGTTTTAAGCGGTGTCGAAAGTAACGATAATAAAAACGTTTTAAGCGGTGTCGAAAGTAACGATAATAAAAACGTTTTAAGCAGTGTCGAAAGTAACGATAATAAAAATGTTTTAAGCAGTGTCGAAAGTAATGATAATAAAAACGTTGTAAGCAGTGTCGACAGTAACGATAATAAAAACGTTTTAAGCGGTGTCGAAAGTAATGATAATAAAAACGTTTTAAGCAGTGTCGAAAGTAATGATAATAAAAACGTTGTAAGCAGTGTCGTAAGTAACGATAATAAAAATGTTTTAAGCAGTGTCGAAAGTAATGATAATAAAAACGTTTTAAGCAGTGTCGAAAGTAATGATAATAAAAACGTTTTAATCGGTGTAGAAAGTAATGATAATAAAAATGTTTTAAGCGGTGTCGAAAGTAATGATAATAAAAACGTTTTAAGCGGTGTCGAAAGTAATGATAATAAAAACGTTTTCAGCAGTGTCGAAAGTAATGATAAAAACGTTGTAAGCAGTGTCGAAAGTAATGATAATAAAAACGTTTTAAGCGGTATCGAAAGTAATGATAATAAAAACGTTTTAAGCGGTGTCGAAAGTAATGATAATAAAAACGTTGTAAGCAGTGTCGAAAGTAATGATAATAAAAACGTTTTAAGCGGTGTCGAAAGTAATGATAATAAAAACGTTTTAAGCGGTGTCAAAAGTAATGATAATAAAAACGTTTTAAGCAGCGTCGAAAGTAACGATAATAAAAACGTTTTAAGCGGTGTCGAAAGTAACGATAATAAAAACGTTTTAAGCGGTGTCGAAAGTAACGATAATAAAAACGTTTTAAGCGGTGTCGAAAGTAACGATAATAAAAACGTTTTAAGCAGTGTCGAAAGTAACGATAATAAAAATGTTTTAAGCAGTGTCGAAAGTAATGATAATAAAAACGTTGTAAGCAGTGTCGACAGTAACGATAATAAAAACGTTTTAAGCGGTGTCGAAAGTAATGATAATAAAAACGTTTTAAGCAGTGTCGAAAGTAATGATAATAAAAACGTTTTAAGCGGTGTCGAAAGTAATGATAATAAACACGTTTTAAGCGGTGTCGAAAGTAATGATAATAAAAACGTTTTAAGCGGTGTCGAAAGTAATGATAATAAAAACGTTGTAAGCGGTGTCGAAAGTAATGATAATAAAAACGTTGTAAGCAGTGTCGAAAGTAACGATAATAAAAATGTTTTAAGCAGTGTCGAAAGTAATGATAATAAAAACGTTTTAAGCGGTGTCGAAAGTAATGATAATAAAAATGTTTTAAGCGGTGTCGAAAGTAATGATAATAAAAACGTTTTAAGCAGTGTCGAAAGTAATGATAATAAAAACGTTTTAATCGGTGTCGAAAGTAATGATAATAAAAATGTTTTAAGCGGTGTCGAAAGTAATGATAATAAAAACGTTTTAAGCGGTGTCGAAAGTAATGATAATAAAAACGTTGTAAGCAGTGTCGAAAGTAATGATAATAAAAACGTTTTAAGCAGTGTCGAAAGTAATGATAATAAAAACGTTTTAAGCGGTGTCGAAAGTAATGATAATAAAAACGTTTTAAGCAGTGTCGAAAGTAATGATAATAAAAACGTTTTAAGCGGTGTCGAAAGTAACGATAATAAAAATGTTTTAAGCAGTGTCGAAAGTAATGATAATAAAAACGTTTTAAGCGGTGTCGAAAGTAATGATAATAAAAATGTTTTAAGCGGTGTCGAAAGTAATGATAATAAAAACGTTTTAAGCAGTGTCGAAAGTAATGATAATAAAAACGTTTTAATCGGTGTCGAAAGTAATGATAATAAAAATGTTTTAAGCGGTGTCGAAAGTAATGATAATAAAAACGTTTTAAGCGGTGTCGAAAGTAATGATAATAAAAACGTTGTAAGCAGTGTCGAAAGTAATGATAATAAAAACGTTTTAAGCAGTGTCGAAAGTAATGATAATAAAAACGTTTTAAGCGGTGTCGAAAGTAATGATAATAAAAACGTTTTAAGCAGTGTCGAAAGTAATGATAATAAAAACGTTTTAAGCGGTGTCGAAAGTAATGATAATAAAAACGTTTTAAGCAGTGTCGAAAGTAACGATAATAAAAACGTTTTAAGCGGTGTCGAAAGTAATGATAATAAAAATGTTTTAAGCGGTGTCGAAAGTAATGATAATAAAAACGTTTTAAGCAGTGTCGAAAGTAATGATAATAAAAACGTTTTAAGCGGTGTCGAAAGTAATGATAATAAAAACGTTTTAAGCAGTGTCGAAAGTAATGATAATAAAAACGTTTTAAGCGGTGTCGAAAGTAATGATAATAAAAACGTTGTAAGCAGTGTCGAAAGTAATGATAATAAAAACGTTGTAAGCAGTGTCGAAAGTAATGATAATAAAAACGTTGTAAGCAGTGTCGAAAGTAATGATAATAAAAACGTTTTAAGCGGTATCGAAAGTAATGATAATAAAAACGTTTTAAGCGGTGTCGAAAGTAATGATAATAAAAACGTTGTAAGCAGTGTCGAAAGTAATGATAATAAAAACGTTTTAAGCGGTGTCGAAAGTAATGATAATAAAAACGTTTTAAGCGGTGTCGAAAGTAATGATAATAAAAACGTTTTAAGCAGTGTCGAAAGTAATGATAATAAAAACGTTTTAAGCGGTGTCGAAAGTAATGATAATAAAAACGTTGTAAGCAGTGTCGAAAGTAATGATAATAAAAACGTTGTAAGCAGTGTCGAAAGTAATGATAATAAAAACGTTTTAAGCAGTGTCGAAAGTAATGATAATAAAAACGTTTTAAGCAGCGTCGAAAGTAACGATAATAAAAACGTTTTAAGTGGTGTTGAAAGTAACGATAATAAAAACGTTTTAAGCGGTGTCGAAAGTAACGATAATAAAACGTTTTAAGCGGTGTCGAAAGTAACGATAATAAAAACGTTTTAAGCGGTGTCGAAAGGAATGATAATAAAAACGTTTTAAGCGGTGTCGAAAGGAATGATAATAAAAACGTTTTAAGCGGTGTCGAAAGTAATGATAATAAAAATGTTGTAAGCAGTGTCGAAAGTAATGATAAAAACGTTGTAAGCAGTGTCGAAAGTAATGATAATAAAAACGTTTTAAGCAGTCTCGAAAGTAATGATAATAAAAACGTTTTAAGCGGTGTCGAAAGTAATGATAATAAAAACGTTGTAAGCAGTGTCGAAAGTAATGATAATAAAAACGTTTTAAGCAGTGTCGAAAGTAATGATAATAAAAACGTTTTAAGCAGTGTCGAAAGTAATGATAATAAAAACGTTTTAAGCAGCGTCGAAAGTAACGATAATAAAAACGTTTTAAGTGGTGTTGAAAGTAACGATAATAAAAACGTTTTAAGCGGTGTCGAAAGTAACGATAATAAAAACGTTTTAAGCGGTGTCGAAAGTAACGATAATAAAAACGTTTTAAGCCCGTGTCGAAAGGAATGATAATAAAAACGTTTTAAGCAGTGTCGAAAGTAATGATAATAAAAACGTTTTAAGCGGTGTCGAAAGGAATGATAATAAAAACGTTTTAAGCGGTGTCGAAAGGAATGATAATAAAAACGTTTTAAGCGCTGTCGAAAGTAATGATAATAAAAACGTTTGAAGCAGTGTCGAAAGGAATGATAATAAAAACGTTTTAAGCGGTGTCGAAAGGAACGATAATAAAAACGTTTTAAGCGGTGTCGAAAGTAACGATAATAAAAACGTTTTAAGCAGTGTCGAAAGTAATGATAATAAAAACGTTTTAAGCAGTGTCGAAAGGAACGATAATAAAAACGTTTTAAGCGGTGTCGAAAGTAATGATAATAAAAATGTTTTAAGCGGTGTCGAAAGTAATGATAATAAAAACGTTTTAAGCGGTGTCGAAAGTAATGATAATAAAAATATTTTAAGCAGTGTCGAAAGTAACGATAATAAAAACGATTTAAGCGGTGTCGAAAGGAACGATAATAAAAACGTTTTAAGCAGTGTCGAAAGTAATGATAATAAAAATGTTTTAAGCAGTGTCGAAAGTAACGATAATAAAAGCGTTTTAAGCGGTGTCGAAATTAACGATAATAAAAACGTTTTAAGCAGTGTCGAAAGTAACGATAATAAAAACGTTTTAAGTGGTGTCGAAAGTAACGATAATAAAAACGTTTTAAGCAGTGTCGAAAGTAACGATAATAAAAATGTTTTAAGCAGTGTCGAAAGTAACGATAATAAAAATCTTTTAAGCAGTGTCGAAAGTAACGATAATAAAAATGTTTTAAGCAGTGTCGAAAGTAACGATAATAAAAACGTTTTAAGCGGTGTCGAAAGTAACGATAATAAAAACGTTTTAAGCAGTAAAAAAAGTAATGATAATAAAAATGTTTTAAGCAGTGTCGAAAGTAACGATAATAAAAACGTTTTAAGCAGTGTCAAAAGTAACAATAATAAAAATGTTTTAAGCAGTGTCGAAAGTAATGATAATAAAAACGTTTTAAGCGGTGTCGAAAGTAATGATAATAAAAACGTTTTAAGCAGTGTCGAAAGTAATGATAATACAAATGTTTTAAGCAGTGTCGAAAGTAACGATAATAAAAACGTTTTAGCGGCGTCGAAAGTAACGATAATAAAAACGTTTTAAGCGGTGTCGAAAGTAACGATAATAAAAACGTTTTAAGCGGTGTCGAAAGTAATAATAATAAAAACGTTTTAAGCAATGTCGAAAGTAATGATAATAAAAATGTTTTAAGCAGTGTCGAAAGTAATGATAATAAAAACGTGTTAAGCGGTGTCGAAAGTAATGATAATAAAAACGTTTAAAGCAGTGCCGAAAGTAATGATAATAAAAATGTTTTAAGCGGTGTCGAAAGTAACGATAATAAAAATGTTTTAAGCGGTGTCGAAAGTAACGATAATAAAAACGTTTTAAGCGGTGTCGAAAGTAATGATAATAAAAACGTTTTAAGCAGTGTCGAAAGTAATGATAATAAAAACGTTTTAAGCAGTGTCGAAAGTAATGATAATAAAAACGTTTTAAGCAGTGTCGAAAGTAACGATAATAAAAACGTTTAAAGCAGTGTCGAAAGTAACGATAATAAAAACGTTTTAAGCGGTGTCGAAAGTAATGATAATAAAAACGTTTTAAGCAGTGTCGAAAGTAATGATAATAAAAACGTTTTAAGCAGCGTCGAAAGTTACGATAATAAAAACGTTTTAAGCGGTGTCGAAAGTAACGATAATAAAAACGTTTTAAGCGGTGTCGAAAGTAACGATAATAAAAACGTTTTAAGCGGTGTCGAAAGTAACGATAATAAAAACGTTTTAAGCAGTGTCGAAAGTAACGATAATAAAAATGTTTTAAGCAGTGTCGAAAGTAATGATAATAAAAACGTTGTAAGCAGTGTCGACAGTGACGATAATAAAAACGTTTTAAGCGGTGTCGAAAGTAATGATAATAAAAACGTTTTAAGCAGTGTCGAAAGTAATGATAATAAAAACGTTGTAAGCAGTGTCGAAAGTAACGATAATAAAAATGTTTTAAGCAGTGTCGAAAGTAATGATAATAAAAACGTTTTAAGCAGTGTCGAAAGTAATGATAATAAAAACGTTTTAATCGGTGTCGAAAGTAATGATAATAAAAATGTTTTAAGCGGTGTCGAAAGTAATGATAATAAAAACGTTTTAAGCGGTGTTGAAAGTAATGATAATAAAAACGTTTTCAGCAGTGTCGAAAGTAATGATAAAAACGTTGTAAGCAGTGTCGAAAGTAATGATAAAAACGTTTTAAGCGGTGTCGAAAGTAATGATAATAAAAACGTTTTAAGCGGTATCGAAAGTAATGATAATAAAAACGTTTTAAGCGGTGTCGAAAGTAATGATAATAAAAACGTTGTAAGCAGTGTCGAAAGTAACGATAATAAAAACGTTTTAAGCGGTGTCGAAAGTAACGATAATAAAAACGTTTCAAGCAGTGTCGAAAGTAACGATAATAAAAATGTTTTAAGCAGTGTCGAAAGTAATGATAATAAAAACGTTGTAAGCAGTGTCGACAGTAACGATAATAAAAACGTTTTAAGCGGTGTCGAAAGTAATGATAATAAAGCGTTTTAAGCAGTGTCGAAAGTAATGATGATAAAAACGTTTTAAGCGGTGTCGAAAGTAATGATAATAAAAACGTTGTAAGCAGTGTCGAAAGTAACGATAATAAAAATGTTTTAAGCAGTGTCGAAAGTAATGATAATAAAAACGTTTTAATCGGTGTCGAAAGTAATGATAATAAAAATGTTTTAAGCGGTGTCGAAAGTAATGATAATAAAAACGTTTTAAGCGGTGTCGAAAGTAATGATAATAAAAACGTTTTAAGCGGTGTCGAAAGTAATGATAATAAAAACGTTTTCAGCAGTGTCGAAAGTAATGATAATAAAAACGTTTTAAGCGGTGTCGAAAGTAATGATAATAAAAACGTTTTAAGCAGTGTCGAAAGTAATGATAATAAAAACGTTTTAAGCGGTGTCGAAAGTAATGATAATAAAAACGTTGTAAGCAGCGTCGAAAGTAATGATAATAAAAACGTTTTAAGCGGTGTCGAAAGTAACGATAATAAAAACGTTTTAAGCGGTGTCGAAAGTAACGATAATAAAAACGTTTTAAGCGGTGTCGAAAGGAATGATAATAAAAACGTTTTAAGCGGTGTCGAAAGTAATGATAATAAAAACGTTTTCAGCAGTGTCGAAAGTAATGATAATAAAAACGTTTTAAGCGGTGTCGAAAGTAATGATAATAAAAACGTTTTAAGCAGTGTCGAAAGTAATGATAATAAAAACGTTGTAAGCAGTGTCGAAAGTAACGATAATAAAAATGTTTTAAGCAGTGTCGAAAGTAATGATAATAAAAACGTTTTAATCGGTGTCGAAAGTAATGATAATAAAAATGTTTTAAGCGGTGTCGAAAGTAATGATAATAAAAACGTTTTAAGCGGTGTCGAAAGTAATGATAATAAAAACGTTTTAAGCGGTGTCGAAAGTAATGATAATAAAAACGTTTTCAGCAGTGTCGAAAGTAATGATAATAAAAACGTTTTCAGCAGTGTCGAAAGTAATGATAATAAAAACGTTTTAATCGGTGTCGAAAGTAATGATAATAAAAACGTTTTAAGCGGTGTCGAAAGTAATGATAATAAAAACGTTTTAAGCAGCGTCGAAAGTAACGATAATAAAAACGTTTTAAGCGGTGTCGAAAGTAACGATAATAAAAACGTTTTAAGCGGTGTCGAAAGTAACGATAATAAAAACGTTTTAAGCGGTGTCGAAAGGAATGATAATAAAAACGTTTTAAGCGGTGTCGAAAGTAATGATAATAAAAACGTTTTCAGCAGTGTCGAAAGTAATGATAATAAAAACGTTTTAAGCGGTGTCGAAAGTAATGATAATAAAAACGTTTTAAGCAGTGTCGAAAGTAATGATAATAAAAACGTTTTAAGCGGTGTCGAAAGTAATGATAATAAAAACGTTGTAAGCAGTGTCGAAAGTAATGATAATAAAAACGTTTTAAGCAGTGTCGAAAGTAATGATAATAAAAACGTTTTAAGCAGCGTCGAAAGTAACGATAATAAAAACGTTTTAAGTGGTGTTGAAAGTAACGATAATAAAAACGTTTTAAGCGGTGTCGAAAGTAACGATAATAAAAACGTTTTAAGCGGTGTCGAAAGTAACGATAATAAAAACGTTTTAAGCGGTGTCGAAAGGAATGATAATAAAAACGTTTTAAGCGGTGTCGAAAGGAATGATAATAAAAACGTTTTAAGCGGTGTCGAAAGTAATGATAATAAAAACGTTGTAAGCAGTGTCGAAAGTAATGATAAAAACGTTGTAAGCAGTGTCGAAAGTAATGATAATAAAAACGTTTTAAGCGGTATCGAAAGTAATGATAATAAAAACGTTTTAAGCGGTGTCGAAAGTAATGATAATAAAAACGTTGTAAGCAGTGTCGAAAGTAATGATAATAAAAACGTTTTAAGCGGTGTCGAAAGTAATGATAATAAAAACGTTGTAAGCAGTGTCGAAAGTAATGATAATAAAAACGTTTTAAGCAGTGTCGAAAGTAACGATAATAAAAACGTTTTAAGCGGTGTCGAAAGTAATGATAATAAAAACGTTTTAAGCGGTGTCGAAAGTAATGATAATAAAAACGTTTTAAGCGGTGTCGAAAGTAATGATAATAAAAACGTTTTAAGCGGTGTCGAAAGTAATGATAATAAAAACGTTGTAAGCAGTGTCGAAAGTAATGATAATAAAAACGTTTTAAGCAGTGTCGAAAGTAATGATAATAAAAACGTTTTAAGCAGTGTCGAAAGTAATGATAATAAAAACGTTGTAAGCAGTGTCGAAAGTAATGATAATAAAAACGTTGTAAGCAGTGTCGAAAGTAATGATAATAAAAACGTTGTAAGCAGTGTCGAAAGTAATGATAATAAAAACGTTGTAAGCAGTGTCGAAAGTAATGATAATAAAAACGTTGTAAGCAGTGTCGAAAGTAATGATAATAAAAACGTTTTAAGCAGTGTCGAAAGTAATGATAATAAAAACGTTGTAAGCAGTGTCGAAAGTAATGATAATAAAAACGTTTTAAGCAGTGTCGAAAGTAATGATAATAAAAACGTTGTAAGCAGTGTCGAAAGTAATGATAATAAAAACGTTGTAAGCAGTGTCGAAAGTAATGATAATAAAAACGTTGTAAGCAGTGTCGAAAGTAATGATAATAAAAACGTTTTAAGCGGTGTCGAAAGTAATGATAATAAAAACGTTTTAAGCGGTGTCGAAAGTAATGATAATAAAAACGTTTTAAGCGGTGTCGAAAGTAATGATAATAAAAACGTTTTAAGCAGTGTCGAAAGTAATGATAATAAAAACGTTTTAAGCAGTGTCGAAAGGAATGATAATAAAAACGTTTTAAGCAGTGTCGAAAGTAATGATAATAAAAACGTTTTAAGCAGCGTCGAAAGTAACGATAATAAAAACGTTTTAAGTGGTGTTGAAAGTAACGATAATAAACACGTTTTAAGCGGTGTCGAAAGTTACGATAATAAAAACGTTTTAAGCGGTGTCGAAAGTAACGATAATAAAAACGTTTTAAGCGGTGTCGAAAGGAATGATAATAAAAAGGTTTTAAGCAGTGTCGAAAGTAATGATAATAAAAACGTTTTAAGCGGTGTCGAAAGGAATGATAATAAAAACGTTTTAAGCGGTGTCGAAAGGAATGATAATAAAAACGTTTTAAGCGGTGTCGAAAGTAATGATAATAAAAACGTTTTAAGCAGTGTCGAAAGGAATGATAATAAAAACCTTTTAAGCGGTGTCGAAAGGAATGATAATGAAAACGTTTTAAGCGGTGTCGAAAGTAACAATAATAAAAACGTTTTAAGCGGTGTCGAAAGTAATGATAATAAAAATGTTTTAAGCAGTGTCGAAAGTAATGATAATAAAAACGTTTTAAGCGGTGTCGAAAGTAATGATAATAAAAATATTTTAAGCAGTGTCGAAAGTAACGATAATAAAAACGTTTTAAGCGGTGTCGAAAGGAACGATAATAAAAACGTTTTAAGCAGTGTCGAAAGTAATGATAATAAAAATGTTTTTAGCAGTGTCGAAAGTAACGATAATAAAAACGTTTTAAGCGGTGTCGAAAGTAACGATAATAAAAACGTTTTAAGCAGTGTCGTAAGTAACGATAATAAAAACGTTTTAAGTGGTGTCGAAAGTAACGATAATAAAAACGTTTTAAGCAGTGTCGAAAGAAATGATAATAAAAACGTTTTAAGCGGTGTCGAAAGTAACGATAATAAAAATGTTTTAAGCGGTGTCGAAAGGAATGATAATAAAAATGTTTTAAGTGGTGTCGAAAGTAACGATAATAAAAACGTTTTAAGCGGTGTCGAAAGTAACGATAATAAAAATGTTTTAAGCAGTGTCGAAAGTAACGATAATAAAAACGTTTTAAGCGGTGTCGAAAGTAACGATAATAAAAACGTTTTAAGCGGTGTCGAAAGTAACGATAATAAAAACGTTTTAAGCGGTGTCGAAAGGAATGATAATAAAAACGTTTTAAGCGGTGTCGAAAGGAATGATAATAAAAACGTTTTAAGCGGTGTCGAAAGTAATGATAATAAAAACGTTGTAAGCAGTGTCGAAAGTAATGATAAAAACGTTGTAAGCAGTGTCGAAAGTAATGATAATAAAAACGTTTTAAGCGGTATCGAAAGTAATGATAATAAAAACGTTTTAAGCGGTGTCGAAAGTAATGATAATAAAAACGTTGTAAGCAGTGTCGAAAGTAATGATAATAAAAACGTTTTAAGCGGTGTCGAAAGTAATGATAATAAAAACGTTTTAAGCGGTGTCGAAAGTAATGATAATAAAAACGTTTTAAGCAGTGTCGAAAGTAATGATAATAAAAACGTTTTAAGCGGTGTCGAAAGTAATGATAATAAAAACGTTGTAAGCAGTGTCGAAAGTAATGATAATAAAAACGTTTTAAGCAGTGTCGAAAGTAATGATAATAAAAACGTTTTAAGCAGTGTCGAAAGTAATGATAATAAAAACGTTTTAAGCAGCGTCGAAAGTAACGATAATAAAAACGTTTTAAGTGGTGTTGAAAGTAACGATAATAAAAACGTTTTAAGCGGTGTCGAAAGTAACGATAATAAAAACGTTTTAAGCGGTGTCGAAAGTAACGATAATAAAAACGTTTTAAGCGGTGTCGAAAGGAATGATAATAAAAAGGTTTTAAGCAGTGTCGAAAGTAATGATAATAAACACGTTTTAAGCGGTGTCGAAAGGAATGATAATAAAAACGTTTTAAGCAGTGTCGAAAGGAATGATAATAAAAACCTTTTAAGCGGTGTCGAAAGGAATGATAATGAAAACGTTTTAAGCGGTGTCGAAAGTAACAATAATAAAAACGTTTTAAGCGGTGTCGAAAGTAATGATAATAAAAATGTTTTAAGCAGTGTCGAAAGTAATGATAATAAAAACGTTTTAAGCGGTGTCGAAAGTAATGATTATAAAAATATTTTAAGCAGTGTCGAAAGTAACGATAATAAAAACGTTTTAAGCGGTGTCGAAAGGAACGATAATAAAAACGTTTTAAGCAGTGTCGAAAGTAATGATAATAAAAATGTTTTAAGCAGTGTCGAAAGTAACGATAATAAAAACGTTTTAAGCGGTGTCGAAAGTAACGATAATAAAAACGTTTTAAGCAGTGTCGTAAGTAACGATAATAAAAACGTTTTAAGTGGTGTCGAAAGTAACGATAATAAAAACGTTTTAAGCAGTGTCGAAAGAAATGATAATAAAAATGTTTTAAGCGGTGTCGAAAGTAACGATAATAAAAATGTTTTAAGCGGTGTCGAAAGGAATGATAATAAAAATGTTTTAAGTGGTGTCGAAAGTAACGATAATAAAAACGTTTTAAGCGGTGTCGAAAGTAACGATAATAAAAATGTTTTAAGCAGTGTCGAAAGTAACGATAATAAAAACGTTTTAAGCGGTGTCGAAAGTAATGATAATAAAAATGTTTTAAGCAGTGTCGAAAGTAATGATAATAAAAACGTTTTAAGCGGTGTCGAAAGTAACGATAATAAAAATGTTTTAAGCAGTGTCGAAAGTAACGATAATAAAAACGTTTTAAGCTGTGTCGAAAGTAATGATAATAAAAACGTTTTAAGCAGTGTCGAAAGGAACGATAATAAAAACGTTTTAAGTGGTGTCGAAAGTAATGATAATAAAAATGTTTTAAGCAGTGTCGAAAGTAACGATAATAAAAACGTTTTAAGCGGTGTCGAAAGTAATGATAATAAAAACGTTTTAAGCAGTGTCGAAAGGAACAATAATAAAAACGTTTTAAGTGGTGTCGAAAGTAATGATAATAAAAATATTTTAAGCAGTGTCGAAAGTAACGATAATAAAAACGTTTTAAGCGGTGTCGAAAGTAATGATAATAAAAATGTTTTAAGCAGTGTCGAAAGTAACGATAATAAAAACGTTTTAAGCGGTGTCGAAAGTAACGATAATAAAAACGTTTTAAGCGGTGTCGAAAGTAACGATAATAAAAACGTTTTAAGCGGTGTCGAAAGTAACGATAATAAAAACGTTTGTAGCGGTGTCGAAAGTAACGATAATAAAAACGTTTTAAGCGGTGTCGAAAGTAACGATAATAAAATTGTTTTAAGTGGTGTCGAAAGTAATGATAATAAAAACGTTTTAAGCGGTGTCGAAAGTAACGATAATAAAAACGTTTTAAGCAGTGTCGAAAGTAATGATAATAAAAACGTTTTAAGCGGTGTCGAAAGGAATGATAATAAAAACGTTTTAAGTGGTGTCGAAAGTAACGATAATAAAAATGTTTTAAGCAGTGTCGAAAGTAACGATAATAAAAACGTTTTAAGCGGTGTCGAAAGTAACGACAATAAAAACGTTTTAAGCGGTGTCGAATGTAACGATAATAAAAACGTTTTAAGCGGTGTCGAAAGTAACGATAATAAAAACGTTTTAAGCAGTGTCGAAAGTAACGATAATAAAAACGTTTTAAGCGGTGTCGAAAGTAACGATAATAAAAACGTTTTAAGCGGTGTCGAAAGTAACGATAATAAAAATGTTTTAAGCGGTGTCGAAAGGAATGATAATAAAAACGTTTTAAGTGGTGTCGAAAGTAACGATAATAAAAACGTTTTAAGCGGTGTCGAAAGTAACGATAATAAAAATGTTTTAAGCAGTGTCGAAAGTAACGATAATAAAAACGTTTTTAGCGGTGTCGAAAGTAATGATAATAACAATGTTTTAAGCAGTGTCGAAAGTAATGATAATAAAAACGTTTTAAGCGGTGTCGAAAGTAATGATAATAAAAATATTTTAAGCAGTGTCGAAAGTAACGATAATAAAAACGTTTAAAGCGGTGTCGAAAGTAACGATAATAAAAACGTTTTTAGCAGTGTCGAAAGTAAATATAATAAAAACGTTTTAGTGGTGTCGAAAGTAATGATAATAAAAATGTTTTAAGCAGTGTCGAAATTAACGATAATAAAAACGTTTTAAGCGGTGTCGAAAGTAATGATAATAAAAATGGTTTAAGCAGTGTCGAAAGTTACGATAATAAAAACGTTTTAAGCGGTGTCGAAAGTAACGATAATAAAAACGTTTTAAGCGGTGTGGAAAGTAACGATAATAAAAACGTTTTAAGCGGTGTCGAAAGTAACGATAATAAAAACGTTTTAAGCGTTTTCTAAAAAAGAAAAAATGCCGACTCGGATTTAATTTATTTCTATTCCTGTTTTGTTTGCTTGTCCATTTGTGACAGTAGCAACAGTATGCACATAGGCAGCAAGAATTTGTAGGGGACTAGGACATATAAATACTCCAATCCCGTTACAAGAGAATAATGAAACGAATGAGGAATTGAAGGAAACAAAGGCTCAGTTAATGGTCCATTAACTTAATGGATAAGATAAACGTGGTTTATTTGCTGTTGAAGGAATGAACATTTTAGTTAGGACATATCCGCGCGTATGTAACCAATGTTCGTTGCAGGCCTGGTGTTGTAGCCAGAAAAGGAAATGTGTTTTCATCTCAAGTTCGGGTCACTATTGTTTGTTCGCGCGTGGGAAGAGAAATACATGTTGTAGGAAAATTGAGAATGGTAGTCCAGCGTGTGTATGCATTGATAAGGAATTAACTTTTGTGGGTGTAGTATAATTAAACAAAGCGTACTTATCTTTTACGACGACGGGATGGTAAGTGACGGCCAGTCGTGCTACTTCGGTGATATGTGTCAGGCTTTTAACTGGAGAGCGACGACTACATTTATCAACCTAGCAGCGCGGCGTTTTCGCCTCCTGTGTTTTTCTTCTTCTTTTTCTTCTTTGGTTTGTGTAAAATAGGCATGGTTAGAATTGAAGGCGTCTTGGCTCATAACGTGAGAGCGGAGCTTCTTCTTCTTCTTCTTCTTCTTCTTGTTCTTCTTCTTCTTCATCTCTTTAGGTCTGGTGGAAGACTGTCCGTGCGTTCACTGACGCAGCTAGGCGAATCTCTCCTCCCTTTTCTTTCTGGTCCCCTCCTTTTATAGTCGTAAACCGGCTCCCAGCGGCTGTGATAATTTAGGCCTTTATTTTCGGCGTGGAGCTCTGCCATTGGTTCATAATTCTTTTATGGTTTTCTTTTTCCAAACGGAAGCGATGCGTGGAGCCATGTGCAAACAACGATTTTTTATTTCGTCTCTTATGCTGGAGACGTTAGCATCCGGTAGGCATGTTCCCACACACATCGCCACCCGAAATAGCGGAGCTATTCCGAGAGTGCCCGTGAGGATTTTAGTGGATTGGTTGGTTGGTTGGTTGGTTGGTTCGTTGGTGGGTTGGTTCTTTGGTTGGTTGGGTTTGTTTGTTGGTTGGTTGGTTGGTTGGTTGGTTCGTTGGTTGGTTCGTTGGTTTGTTCGTTGGTTGGTGGGTTGTTTCGTTGGTTGGTTCACCATTTATGACTCAGAGAGTTTTTTTTTTTTTTTTTTTTGGAGGTTGAGGAGTTTTTTTTTTTTTTTTTTTGGATAGTTTTATTTAGAAGAGGTAAAGTGTTCCTAGGATGTTTGTAGGTGTGTATGCATGCTTCGTTCAACCTCATCCATCTCATTTAAATAAAGGGGCGGGGTCACCATGTTGTAGGAGACTAGAATATATAAATACCCCAATCCCGTTACAAGAGAATAATGAAACGAATGGGAATTGAAGGAAACAAAGGCTCAGTTAATGGATAAGATAAACGTGGTTTACCTGCTATTGAAAGAAATGAACGTCTTAGTTACAATATGTCCGCGCGTATGTGGCCAATGTTCGTTGCAGGCCTGGTGTTGTAGCCAGAAAAGGAAATGTGTTTTCATCTCAAGTTCGGGTCACTATTGTTTGTTCGCGCGTGGGAAGAGAAATACATGTTGTAGGAAAATTGAGAATGGTAGTTCAGCGTGTGTATGCATTGATAAGGAATTAACTTTTGTGGGTGTAGTATAATTAAACAAAGCGTACTTATCTTTTCAGACGACGGAGTGGTAAGTGGCGGCCAGTCGTGCTACTTCGGTGATATGTGTCAGGCTTTTAACTGGAGAGCGACGACTACATTTATCAACCTAGCAGCGCAGCGTTTTCGCCTCCTGTGTTTTTCTTCTTCTTTTTCTTCTTTGGTTTGTGTAAAATAGGCATGGTTAGAATTGAAGGCGTCTTGGCTCATAACGTGAGAGCGGAGCTTCTTCTTCTTCTTCTTGTTCTTCTTCTTCTTCATCTCTTTAGGTCTGGTGGAAGACTGTCCGTGCGTTCACTGACGCAGCTGGGCGAATCTCTTTTTCTTTTCTTTTTCTTCTTCATTTCTTTAGGTCGGGTGGAAGACTGTCCGTGCGTTCACTGACGCAGCTAGGCGAATCTCTCCTCCCTTTTCTTTCTGGTCCCCTCCTTTTATAGTCGTAAACCGGCTCCCAGCGGCTGTGATAATTTAGGCCTTTATTTTCGGCGGGGAGCTCAGCCATTGGTTCATAATTCTTTTATGGTTTCTTATTTTTCTTTTTCCAAACGGAAGCGATGCGTGGAGCCATGTGCAAACAACGATTTTTTATTTCGTCTCTTATGCTGGAGACGTTAGCATCCGGTAGGCATGTTCCCACAAATTCCACAAATTCAGTCGCTATAATTCAGATACAAATAGGCAAAAATTTGTGGCATCTAGTAAACATACCATGCCATACATACCATTCTATACATGAGGATGAAACCAATGCACACATAACCAATGCAATATCTGAATTCTTGGAAAAGGACTCCCCAGTACATGAAGTATTGTTGTCATATCTGGGCCGAAGCATTAACTATTAGTCTCTTCCTCTTAGACAGGGTGTAAAAACAAGTTCCCTATTTAATAGGTCCCACATTGTCAACCAAGCTTCAACCACTGTCCCACCACCGCAATGTTGCATTCTTGTGCTTTTTTTTACAAATACTTTAATGGAATGTGCTCCAACAAACTTGTTACACTTGTGCCCTCATCAATGTAAATATGCCTGTTTTCCAGGTATTTTAATGGGATGTGCTCTAATGAGCTGATAGGTTTTTACTCTAATAGTTTCATCTCTCATAGTGTTATGCTTCAGAATTTCCTTTCCTGTTTCCTGCTTCCTTGACTGTATTAACATGCAGAAATTTAAATGTAATGTGAACAAACATCCCGCTACTCAACTCCTTACATCGGATGTCCTTGTAGATATGGTTCCTAATAGACAATACCTCTTTTTTTGCATCTCAGTGGCAATGTACTCTATTTGCGTGAAATAAAAGTAAATAAAAAAAGTAAAAAATATATTCAATATAAATTAAAATATATACAGTTGTCAAAGTAAATAAATAAATAAAAATGAAAAAAAAAAATAAAAGTTATGATTGTGGATTAATTTTTTCATTTGGTCATTGGGATACAATCAACTAAAATATATGCCTTGAAACCGAAAATATAACTTTATTAAGCTTGTTATTTGAAATAATATTTGAACGATATGCTAAGAAGACCTGAGGTGTCTGTCGCCTGATGAGATCTTTTTAGATTGAAGTGATAGATTTATTGTTACGACCAATGACAGTTTTGTTTACCCAAATTGAATAAAATAATGCCCTGCTGTTTTTATTGTGCACTATCAACAACCTTGTTGAACTCAATGTTTCTTCTTACTTTTGGATATTTTTAACCTGGAATAAACACACACACACACACACACACACACACACACACACACACACACACACACACACACACACGTCTTTATTATAGGGTGGAGGATAAGCGTTCTCTAGTTAAAGTGATACTTTATTATTACTAGGGCTATGACAACAGCATATTCTTTTCATTGTTTTGACTCTCGAGTATATATCTGACACAGTTGGACACTATTAATCAACCGAGAACCACATCACTCTACAGAAAAAACATAAGATATCAACGGATATATACCTGGGAATCAAAACAAGGAAAAGAATATGTTGTCATTGCCCTAATTATTACATACCGAAATAATAATGCAATCGAAACTGACACGTCTGCCATTGTGCGTGTGTATGAGACGACATTTTAATCGAAGGGAAGTAACTTCTGCCTTACTGAATTATTTGGGAAAACTGGCTCTATTTTTCAATTTGTTGCATCATAAAATACACTTTAATATATTTGGATTCATGCAGATTTCGTATTTATTATTACAAAGTCAATTCTCTATTGAATATTATATTGTACTTGATATATAGTACTGATTTCAAAAGAAAAAAAAATGACTTGGGTGCCATCAGCTAGAATCAAAACCAAAAACATTTAATGCTCCAGCTGTTTGAGCTATCGAGAGATAGATGAAAAAGATTTAAGATTAAAACACTTCAAGCTATGAATGAATTTGCGCATGCGCAAACGCAATAAAAATATGTCAGTAAGTTGAAATGAACATTTTGCATTTCAACTTGCCAACATATTTCTATATGTGTTATCCATCCAAACAAAGATTTTACCAGTAGTTTAAGAGTTTATTGGTTAAATACTTTCATGCAAACAGGCATACATACATCTGTTTTATTTATATATAGAATATGATAAAATCCTTTGATTTTTTCGCATAAATCAATAAAGGATTTAAATATTTTTAATCCAATAAACAAAATAAAAATGGCAAAATTTATCTTTTTATATAAATTGAGTAAAACCTGTACAAAAAAAAGAAAGAAATTATATTTCACTGCTATTGTTTGTGTCGAGACATGAACTTTCACAATCAATTAAAAAAATTCTCTGGAAATTAAATTTTCACACTTACATGTAAGATATTTTGGTATGTAGACAGCCACCATTTCGTGAGAATTTTTTACTAGTTTTTTTTTTTATGCTAGAAAAAGCAATGTCCGCACGTTTATTCGATCAAGAATCACACTGAGCTTTCAAATTGATTTTGAAAGTTTTTAGAAAAAGACAAAGAAATTAATTTATTTTTCTAACAAAAAAGCAAAACAAATAAACACAAAAAACAAATTTACAACAAAAATATCGAAATTCAAATTAAAACTAATTTTTCTTTCTTTTTCCATTTACCAACATTCAAATCTCTTTTTTTTTTCTGTTAATGTACATAGAGCACTGCATTCGTGTGGTATAATTAACAAAATAGGGGGAAAAGAAGATATACAACAAAAAACGTTTACCAAATGCAAGAAAGTTTAATTTTTTACCAACCTGCATAGTTTAAAACTTATAAGATTTCATCAATATCATTCTTCTGCAGGCAGTAAAAATCCAATATGGCCGTTCCATGTGTTGTTGATTGTGCTTCATTCTTTAAAACATAATTAAAAAAGAATGACTTTCTTATCATTTCTTGTAAATCAACTGCATTCTATAAAGCGTTACATAACAAATTTATGCAAAGTGTTTTGTGTTTTTCCACAAATAAAATAAAGTTAACACTTTTATACAACCTAACATCACAAGTGCATTCGAGAAATTTTATCATGGCACAAGCAGAAAGGCTCAGTCTATAAAATCAACTGTAGATTCTTTTATAAGACAGGTGTGCGTTCAAAATGAATGTTTCCTTTCAGAGCACAACTGAGCCATGATATCTGACTTTTGTACATTTAATTTTAATTCAAATGATTATGTAAAAATAATTTCATTATATCAACAGTTGATTCTTTGATAAGACAGCAGTGTGTTCGAAATGAATGTCTCTGTTTAGAGCACAATTGAACCATGATACTTGATTTTTGCATTTTAAACCATTATTTACAAATAATTTTATAAAATTATGAGTAGATTCTCTACAGAGTAATGTACACTACAATGTTTGTGCACTAAGTCACTTTGCGATGGCATCTGAAACTTCCTCTAGGTGCACTGCAGTGGGTCCCCAACTAGAGCAGACAACCAATCAATTTGATTAAAAAAAATGGGAAATTTCACTGATTTTGATGACAATAAAAGTATGGGAGGGTAGAAAATTTGTTGATCCTCATTCAATCTCGGACAACGTCGAGTCTTCTTGCTAGTATATATATATATATATATATATATATATACTGTATTAACAAAACTAAGACTTCAAAAAAGGAATTGATAGCAATAAAAAGTGTATTTTATTATAAGTTACAATTGTTTCAAGACTAGTTGGACAATTTTAAGCATTATGGCGTATATATATATATATATATATATATATATATATATATATATATATATATATATATATATATATAACTTTGTGTGTGTGCGTGTGTGCGTGTGTGCAAGTTCGTTCCTTATAGACTCCAAAATGGCTCAACAGATTTTCTTTAAAATTTACAGAACTTTAGTGTATAAGTCTGGGAGTGACCTTAGTTAAGTTTTGTCTCAGAATACCCCCGATAATTACAGATAATTGAAACCGTTATTTTAATTTATCTATCATCGGTAAAGCCAATTTTTTCCATGTCACTTAGCAACAGACATAGAACAATGGGCCGTTAAAATTCTACTGTGAGTAAGTTGATAGCGTGTTTTTTTTATTTTTTTGCATGACGTAGCCTGTAGATTCAAACTCCGCACATAAATTTCTTAATTTTTTTTTTCATTAACTGCAATGAATTTTCTAAGACTTGATAATTTATGTTTTTTTTTGTTTTTTTTTGGATGACGTAATTTGTAAGTTCAAACTCTGCATGTAAATTTCTTAATTTTTTTTTTCATTAACTGAAAAGAAGTTTTAGAGTGCAATGTAAAATAACATATATTTTGGACTGAGTTACTGCATGGAGGCATGTGAAGCTTCTTTCTGGGCGATTTAATGGATTTCGATGGCAATAAAAATATATGAGTGTAAAATATTCGTTGATCATCATTGATTGATCGGGATTGAATGAAGATTAATGAATGTTTCACACTTCCATATTTTATTGTCATCGAAATCTGTGAAATCGGCCATTTTTCAATTAAATCGATTGATTGCTTGCTCTAGTTAGGGACCCACCCACCGCGGTACACAGAGAGGCAAAAGAACTTACTATTTATATGCTGGGTCTTTTTGCTTGTGTGATAATAAAACTCCTCAAATACATTTGTAATGTTAGGCTGTATAAGGTGTTAACTTTAGTCAAAATCATCTGTTCCTTCTTTCATTCGATTTTTTCAATTATCGATTATCAATACTTATCAAAGACATTTCGATACAAAACCTATCAAAGAACACTGCCAGACACATCAAATACATTTGTATAATACCAGCCTTTCTCCTCTTATGAAAAGCATATAGTTTTGAAATGCCATGACCTAAAGAGATTCTTTTTCCACTTTCTTCCCATTTTCGCCCTTATTGATCTAATGATTTAATAAAGTTCTATGTAACTTTTATTCCTCATCTTTTCAATTTAATTTAAGAATTGCCCCTCTTAACCGGGTAGAGTTTTACTATGTATAGATTTGCTATATTAAAGATAGTAGATATTTTTAGGTTCGTTTATTATATATTCAATTAAACGCTTTTACGTTGCAACATTAAAAAAACAAAACAAAACAAAAAACATTTAAAAGCACAATCTTCTTCCACAAACGGCTAAAATAATTCACGAGAACTTTTTCGGACATGATTGCTAGGAATGAACGCTGCCCACGCTACAAATCTCCAGTTCTTTCAACGGTTTTCTTTTTCTTTTTCATTTCAATACTTTTTTTGACCAAGAGCGGAGGTCCGCTTGAAATATAAAAAATAATAATAAAAATATTAAATACAAAAACTAACATCGTTTTTCATGCTTCAAAAAACCCTCATAACCTTTAAATCACTATATATATATATATATATATATATATATATATATATATATATATATATAGTCATCCACATACAGTTGTGTTTTGCTGTTTCACAGCTCATCAGTGCGGCTAGACAAGCAACTACCTCAAGCCATGATCGAAACCCGATCGCCCAAATGACAGTTGGAGCTTCGAACCGTTGTGCTATATGCCTGCTGCTATGCGGGCAGTGAATTAACAATGTTTTGACATTGTCCAAAGTACCTAAGCTCAATTTGTTTACACAAAGAGCATCACTTCATACGCTAATGGTAATTTGTATATCACTTCCCAAATGCTCAACCTGAGATGGGGAGCATTATCATTCCACATTTAGAAACGTAGAGATATGTAAAAATATTTGTGTATATCTATCTATATATCTATAAAAGTGAACGTGTCTGTGTGTCTGTCTGTCTGTCTGTGTTTCCGTGTACATTTCCTTACGCAATAACTCTGTCAATTTTTAGTCTACAGACTCGAAATTTGATATACAGGGTACTGAGATTTTGGGAAAATCGATGTGATCGGTTTTCGGCCAGAAATTTGGCTGTTAAGGGGTAAAGTTCAACGATTTGACCTTTGAGAACTCTACCAAACTCCTCCGACAATTTTGGGTCTAGACATTTGAAATTTTAGATATAGGTTCCTTAGACATGGATCTAACTTAATAACTTGATTTGAGCCCAAAACAGTAAATGTTAAGGGATCATAATAGGGGTCAAATTTTAAAAAAAATTGACCTTTTTTTCTTTTCTTTTTTTTTTTTTTGCTCAGCATACACCTCCAAACACCCAGGCAACGCCAGGTTGAAATGCTAGTATATCTATTAAAGTGAACGTGTCTGTGTGTCTGTGTGCCTATGTGTCTGTCTGTCTGTCTGTGTGTCTGTGTACATTTTCCTTCGCAATAACTCTGTTAATTTCCAGTCTACAGACTCGAAATTTGATATACAAGGTACTGAGATTTGGGAAAATCTATGTGATCGGTTTTCGGCCAGAAATTTGGCTGTTAAGGGGTAAAGTTCAACGATTTGACCTTTGAGAACTCTACCAAACTCCTCCGACAATTTTGGGTCTAAACACTTGAAATCTTAGATATAGGTTCCTTAGACATGGATCTAACTTAATAACTTAATTTGAGCACAAAACAATAAATGTTGAGGAGTCATAATAAGTTTTAAAATTTTACCTCTGCGGTCTCTACCAAATTGCTCAGACAATTTCTGATCTAAACAGTTGAAATTTTACATAAAGGGTATTCAGATATAGGGCAAGCTTGTTCATAGGTTTGGGTCGAAAATGTTTAGTTACCAATATATAAATGTATATATGTATGTAATGTTTGCATGTCTGCCCAACACTTTCGACAGAGGCAACGAATTTTCTCAAGATCAGTATAGTTTTGAAGTTCGACGTTTCAGACGACAAATATCGAAAAATTGGCTAAAAACATTAATATCTTCCCCTTCAACTAGGCACTTTTCTACAGGGGGGGGTCACTTTTTTCGC
This sequence comes from Euprymna scolopes, assembly GCF_053919585.1. Taxonomy (NCBI): domain Eukaryota; kingdom Metazoa; phylum Mollusca; class Cephalopoda; order Sepiida; family Sepiolidae; genus Euprymna; species Euprymna scolopes. Next base: position 26,798,169 of record NC_136488.1, read on the forward strand.
CGATATTTTTTAAAGTTATTCTCTCTTTTAGATTGTCTAACCTTAATTTTTAAAAATGTCGCTTCCGGTTTGGTGGTGGTCGTAACGCATAAACGTTAGGTCTTACCCCGTTCTTTTCCTCCTTTGCGGTACGGGTTCGAGCCTGCCTTCCTACTACCACTTTTTTTTTTTTTTTGCTTAACATACACATCCAAACACCCGGGCAACGCCGGGCGCCCATGCTAGCATATATATAAAAGTGAGCATGTCTGTGTATCTGTATGTCTGTGTATCTGTGTGTCTGTCTGCGTGTGTACATTTTCCTATGCAATAACTCTGTCAATTTTAAGTCTACAGACTCGACACATGCACGGACTTGGAGTTTACATTCATAATACCCTCCCCCTTACTAGAGAAACAAACCTAGAAACGGACGATCAAGCCTTTATGTGCTTTAGACTAAACATGCAACACAATATAAGCTACTTTTATTTTCTCTACCGCTCTCCCTCGACTCAGGACTGCACCATAATAAACAAAGTCTCTGACAGCATAGACACGGCAATGTCCCTCGACACTAGCGCACAAATATATGTATTTGGTGACTTTAATGTCCACCACAAAAACTGGCTTGGATTCTCTACTTACACAGATGCAGCGGGCAGCACAACTCATAGCTTCACTATATCTCACTCCCTATCACAAATTGTTACATTTCCAACCCGTTTCCCTGACCAGGAAGAACAACACGCATCACTTCTAGATCTGTTTTTGACCACAGTTCCCGATGACTGCATAACGAAGGCCCACAGCCCACCCGGGAATGCTGATCATGCAGTGATAATGATTGAAATCGCCCTAAACTCCAGAACCAAAACTGAAGAGCCAGTGCTCAAAACAACGAGATATTATAAAAAGACTGACTGGGAAGCCATCAGGGAACAAATCAGAGATGCCCCATGGAGAAATATTTTTTCTCTCCCTGCTGAACAGTGTGCAAACGAGACCACTGAGTGGTTCAAAACTGCAATCAGTGCGCATGTTCCCATGCGAAAATTTTATAGTAAGCCCCACTCTCCCCAATGGTTTATGCCGACTTGTGCAACTGCCATTGCTCAAAAGCAGCATGAATACCGCAGATTTAACCGACATAAGTCCAGTTCAAACAGAATGAAGTATATAGAAGCTAGAAATAACGTTAAGAAAGAAATAGCGACAGCTAAGAGAGAATTTACGGAAACCACTAAAAAACGCATCGAAGTACAAAAACTAGGAACTCGAGACTTCTGGAAAATCTACAAAAGTGTAGTAAATAATGGGCAATCAACAATTCCCCCACTAACCAACAATCACGGGGTTGTCTCCCCAGCAACCGACAAGGCTAACATGCTTGTCAGTCGGTTTGCCCCAAACTCCACACTGGACCCTTCCAACCACCCCCTACTTGAATTTCCTATGTGGACAGATGCCACACTAGACGATCTGAAAATAACCCCTGCTCAGGTGCATGCCATCATAAAATACCTTGACACTTCAAAAGCATGTGGACCCGATCTCATCCCAGCTGTGCTATTAAAAAAGTGCTCAGCCGAAGTAGCTCCAGTTCTCTCCAAACTCTACAACAAATGCCTTAATGAAGCTTGCTTTCCGGGCTGTTGGAAAACTGCTTCTGTTGTACCAGTATTCAAGAATTCTGGCGAAAGGACTGACCCATCAAATTATCGCCCCATTAGCCTCCTCCCACTTTTTGCCAAAATATTTGAGACCTTAATTAACCATGCTCTAGTCCATCACCTTACAGATGCTAAACTTCTGACTGATCAACAATATGGATTTAGACAAGCCCGTTCCACGGCTGACATCCTCACTGTAATCTCTGAACGTATATACCATTCACTGGACAAAGCGGGGGAGGGAAGAGCGGTAGCTCTAGATATATTTAAGGCTTTTGACAGGGTATGGCATGAGGGTCTCCTCAGGAAAATTAGATCATACGGTATCACTGGTAGAATACTTAACATAATTAAATCCTTCTTAGACAAGAGAAAAATCCAGGTTGTCCACAACGGTCGTACATCTAAACAATATGATATAAATGCGGGAGTGCCCCAGGGTTCTATCCTTGGACCTCTATTGTTCCTGATATTCATAACTGACCTCCCCGACAAAATTGCCTCTGAGATGGGTATATATGCTGATGAAACTACACTCTATGGCAGGCACGATAGGAAGACGAATCAACACATTTCTAAAGAAATGGCAGAAACACTAGAGGAATACCTTCAATCTGTGGAAGAATGGGGACAAAAGTGGTTGGTCGCGTTCAATGCTGCCAAGACTAAACTAGTTTCATTCAATAATTACAAGAAACCCTCTCTACCACCCATAGCAATGGCCAACGACTCTTTATCTGAAAGTACGTCTTTCAAACTCCTTGGCCTAACGTTCACAGGAAACATGAGTTGGAA
>NC_136488.1:26805615-26880615 GCF_053919585.1 Euprymna scolopes
GCATGTGTAACGTAATAGCTATTAGTTCCTATTTACAATGCCTCCCCACGGGACAGAGTTAGATACCAGGGTTGTTTTTTAACGTGGAGAAAAGGAACAAAAATAAAAATTGTCTCAGTCGTGAAGGATTTCTCCTCCACTGCCAGAGAACAAGAAATTGAAGTGCAGCATCTGAAGAACAGATACTACACTTTGATGTTGTCCCGAAGAGTTAATGTTTTAATTTTTAGCCTTGCAGCAAGCATTTCTACAAAGCTCAGGCATTAACTCTAAAGGAAAAAGTAAATTGCAAGCTAAACGTTTTGATTTCGACTCTCGGTAGTGGCACAGTGACGCACGGGTCTATTTTTAAAAACTTTTAAAATCATTACTATATATTGAGTCCAATATAATATAATGAATACGAAATCTACACTAATCAACATTTAAGTGTATTTTACGACCAGGCAATGCCGGGTGGCCTGCTAGTATATTTATATAATTATAAAACTTTGTGGACCATCGGACAGCCCTTGCTTAGATCTTGTTTCTCAAAAATATTATCATAGAAACCAGCTTGTATTTAATAAAATTCACGTTGTTTTCCTGTCTGTCGTTTATTCCAGCTAGACAAAACAAGTTGCTACAGCAGCATGTTTTACAATTTCTTAATATTAAATACAAAAAGGCAGAATATCGTAGGTTATATAATTCCTTGACATTCCTTGGTCTGCTGTGATTTGTCTGAGATCGGCGTTATTTTATTGATGGCTTGAATGGCATCAATATGTATGCGTGAAAATGTACCGGGATTTCTTAAGAATCCGAGGTGCTTGTAATGAGCTCATTCTGAGGGTGTCGTGCTTGGTTGACCCAGGAAGGGGGAGGGGCGTTATCATTCCGCACGTGCCAAAAGTGGCGTTATCTCCAATGTGGTTGATGAAAGAACATCTGTCTCTATTATATCGCAAATTTAATGGGAGATTCGGTGTCAAACAGGCATTGATAATCACCGCTGGTAATGACATAGGTAAAATCCCATTGGTGGGTGAGTTGTCTGATGTGCTGGCTATGGGACCGTTAATTTGTAGGAGGATCATGTGTTGCACTATTTTTGCTGGAATCAATAGGGAGGATCGAAGTTTTGTGTGCTGATGATTCACTGTAGTTGGTGTCCGATTCATAGAGAAACCGTGTTTGATTTAATTTTCGATTTTTTAGCGCTTATTGGTATAAATCGATACTTTGAGACCAGTGTCACTAGTTTGTAAGGAGGTCTATGTTGCGTGTCGCCATTATGTTGCGTGTCACCATTATGTTGCGTGTCACCATTATATTGCGTGTCACCATGTTATTGAAGTCGAAGTCACAAGCTTGTAATATTTTATTCAATGACTGGAAAAGAAAAATTAGTTTAATTCTTTTTTTTTTATATAAAACGCATAATAAGAATAATAATAGAGACTGTGAGTAGTTTGTAGGGAGCGCCGAGGTTGGATGTTGCTATTTTATTAGTAATGTTATTTGAAACATATGATCCATATTCCATCTGAGCGTTCATCAGATTCCGTATTCACGTTCGAAGTCACCAATTTTTGGGATGCAAGTCGGGAGGTCACCAATCTATAGGAGGTGCTTTCGAATTCACGGTGGAGTCACCAATTTACAGGATAGTTTTTTGGGAATGTATTTTAGTGGGCAAATCTTTATATACAGGCTTTCTTGAACGTTCCCTGTATTCATACACGAGGGAGCGTAACATAATTCCTTTTCTTTTATGTGTGCGGTGGTCAAATCACAACATCATGTTCCTACGTGTTTTTCATACGCTTGGGCGTTTCAAAGCTGTGATTACTGTGAAATGTTCCTGCCGGCGGTTTATTCCGGCCAGGCAAAGTGGGTTGCTACAACAGCATGTTTTACAATTTGTTAATATTAAATAAAAATGTGGCTTTTAGTTTAAGTCCATAAAAAATTTTGTATGGAAAACAATTTTCCGATAAAGTTATTGTACCCCCGCCGCCGCCGCCGCCGCCGCCGCGTCGAATCTACTCAAAACAGAGTAAATGACGCGCTACCTCAACGGTAAGACCCAGTTGCGCTCACATGGATGTATAAACATCATTTTAGCTGTGCGTACATTTCCCTTTCTCCACCCACACAAATTCGGTGGACTATAAGCGAAATTTCACCTGTCTGCGCGGACGTCGTAAGAAGCATCTTACGTCATAAGAATGTTATTCTTTTCATCCAATCGGATTACAAGCGAAACAAATTAAAAAAAAAAATGTTTTTTCTGAAGGTCTTCGTGGAGCCGGTTGGAAATGAAACTTCAATTAAAAGAAACTTTCTCATCTTCTTTTCATTCATTTACAATTTAAAAAAAAAAAAAAAAATTATATTTAATTTATCTAGTCATCTTTGCTTGATTGTTCAACTCCATTTTTACACTTGATTTTTATCATTATTTTTTGAATTTGCGGGATTAACATCGACACCCGTTAGTCCCGCAACAAAGTTAATTTAAGGATTTAGTTAAGATAAAAAAAGCTTAATTTTTGGAATTAAAAATTGATATTTCCTAGGATAAAGAGGAATTTAATACAAATAATTTAAATATTACTTTTTTTCCGGCTACAAATTAAAATATTGGAAATTAATAGTAAAGGAATTTTTTCCAGTTAATGGCTTCCATATCAAACTGGAAGTTAATTGTTTTAGGTGTTGTCCGCTAAAATATGAAATTTTTCATAATATTTCACGTTAAACGTAAGACTTTTACTGTGATATTTCACTTGAATAATGATTGAACAAAAACTTTGAAAAGATATAATACATATTTGTACTAAGATTTTTTGGCTATTTTAAAAAAATATTTTATAAGACCTGTGTTTTGTATATCTGCGACCGACGCCATTGTTAATTTCTCATTTTTTTTGGTTTTGATTATTTTGTGAGGTTCAAATCAAATTTTGTCCGTTTTAATTAGTGTAATAAATAAATAAATAAATAAATAAAATAAATAAATGATATTGTGGTTTGAGTTCTCCCCCTTTGCAAATTGGCTGTTTGGAGAAATGGAAAACTAGATGGCTCTGGTTGATAGTCAATTTGCATAAGTGGAGAAATGGGCAGCATATAAACGGTACTTTTTTTTAAGCAGGGTTAAGAGCGCAGAGAGTGAAACGACGGTTGGAAGAAGTGACGGTGAATTCTTTTTGTGACGGTGAATTATTTTTGGACGTTGAAAAGCTCAACCTTTTGGGAGGAACAACTGTGTCATATATTTTTTTTAATTTCTTTTTTTTTCTACTTCACTGCAAGCTATTTCGGCGGGAACTATCGAAGCAAAGAGGATCAGCAGTGAAATGCTTAAGACGTTCTCTGGAGAGGGAGATGTTATAACCTGGCTGACCAAGGTTAAACTTGTCGCTAAGTTGCGGGACATCACGAATGTACCAGCTTGATACCGCTGTATCTTGATGGTGATGCTCTGGCCCTATATCTGGAGATGCGGGAGAATAATCGACTGTCTGTTGACGCCATTGAGGAAAAGTTGAAGGAAACATTTACCGAAGGACCGTTTGTGGCATATGGCAAACTAAGCCGTATGGTGTGGACCGGAGTGCCTGTCGATGTTTACGCCAACAATATCAGGAGGTTGACGGGACTAGCAGGATTCAATGGAGGAGGCCGTTGACAGATGGTTAAGATGGCCTTTATCAATGGCTTCCCGGACCATATTTCTATAGCTCTGCAGCAACTATGGAGGTGGCAGAGTTGATTTACACAGGCTAGGGTGCTGGCCAGGAAAAAAGAGAGTGAGCAGGGAATCGTAGCTGTCGCTCAATGAAGCAAACTGCAGCAGGAAATTGTGAAGGATGAAAAGCAGAGAGGACTGTGGCAGAGACCCAGGTTCTCTGGCAGATGCTACTGATGCCAAGGCCCCCATATGGCGAGGGAGTGCAGGGAGCCAAAGCCAAAGCCAGAAGTCATGTGTTACCGCTGTGGGGAAGTCGGCCACATCAGCAGATTCTGTCCCCAGGGAAACGAACAGGGGGAAGCCACTGTACCGGTGGTTACCCCACTTATTCGATGAAGGCGCTTCAGGGTATGTCACCACAAGTAGAGGTGACCCTAAATGGATGAAGTGCAAAAGCCCTTGTCGACACGGGCTGTACTTCAACAATTGTCACCAAAGACATGGTTGACACATGCAATGGAACCAGCAGCATTACGGCAGTTGACGGCAGAGAGGTGAAGTGCAATGGCACAAGTATCATTAGGTTGATGGTATGTGGGATGTCACTAACAATCCAGGTGATTGTTATTAACAAAATTGTCACGGGTGTCAATGTGGTGCTAGGGATGGACACAATTGCTCGACTAGGGGGCGTTACGGTATATAGGAACTCCATGAGATTTGGAGGACATCAAGGAGCTGCAGGTGTGCAATTCGAAAAAGGTGTCACAGGAACGGCCGGGTCAGACAAAAGTTGCACGATAGAGGACCAAGATTTCTCTGCACACTTTGATGGTGAGAAATGGACAGTAGAGTGGGCATGGAAGGGAGAACCTCCCATACTGAACAAGAGAGTGGAATGCTATGAGCATACGTTGCGAGGAGGCACAAGAGTTGAATTTGAGAAGGAGGTGGACCGATGGATCTCAGAGGGGATTTTAAGACCATGGATGGAGAAGGTGGAAGGTGTGCTGCCGTTAATGGCGATTGTTCAGCCCACAAATCAAAAAGTTCGGCCAGTACTGGACTTCAGGGAGCTGAACGTACATGTTGCGTGTCACACGGGAGGTGATGTGATGGATGTGTGTGGAGAGACCATGCGAGAGTGGAGGCAGATTCAGAAAGCTGCGACGATTGTGGATTTAAAATCTGCATACCTACAGATCCACATTTCACAGGAATTCTGGAAATACCAGCTGGTCAGATACAAGGGCCGAACGTTCTGCCTGACTAGGTTGGGTTTTGGCCTGAATTCTGCACCAAAAATCATGGCAGCGATCCTCAAAATGATGCATAATCTACTCTCATTGAAATAGACTAATTTAAATATGAAGTCGACCGCTTGACATATAAACACCCGAATTATTAACTGTGCCTAAAAATGAGTCGTAGGCGAAAAAAAAGACGCACGGACTTTCTTTACTGGTAAATATCTCAGACAAGAAATTGTCTTGATTTCAGATTGCCTATTTGCTTCTATTTCTTTTCAGCCTAATTTGCCCAGTTTTTAATTTAATTCATGCCTGGCCAAGTTACTGTTATAAAATCTAAACGTGACGAAGTTTTCAGAATCTATTCAAAATATATAAGCAGAATATTGGTATTCTTCCTTTCCTTCCCCTTAAAGAAGGGAAAGCTCTCACTAACGACCAAATGTAAGGTGTGCCCCCCCCCCCTACTCCAATTGACCTGGCTTAGCGAGGTCAGTATTTCCTTAGCGTCAATTGCATGGTGGTCGAAGAGATATGTGCCGCTACACCGAAGACCTAATTTTTAGCTAAGTACATTTTTTGTATTTTCTTTGCACACTTTATCTTATTTTATATTTTATTCTATCCTCTTTTTAAACCAAACAAATCTAACCCTTTTATTTTATTTATTTATTTATTATTTTTATTTATTTATTTATTTATTTTTTTCGATGTAATTTTATCTTATCTCTCAGACATCTTGACCATTCTTGATTCACTTATTTTAAAAACAATTTCCTGACTAATTTCTTTTTACCATGTCACATCGACGTAGTAATACGGAGGGGGAATCCCTTTTTAGCTTATTTAGATGACAGAAGAACTTTATTTAAGTACAATACTTAATAGTAACAGCCATGGTAAGGTGCAAAAAAAAAAAAAGTGCCACCTAATTTAACTTTCACTATTCGTTACCTAAATATGCAGTATCTTAGCTGTGATACTAGAGCTATTCTTCCTGAGTGGATGCTATGCTCCTATACGGTACCTTAATGTCTTCCTATAAATACAAAATACGGAATTTCAGACCGCCATGAACTAGTTCTTGTAACTGGAACAAACACCTAACTGCTAGCTACGAAATCCCAATATACATTTTACCTCCAAGACGATTACCTCTGTCTAGCCTGCATGCGCAAAAAAAAAAAAAAAAACAAAAAAAACTTACCTGCCACTCTAAATCCTTGATCTGTTTCTTGTAAACTAATAACTCCTATCCTTTGAAGGCTAACAATCTTCTCATTCCCACCAAACCGCCACTTAACTCCTACATTTCACTCCGTTTTGTACTGGAATCTTTAACTTCCAGCCCCTGACTCTCACATGCTAACTGCTTAGTCATCACTAAACATCTATACAATTCTACCCTCTAGACATGCATTGGAGTTCATTCCTATTCCAGTTGGGATTAAACAGCTAAAGTATGTACTCGGAAGCAAAGCACACCGCACTGCATTACACAACTGTCCCCTCTTAGATATCTTTGCAACGCTAATACGAAACTGAACCAATGCTCCTTGCTATGCTAAATGTCCATAACTTTTACTTGAAAGCTACAAACATCTTCTCTCAATAATAGTAACTCACCTTGTACCTCCAACTTTATTCACACCTACTAAAACCAGCCCATATATCTATTTATCAAATTACACATGACTCAAAACTTACTGTTTTACCCGTACTATATTGCACTCGCATCTCATGCCCTGATATCATCTAAAATAGTTTTGGCACAACTCTTAGTTCAATTCTTAACTCCTACTCACACTTAAATATTATACTAGACCCTAGCTCACATGGATAAAAAAAAAATAAATAAAAAAATAAAAAATAAAATAAAATAAAATAAAAAAATAAATAAAAAAGGAAAAAAAAATGAGAAAAAAATATTCATAAACAAAAATGAAAGCCTCTAACCACACTATCTCCTAACAAGCCTCCTTACAATCATAGTTGCTTACACTGCATGAGCTCTACTCAACCCCTTTATCCAGTAACAATGAAATAACAATATCCCTAATCCACTTTGAGGAGTGTAACTATTTAGCAGATATAACCTCTACAAACTAACCCAATAACATTATCTAACCACGCGGGGTCGCAGAAATACCTGGATTAGAACCCAGGCGCGGAGCAAACCCTCTCAGTGGTGACGGACCCAGTAGATCTTCCCAGATCATCCGTCTAAGAGAAGGAAAACTCTGAAACTAAACCAAAGAGGAGGGAGGCCTCTTCAGTCTTGGATGACAGCCTTCCTAGAGCTGGTGACTCAAACAAATTACCGGTTTGCAATACCAACATTGCTTAAGGAGTAGATAGGTCCTGCCTATCGCCCGGCTTCCACACTCCTTCTTTGCCTATTAGTCAGGCGCAGAGATACTATCAGTGATTCGACAGAAACACCCATTGGTAGATCTTGTTTCTTGTCTAGGGCAATGAACGCCGTTTCCCCCCACTCCCGACACACCCCACCCCTAAAGCTGGGCATTTGAGAATGCTTGAGTACCACATATGCCTGAGCAATTAGATCGGGTTGACCTTCCTCTGATGGGTTGAGGGTACCGGATTGACAGTTACTGGCTGCTGTTTCCGACTGGTAGTACAGGAGCCCTAACTCTTTGGTAGCGCTTAGAGCGGCTGCTCCATCAACAGTTGAATAATATCGGGATGTTTGCAGTGCCATGGCACGCATGGAAAGGGACCCTGCACTCATCCCCGGTGGGCTTTCCTGAGGCCACAGTCCTAGTTGATGGTGGGTCAGCTGATGGTCTACTTGTGATGCATGTGTGATATTCTGCATAACCTCCTGTTCGGCTTCCCCTAACCCAACTGAAACTCGTTAAAAAACATGATGACAGTACAATCTAAAAATAAGCTTAAACCAGGCTTAGGGTCAAACAAATTCAACTTGCCTCCTCCCTTGAGGCTTGCATTCACAAATATCCGTGGGCTTAGAATTAATTTAGCTGATGTTGAAGCATTTCTCCTAACAAATACCCCGGATATCTTAGCACTAAGTGAGACTAACCTACACTCCTCCATCCCCTCTAACTACTTTAACATGCCTGGATATCTCCCACTCTGCCGTAAGGACTCTGACAGACATATGCACGGACTTGGAGTTTACATTCGTAATACCCTTCCCCTGACTAGAGAGACAAACCTAGAAACGGATGATCAAGCCTTTATGTGCTTTAGACTAATCATGCAACACAACATTAGCTACTTTTACTTTCTCTACCGCTCTCCTTCGACCCAAGACTGCACCATAATAAACAAAGTATCTGACAGCATAGACACAGCACTCTCCTTCGACACTAGCGCCCAAGTACATGTATTTGGTGACTTTAATGTCCATCACAAAAACTGGCTTGGATTCTCTACTTATACAGATGCAGCAGGCAGCGCAACTCATAGCTTCTCTGTATCTCACTCCCTATCGCAAATTGTTACTTTTCCAACCCGCTTCCCTGATCAGGAAGAACAACACGCATCACTATTAGATCTGTTTTTGACCACAATTCCTGATGATTGTGTAACGAAAGCCGACAGCCCACTTGGGAACGCTGATCATGCGGTAATAATGGTTGAAATCGCCCTAAACTCTAGACCCAAAACTGATGAGCCAGTGCTCAAAACAACCAGATATTATAAAAAGGCTGACTGGGAAGCTATCAGAGATCTTATCAGAGACGCCCCATGGGGAAATATTTTTTCTCTTCCTGCTGAACAGTGTGCAACTGAGACCACTGAATGGTTCAAAACTGCAATCGAAGCGCATGTTCCCATGCGGAAATTCTATAGCAAGCCCCACTCTCCCCAATGGTTTACTTCGACTTGCGCAACTGCCATTGCTCAAAGGCAGCATGCATTCCGAAGGTTTAACCGACATAAGTCCAGTTCAAACAGACAAAAGTACATAGAAGCTAGAAGTAACGTTAAGAAAGAAATAGCGACAGCTAAGAGGGAATTTACGGAAACCACTAAAAAACGCATCGAAGCACAAAAATTAGGAACTCGTGACTTCTGGAAAATCTACAACAGTGTAGTAAATAATGGGCAATCAACGATTCCCCCACTAACCAACAATCACGAGGTTCTTTGCTCAGCAACCGAGAAGGCTAACATGCTTGCCAGTCGGTTTGCCTCCAACTCTACACTGGACCCTTTAAACCACCCCCTACCTGACTTTCCTATGCGGACAGACGCCAAGCTAGACGATCTGGAAATCACCCCTGCTCAGGTGCATGCTATCATAAAAAACCTTGACACTTCCAAAGCATGTGGACCCGACCTCATCCCTGCTGTGCTATTAAAAAAGTGCTCAGCCGAAGTAGCTCCAGTTCTCTCCAAACTCTACAACAAATGCCTTAATGAATCTTGCTTTCCGAGCTGCTGGAAAACTGCTTCTGTGGTACCAGTATTCAAGAATTCTGGCGAAAGAACTGACCCATTAAATTATCGCCCTATTAGCCTCCTCCCACTTTTTGCCAAAATATTTGAGATCTTAATTAACCATGCTCTAGTCCAGCACCTTACAGATGCTAAACTTCTGACCGACCATCAATATGGATTTAGACAAGCCCGTTCCACGGCAGACATCCTCACTGTAATCTCTGAACGCATATACCATTCACTGGACAAAGCGGGAGAGGGCAGAGCGGTAGCTCTAGATATATCTAAGGCTTTTGACAGGGTATGGCATGAGGGTCTCCTCAGGAAGATTAGATCTTACGGTATCACTGGTAGAATACTTAACATAATTAAATCCTTCTTAGATAAGAGAAAAATCCAGGTTGTCCTCGACGGTCGTACGTCTAAACAATATAATATAAATGCCGGAGTGCCCCAGGGATCTATCCTTGGTCCTCTGCTGTTCCTGATATTCATAAATGACCTCCCCGATAAAATTGCGTCTGAGATGGGTATATATGCTGATGACACCACACTCTATAGCAGGCACGACAGGAAAACAAATGAACATATATCTAAAGTAATGGCAGAAACACTAGAGGATGACCTCAAATCAGTAGTGGAATGGGGACAAAAATGGATGGTAACGTTCAATGCCACCAAGACAAAACTGGTTTCATTCAATAATTACAGGAAACCTTCTCTACCACCTATAGCAATGGCCAACAACTCTTTAGCTGAGAGTACGTCTTTCAAGCTCCTTGGCCTAACGTTCACAGGAAACATGAGCTGGAACAATTACATCGAGGGCATTGCCAGGGCCGCTGCGAGGAAGGTGGGCTCTCTCTACCGTGCTAGAAAACTTCTAACACCCGAAAGTATCCTGTACCTCTATAAGGCCACTATTCGCCCATGTATGGAGTATTGCTGTCATATTTGGGCCGGTGCATCGGCTACTAGTCTCTCTCTCCTTGACAGGGTTCAAAAGAGAGTCGCAAATCTGATAGGCCCTAAACTGGCATCAAAACTTCAGCCTCTGTCCCATCGTCGAAACGTTGCATCCCTCTGCCTGTTCTACAAGTATTATAATGGTGAATGCTCTGAAGAACTGCAAGCACTTGTGCCCCCACGACGTGAACACCCTCGACAGACCCGACAAGCTGCAAAATCCCACCCCCACACTGTAGAGATCCCTAGATGTAAAAGATCGTTCTACTCCAGTAGTTTCTTCCCCAGAACTGCTAGACTTTGGAATTCCATTCCAGGTCACTGCTTCCCCAACTGTACTGACATGCATAAGTTCAAGTGCAACGTGAACCAACATCTCGCTGCCCTAATCCCTACATAGTGCCCCAGTAGATGTTTCCCCTGATAGTAGCCCCCTACACCAAAGTGGCAATGTGCCTTGTTTGGGGTGAAAATATAATAAAAAAAAAAAAAAAAAAAAAAAAGAAGAGCCACCAGTTCCTACATTGATGATATTTTGGTGGACGAGACGGTAACAACTGTGGAGGACGTAGTAAAACACCTCAACAGCTTTGGGCTAATTGCAAAATGCCCGGAATCGTTGGAGGGAGGAGCTGTGTTAGGGCTCCAACTAAGAAAGGACCAGATAGGACGGTTAGTGTTCCGGAGGGGAAATGAGATCCCGGAGGTGTCGGAAAAATTGAGCAGGCAAGAACTCTTCTCCATATGCGGAAGACTGGTGGGCCATTACCCTATTGCAGGATGGCTATGGACTGCATGTAGTTATATCAAAAGGCTAGCTAGTGGAGCGAAGTGGGAGGATAGAGTTGATAAAGAGACTGTGGACATTATGAGAGAGATTATTGAAGAGGTGAAGAGGGAGGATCCAGTGAGAGGTGTTTGGCATGTACCCAACAGTGCAGAAGGTGTTGTGTGGTGTGATGCAAGCTGTATAGCAGTGGGGGTCACCTTGGAGATAGGTGGTGTTACTGCAGAAGATGCTGCTTGGTTGCGGAAGAAGGACGACGTGGCTCACATAAATGTGGTGGAACTGGATACGGTTATGAAGGGCATCAACTTAGCCTTGAAATGGGGGCTACAGAATGTTGAGGTGAGGACCGACTCAGCCACTGTGTTCTCTTGGATCCAGTCCGAAGCTACAGGAGAAAGGAGGGTGAAGATGAAAGGCGCTGCCGAGATGCTAGTAAAGCGTCGATTGATGATGTTAAGGGAGCTGATTAGGGAATTTGATCTTCAACTTAGGGTCACTATCGTTCCTTCAGCGAAGAACAGAGCAGATGTGATGACGAGGGTGCGGAAGACCTGGCTAAAGGCATCGAATGAGGCGGCTGTTGCAATATGTTGTTTGAATGAAGGCACTCTGAAGGATTTGCATGACATGCACCATTTTGGAGTGGATAGAACCTTGTTCTTGGCCAGGAAGGTGGACCCCAGAATCACAAAGGAGGCCGTTAGGACAGTTGTTGAGAAATGCAGCCAGTGTCAATCAATCGACCCTGCGCTGAGTAGACACGAAGCTCGTGAGGTTCAGGTGGCAGAGAACTGGAGCAGGTTGGTGATAGACGTAACGCACTATCGACAGAGGCCGTATCTGTCAATGGTCGACTGTGGACCAGGAAGAGTAGCCATTTGGAGGGAGATCAAGGTGGAAAATGCAGGTGAAATTGCAAAGGTCTTGGAAGAGGTGTTTTTGGAGAGGGGTCCAGTGACAGAAGTGCTAATGGATAATGGAACTGCCTTTCGCTCAGCTGCCATGGAGAATGTGTTGGATAAGTGGGGAGTGTGGCGCTATTTCAGGGCTGCATATAGACCAGGCGGAAACAGAATTGTGGAGCGGCATCACAGGACCATTAAGGCTACAGCTGAAAGGGGCCAGATTTCGCCGCCAGAAGCTGTCTTCTGGCATAATATGGCTCCAAAGTCAGGGCAAAAAGTGGAGTCAGTGCCGCAGAGGGCAGTCTTCAAGTACGAGTGGCGGCATCCCTGAACTGCACAGGTACCCGCGGAGGAAGGCGAGAAGCAAGCGACTGTGCGAGTGGGAGAGGAAGTGTGGATCAAACCACCTGATGCTCGCTGTACCACACACTGGGGGAGGGGCATTGTGACAAGTGTCCAGTCCCCGAACAATGTATCTATCGACGGCATCCCTCAACACATCGTTGATGTGTGGCCGGTAGTGGTGTCATCAGAGGAAGACAGCGACGTCGAGCCAAGTAGCGACGTTCACGAAGAGGCTCCGCGGAGATCGTAGCGAGAGAGACGGCCGCCATGTTGGTCGATCGACTACGTGATGGGTTGACATGTGATGATCGTGTAGATCAAGGGGGCGTGTGGTTTGAGTTGTCCCCCTTTGCAAATTGACTGTTTGGAGAAATGGAAAACTAGATGGCTCTGGTTGATAGTCAATTTGCATAAGTGGAGAAATGGGCAGCATATAAACGGTACTTTTTTTTAAGCAGGGTTAAGAGCGCAGAGAGTGAAACGACGGTTGGAAGAAGTGACGGTGAATTCTCTTTGTGACGGTGAATTATTTTTGGACGTTGAAGAGCTCAACCTTTTGGAAGGAACAACTGTGTCTTATATATTTTTTTAAATTTTTTTTTTCTACTTCACTACAGATGTTTATATGTGGTTTAAGCCCTGATCTTTTCTCTTCAATCTAAGGTAAAAATTACGATGAATTAATTTACTAGTTTTTATTTGTATTTTTTGTTATAGGTTTCGACAATTCGTGTCATACATGGATGGGTTTATTGATCAGAGAAGCCATAACAATTTACAAGATTTGTTTCTGTATAAAACAGTTTTATCTAAGATTAAAATATCGTTATCTGATATATTTGCTTCAAATCAGAATGTCAATTCGCTGGTTGTAGTCTGAAAACAGAACCTATACGCCCTTAAGTTTGTTCTCATCTTTGAAAACAGATAAATACCCGAAAAATAATTCAAGGGACGTAATTAAAAGTTGTTATTTTAAGAGTTATCTCCCTTTATTAAAAATCTTTTCTTTAGTATTGAGGATCTCTCTCTCTCTCTCTCTCTCTCTCTCTCTCTCTCTCTCTCTCTCTCTCTCTCTCTCTCTCTGCATAAGTGGAAATCACATGGCTAATGTTGGTTCAAAACTTAGTTTCTTCTTAGGTTCAGCCAATTATCTATTGTGTTTTCTCGTTAAGAAATACAAAGTAATTTCATGCAACTCCTTTTGTATTTCTCATCATAAAATGATATTTATATAATTTATCTTTGATGATAGACTGAATTTTGAGTCAAAAGCTATAAAAATTTAGCTACTGCAGTGCTACATTATTGTCATATTGTTATTGAAACTCTATACCAAAATTAATTGCTCTCTCGTTAACTAGCGTGTGTGAGGGTGGGTAACACACACACATTGGCACGTATATTATAGCCAAAACATTATATTTAATGATAAATAAAATAGACGTTTTTGGCCTGTTAATTCTTTTTCGATCCTTTCCAACTTCCGAATAACAATCTTCACTTCTGGCGGAAACTGGCTGATGTAATCACCATCTTTATCATAAGTCTGAGTACTTTCCAATCCTTCAGCATTCATCGTCAGGGACAAATAAATAAATAAATAAACTTTATAAATTGTTCAAAACCAGTTAGATTAATTTATCCCTGACGATGAATCCTGAAGGTTTGCAAAGTACTCGAACTTATGATAAAGATGGTGATTACATCAGCCAGTTCCTACCAGAAGTGAAAACTGTTATTCGGAAGTTGGAAAGGCTCAAAAATAGAATTAGTAGACAAAAAAACGTCTATTTTACTTAATGAAATATGCCATAGAGAAAAAAATTTATGGTCCGATAAGAATCCTTTTATAAATTGTGGGAGTCTGCCTTTTAAATCTAGTTTATGTAAGTTTCTCATTATTCCATATTTCCATGTAATATCTGAGGCTTTCTTTAGGTCAAAAAAGATTGCTGATAGGTGCTCGTTCCTGATAAATTTACTAACCTTTCCATTATTTTGCACAAGCAGCTAAAAGTTAAATAGACTGGTTTGTAGTTTTGCAGGCTCGAATTGTCTTTTCCTGGTTTTGGGATTGCTATTATTATAGTTTGTCTCCATAAGTCTAGGAGTTTTGATGAGTGAAAGATCCTTGGGTTTGATAATAGTATTGGATAAGTTTCCTTCTGTTCATAATTTGTTGTAAGTTCTTAATAATAATTTTCATGATTCTGTAGGGTCTTGTTGTAAGAATTCGTAATGGATTTCATTTGGTCCTATGGCTGTGTTGTGGGATCTTTTAATAGAATCTTAATTCGGTTAATGTAAGCAGTTTATTGTAATCTTCTAGGTTTTTCGATTTAAAATTTACTTTGTACTGTTCGGCATTTTGTTTAATTGGTGTTATTTCTGGTTTAGATCTAGATTGGGAGCATTGGCGAGATTTTTCGATCTCCAGGCCTTTTGGTTTATTTTTATTATTGAGATGGGGGGGGGGCGATAATAAAGTTTGTTGATGGGGACGTATTGTCTCTTTCCCCCTCCTTTTCTTTTTTCTTTTTTTTTTGAATGAAAAGAAAATTGAGTCACAGTTATTAATTAGAATCAGACAGTCACATATGAATTAGCAGCCCTAAATATTCATTATAAAAGGACCGTAGGCAAAAGGACAGTGTTGTGTTGATGGCAACAAATAGAACAAATGTAAAATGTTGTGAGCATGCTGTCAATTATTTTTTTCCTAATAAGATTACAAGCTATTTCGGCAGAAATGTAAAGTTGATGCAACCACTGGGAGAGTTGGATTTTGTGAAAATTTGTAGTGAAATGGACAGATTAAAATACATTTCATATTGAACTTTACAAAAAGTACCGTCATCATAAAAGGGAGAGATTAAAATACGATTCTGGCCAGACTTGAGATGTGGGTTGTTAAGTATAGGAAAAGATTAAGCTACAATTCAAGCCGGGATTTTTATGTTTAGAATTGGCCTCATTGTGTTATGTGGGTTAGTTGTGTCTAGCCATGTCATGCAGTCTAGTTGTGTCCAACCATGTAGTGTGAGGTAGCTGCATCTAGTTGTGTAGTGAGTGCTAGTTGTGCCTAGAAGCCATGGGGATGTGAGTGCATGTGTTTATGTGAGATAATCTTTAAGAATCATTGGGGTGTAGTTTGATATGCATTTAGTTGCATATCAATGAATTACAAGTCATAAAAACACGTTATAAAAAGACTGTAGGCGAGAGGATGGTGTTTGGTGGTTGTCAGCACATAGAACAAGACGAATGTAAAATGTTGTGAGCATGCTATCTATTATTTTTTTTTCCAGACACATGAGTAGAAAAACAGGATCTCTACTGAGAGCTGCACAGAACAAAACGATTAGAACCAACCATATTAAAGCTAAAATCAATAAGACATATGAAAAACAATAAATATACACTTGACAAAAAGACGAAACTGTAAACCACATAAGTGAATGCAGCAATTAGCCTCAAAAGAATACACAAACAGACATGATTGCATGGGGAAAGCAGTACACTAGGAACTCTGCAAACGACTGTGTTGCTAACATGTACACACATGGTACAGAAACAAACTGGAAAATGAAAACCACAAAATCCTTGGAGATGTGAAGATGCAAACAGATAAACCCACCCAAGCAAGGAAACCGGACATCATAATATTTAAGGAAAGAAACTGCCAAATTGTAGATTTTGCTGTCCCAGCAGTCCATAGGTTGAAGATCACAAGATGGAAAAACAAAACAATTATGTGGAACTTTCCAGCGAAAATGAAAGAAATATGGAACATGAAGAAAATCAGTATAATACCAATAAATGTAGGAGCACTAGGAACAGTCCCAAAAAACATAGAAAAAAAAAAAAAAGATTAGGAGAAATTGGAATCATAGGAAAACTGAAATCTTTAGAAAACCATGTGAATGCATGACTCATATGAGCTACAATCACTAACTTGGCCAACAGAAGTAAAACAAAAAGGTAGAGGAACATTACATGGAACCAAGAAAACTAAAACTGTAAAATCATAAGTTAATTACCCCGCCCCTCCAAATGGTAGTGTCAGCATAGACTAGCCCTACACCAACTAGTCATGAAGGGTCAAAGAGGATCGAAGGATTGAGGAGAGAAAGCACTAACCAGACCTCCACTGGACGAGTGCAAAGGGGACTAAGACCTCGGGGAGGCTTGTTGCCACTCAAATTACAGTGAAGATCAATAGTCGTTACCAGCGAAAAGTCAACAATAAACGGCTGTTGCAATAATGCAAAGACATTTGCAAAGATTATCGAAAGAGGTGGAAAGTACTGGAAATCTGGGAAGACTTGTTATCACTCAGACTCTAGAGAACATCACCGGTTATTGTCAGTGAGTAATGTCTGATGATGGAATCCTGTGTGAGAACTCCTAGTGAGTAGAAATAATAATAATGTTGTCTTAACCTCATGCTGACTCTTCTGTATATATTCTATGATAGTCATACATAAATATCTTTTTTTTTTTGATTCTGAGTATTTGCGTTGTATCACTGAAACTAAATTGGAAAATAAATCTCTTGTCGATAATTTCCCGTTTTGAGTTTCAGGAATTTTTATTTATTTATTTATTTTTTTTTGTAGTCATAAATCTTTTTTTTATGTTTATTTTTTTTAAATAGAAGACACCCGTTTTTAAGTAATTATGGTTTGCTTTAATAATATGAAAAAAACCCAAAAAAACTTTTTCACTAGTTTATTTCTGAATTGTGTTAAAAATTCCAAATTGAAATGGATACTGAGAAAAATATAACTTTATTCTAACGAAAGTAAATTATTTAATTTGAAAAGATTTCACTTTACAAAACTAACGCGATGAGAAATGTGAATGAAATTGTTTTTCGCATAAAATTACAAATAAAGCAAATAAACTTTAAAAAAAAAAGTTTGTCATATCTTTGGAAACATTATTTGTGTATTGTATTAGTTTTAAAAATTTGAAAAGCAAATAATGTATTTGTATTATTTATGTAGAATTAAATACGAAGACATGTGGTGTAAACGGATAAAGCACTAAGTTAATTAACTTCTAAGTGATACTCTTCTGGAAGTTGAAGGTTCAATCCTCAGTGTAGGCAATGCTAAGAATACCATTGTGTGTTCCTGTCCAGAATTCTCCCCTATATATATATATATATATATATATATATATATATATATATATATATATATATATATATATATAATTCTTCTATGTGGTCAAAATACGAAATCATTTTGCTGAACTTGGGATTCGGTATGAAATTTCCAACTGAACCTTTTATTTAATTCACCGAGGTAGGTAGCATGCTCTCGTTCCGTCAGTCATGATCGGATAGAAGTCCTAAGTAATTTGCATATTAAAAATAAAAATAAATTCTGTATGATGTACATACTCGTCACGAAATGAAAATATCATATTCTAAAACTCACGTAAATTGATCAAGAAGTTTTATTTTCATAAAAGGAAAATCATTTTTAAACCATGATGAACCAAAGATTTTAAATAATGAGAAACAAAATAAAGAGAACAAACTCTCTTCGTTAAAAACAGAGTTATTTCCCTTGCGTTCAATTTTCTATTTTCTTAATTGGAGAAATGCATTTTTTTTATTATCGTTTTCAAAGTAAAAATGTTGGATAAAATTTCGAAATAGAACAGCGAAAATAAATAAATGAATGATAAAAATATTTTATTAAAAAATAAATTTGGAATTAAATTCTCTTGCTCGATAAAAATTAAACTTGTTAAAATAAGAATAATAAAAAAAAGAAGCCGGGAACTTAAAATTGGTAAGTTTTATTTCGACTTTTAAAATTTAAAAATGTTTAATATGTTCTTTACGGTTTAAATAACGACGCTTTAACAAAATAAAACGCAATTTTGGTGCTAATGCACTTACTGATCCGCGCTATTTTTTTTAAATCGTATTTCCAAGGTTAATTAAAGTTTTATGGTATGTTTTTTTTTTTTTTATTATTCAATTGTAAGGTTAAAGTACATAATAGGTACAAATCACCCTCCCCTCCGCATGTTAAGAATGGCTTTTTAAATAATAACGTTATTATTTCAGCACGGATCAATAAGTGCATCAGTACCGACATTTTTTATTTTCGGTGCTAGTGCAGAGAGTGGTCCGCGTTATTTTTTAAAATCCTATTTCCAAGTTTAATTAAAGTTTTATGATATGTTTTATTTTTATTCAATTGTAAGGTTGAAGTATAGAATAGGTACAAAACATCCTCCCCTCCCCATGTTAAGAATGGCTTTTTAAATAATAACGTTATTATTTACGTCCGGATCACTCTCTGCACTAGTACCTTATTTTCATATAAAAATAAAATGAAATTCAGTGTAATATAAACACCCCCAACCACCCCATGTTAAGAACGGCTTTCGGAATAAACACCTCCCCATGTTAAGAACGGCTTTCGGAATAACCCCCCCCCAACCGCGAAAGCCGTTCTTAACATGGGGAGTTTGCGGTGTTTATAATACGCTGGGGCACGTCGTATAAATTTACCAAAAACTTATTTTTACAAACTGATTTAAAAATAATTACAACACAGAAATTTATGTTCATTGAAACATATACCTACTTCCCCACTAAATATTCTTTAAAATTCTTTGTGGATAATCGTATTACAAAATTTCTAATGGACAGTTATGTGAAGTTTTTATTCTATTTTATTTTTATTTTTTAACTTTATCATGAGCAATCGTACAAGGGGTACTGACTGTACTGACACCGGATCATATTGAAAATAAGTATTGAAAGACCTAAAACTGATTAGCCCAGTCATGACATTAGTGTTCGTTTTGCAATGAACGTAGAACTGAACTCCATTCTAAAAATTTAAATCTTTTGGGATAAGCGTGTTGAAGACCTAAGTGTTAATATCAGGCTAAAGAAGTGTCCTCTTATAGAATTTGAACAGAACAAACCCGTCTTATGCCGAAATAAACCGTAAACTTAGGTTAAATTGAAGTTAAAAAAAAAATAAAGAAATAAAAAATAAAAAAAAAGAAAGAAGTTCGGTTTAGACAATCCACCTCCCAATAAAGAATTACACACGTAACCCTTAAATTATCAAATGACCACATGTAACTGCTCTTTTTCTTTTTGGTACTTGTGCAGTTTACGGACCGTATTGAAAAAAAAAACGTTATTGTTTAGAAAGACATTCTTTACCTGGGGAGTGGGAGCTTTTAACTATTCTATACTTTCACCTAACAATTTAATAAACAAGATACCGTAAAAATTGAATTTAACTTAAAAATCATATCTAAAAAAAAAAAAGGGTTTGTATTACTGTACACATAGATTCGAAAAAGTTGTCAAAAAAACAAATATATAACAAATGTTATCAAAGGCAATATAAGTTACTTTTCTACCAAACTGGATATATTTTTCGTGTTTTTATTCAATGTAACATGTTTATTCAGCTCGAAAACCATACAGTGTTTACCGATGTATTGGAAAATTCAAGATGGCGTCTGATTCTCTCTTTAACACGGTAAGTTTGAGAAAAGGTGTTATAAATAAAAAGCCAGATAAAATACTGTTAAAAACTCGCTCAATATATGTTACCGTGACATAGGTTGACATATATTCGGCGGGTTTTTAATAGTATTTTGTCTAGTTTTTTATTTATAACACCTTTTCTCAAACTTACCGTGTTAAAGAGGGAGTGAGGCGCCATCTTGAATTTTCCAATACATCGGTAAACACTGTATATTTTTCGAGCTGAATAAATATGTTACATTGAATAAAAACACAAAAAATATATCCAGTTTGGTAGAAAAGTAACTTATCTTGCCTTTGATAACATTTATTTGTTATATATTTGTTTTTTGACAACTTTTCGAATCTATGTGTACAGTAATACAAACCCCCCCAAAATAGCACGGTCTGTAAACTGCACAAGCAACCTTTTTTTTTTAATGTAATTCTATTTTGTTTAAAATTCAAGTACTTATGCAAAGGAGGTACTGGAATAATAACATTATTTAGACATATTTTTAACATGAGGCTTTTTTGTAACTATTCTGTACGTTCACCTAACAAGTTAACAAAAAAAAAAAAATGGTGTTTATTTAGACTTGTACTTATAATGAAAATTTTATGTAAAGAAAATGCAGAAAAGTCTTTATGATGTATATACTCATGGAACGAAGATGGAATATTCCAAAAATCACGTAATTTGATCAAATATTCATTTAAGAAAATCAAATTTTATGACTTGCCCGATGTGAGTGAAACCAGTCGCCATGTCCCCCCCCCCTTAATACCATCTTCAGAATGAAGTGCTCATCAAGGCTGATAAAACTTTAATTGTTAAAAATCGTAAAATTGGATTTTCTTAAATAATAATAATAATAAAAAAAATAAAAAAATTCTTGATCAATTTTTGTGATTTTTGGAATATAGCATCTTCCTGCCGTTACAAGTAGGTATACCATAAAGATTTTTCTTTGTTTTTGTTTTCCTAAATAAGTGAAAGTCTAAATAAACACCAAAAGACACCGTAAAACTTGAATTCAACTTAAAAATACTATTAAAAAAAGTAGCACACTACAAAAAAAATTCACTCGATAAAGTAGAAAGAAAATATAATCCAAAACTCGTGTAGTTCATTAAGAGAATTAAAAAATATATATCAGTCGACTGGATTTTAGTTTTTTACCTACGGAGGCTCCAAAATACTAATTTTGGTTAACAGCACGCAATAAAAAAGAGACATTAATTATGTCCCTTTGACAAATCCGTATTTAATAGGTTGCAAATTAGCAGCAGCACCGCTTTAAGCTAATGGACGCAAAACGAGTTATGAAAATGCGATTTTCTGGGACCCTTGCTTAAAAAAATTCTTTTATTTAAAAAACACATGGAATATAAAATATAAATATGGACAATTCTTATGAATGAAGAATTGAAGCAGCCATTGTTTAGGTTTTTTCTTTTTTTTTTTTTTTTTTTTACAGGTAAGTGATTTTTTTTGCATTTAATCAGAGGCCTGCGCCTGCAGTATTAATGCTGGAGTCCCTCAAGGGTGCATCCTGGGCCCAACTCTCTTCCTGATCTACATAAATGATCTCCCTAAACACATACTTAAATCATTTGTTGACATCTATGCTGATGACACGACCATCTACAGCAACACATCAAAGGCTGTAAATTACAAACCGCTCTCTGATTCTCTCTCCTCTGATCTTGAACGAGTGGTTCAGTAGGGGAAGACATGACTGGTTACCGTTATTGCATCTAAAACCTAACTCCTATCTTTACATCATCAACGCTCTGATCCCCATCTGGCATCAATTGAAATGGATGGCTCTCGTCTAGGAGAAGCCCTATGTTTTGACAAGCTTCTCGGCTTGACCTTCATTCCTGATCTGAAATGGAACACGTACATCAAGTCTGTTGCCAAGGTCGCTGGAAAGATGGTGGGATCCTTCTACCGCTCCAGAAGATATCTCACTACTGATGCAATTCTCTATCTATATAAAAGCAAAGTGCGTCCAAGGATGGAATACTGCTGCCATATCTGGGCAGGAGCTGCTAAAAACAGCCTATCCTGCCTTGACAGAGTACAAAATAGACTTCGTGGCTTAGTGGGGGATGCTCTTTTCTCTTCCCTGCAACCTCTCTCCCACAAAAGAGACGTTGCAAGCCTATCTTTGTTTTATCGTTATTTCCATGGCAGGTGCTCGTCTGAGCTCCAGTCTCTGGTCCCCCCTCGCCAATCTTTCACAAAAAACGCCCGTCTAGCTGAATCCACTGTCAAAAACTTTCCCCACTCCGTATCTGTGCCTAAATCAAAATGTAGATTCCATGAACAAAGCTTCTTTCTTAGAACTACACGCATGTGGAACTCTGTTCCGTCTGCCTGCTTCCCTCCTGACTACAACCTGGATGTCTTCAAGTTCAACGTAAACAAATTCCTGATGAACCGCCCCCTTAAGTAGACACTTTAAATATCCACATTAACGTACTGTACTTACAATAACCCTTATCCCTGAGTGGCTTTCGGGCCTTGATAAGTGGTGACCACCTGGTAAAATGAAAAAAAAAAAAATAATAATATATATATATTTAATAGATTTTGGTATCAGTTAAAATTTGTTGAATTTCGTGAAATCCTTTTTAAGAAAACTGATGAAAAAAAAAATTGTATTTTTTTCGATTAAACCTTTCATTATTTTAAAATTGGTCTTTCCTCATTTTATTGAAAAAAAAAATTACTGTTTGAAATTACATTTTCATATTGATTATAATCTTCGAAACAAACAGTCTATATAATCAGATGTTTATTCAAGTTTTCAATGGCGGGTTCTGATACTCCTATCGTTGCCCCCGTAGGCATGTTCCAAGTGACAATAATGTCTTTTTTCCGATGAATAACAAAAAAGTTTTTTTGGGTTTGTATTACTGTACACATAGATTCGAAAAAGTTGCCAAAAAACAAATATATAACAAATAAATGTTATCAAAGGCAAGATAAGTTACTTTTCTACCAAACTGGATATATTTTTTGTGTTTTTATTCAATGTTACATGTTTATTCAGCTCGAAAAACATGCAGTGTTTACCGATGTATTTGAAAATTCAAAATGACGGCCGACTCTCTCTTTAACACGGTAACTTTGGTAAAAGGTGTCATAAATAATAAACTATACAAAATACTATTAAAAAAAAACACCGAATATATGTCAACCTATGTCACGATAACATATATTGAGCAAATTTCTAACAGTATTTTGTCTAGTCTATTATTTATAACACCTTTTCCCGAACTTACCGTGTTAAAGAGAGAGTCGGCCGCCATTTTGAATTTTCCAATACATCGGTAAACACTGCATGTTTTTCGAGCTGAATAAATATGTAAAATTGAATAAAAACACAAAAAATATATCCAGTTTGGTAGAAAAGTAACTTATCTTGCCTTTGGTAACATTTATTTGTTATATATTAGTTTTTTGACAACTTTTTCGAATCTATGTGTACAGTAATACAAACCCGTTTTTTTTTATGCTAATGAATTAAAAAAAATGAATGAATAAATAAATAAAATAAAATAATGTGCTAGTAGCGAAGAGACGAGAACACATACATGAGAAGTTATTTGATAATTTTATTGATATAAATTTATTTTAAATATTGAAGAGCTCAACAAATTAGGACTATGCAAGAGAACAAACTCTCTTCGTTAAAACCAGAGTTATTCCCCCATGGATTCAATTTTCTCTCTTTGAAAGTAAAAATGAACAATTTAAATTGCGAAAAAGAATAGCATAAAAAGAAGAAGAAGAAAAAATTATTGAAAGCAGAATTTGAACTTGAAGTAATTAAATTTTCTTTCCCGATAAAAATTCAATTTTTCAAAATAAATAAATACAAATAAATATCTGATTTGCAAAAAAGGGAACTTAAAATTGGTAAGTTTTATTTCGACTTTTAAAATTTAAATTTATTTAACAGTTTATTTTTAAAATAATGTCGGAAAATTTAAGAAAATAAAACGTAATTTTCTATTTTAATTAAAAACATATGAAAACTTGGCTTTATAACTTCAGAATAATTTTTTTTTATCTTAAACTAGTTTATAACAAAATTACAATAAAAAACAAAAAAAAAACATACGTTCATTGAAACATATACCTCTTCCCCTTAAATATTCTTGAAAATTTGTTGTAAATAACCGTATAAAAATATCTAACCGTCAGTTATTTGAAGGATTATAATTTATTTTATTTTCAACTTGTGGTTTCAAAATATAATTTGCATATGAGAGGATTGGCTTCGATAAGAAAGATAAACTGGAGAAGAAAGAGTCGAACGGTTGGCAACAGAGAGAACACGTTGAGATTAAGGAGTTGTGCTAATGGTGCGAATCTCGTGGGAATGATGTCAATGTTTATTTTTAAATGAGATTACATATCTTGACCATTATCCATTATAAAACGGGCACCGACACCGTAACTGGTGTTACATACTGAAAATAAATATTGAAAGCCCTAAAATGATGAGTCCAGTTACAATAGCAGTGTTCGTTTTGCGGTGAGCTTACAACTGTACTCAGATTAAAGAAATGTACTTTTGTAGAATTTGAATTTGAACAAAACCGACTTTTGCCGAAATAAACTTAAGGTTAGTTTGCGGTTAGATTAGGATAAAAAGAAAAAAAAAGTTTGTTCAAATTCTATAGAAATATTAAAAAAAAAAAAAAAAAAAAAAAGAAACCCTACAAATTATACAACAGCCTGAACCGTACTATTTTTAAATAGTATTTTCAAATTAAATTAAAGTTTTACGATATCTTTTTTTAATTGTTAGGTGAAAGTACAGAATAGTTACAAAACACCCTCCCATCTCCATATTAAGAATGGCTTGCTAAATAATAGCGTTATTATTTCAGCACGGTGCAAATAAGCACAAAAGTACAAAAACAAATTTTTAAGTTATATTCTACTAATGTAAGCTAAAACTAAATGGCATTCATGTGGTATAGTTAATAGATTAAAAATTGAAAACAAACTAAATATACAACATAATTTTTAGTACACGCAAAAATAAAATAATTCTCTAATAATCTGCTAAGTTTTAAAGTTGTGAAACTATGAGTTTGTTGCTTCAAAATGTGTTTGGTTACTTTCACTTAGCCAAGTTCAAGTCAATAAAAAAATGGTAGTCGTTTTTCCTGGGGGTGGGGGGTCATTTATTGAAATGAAAATAGGTTTATCCTAATCTGACTGGCAACCACCTTGGACTTCTATTTGCTGTAAGCTATTTATTTTAACTATCTTCTGAATCTTGAATTAGTGACCAGATCAAAAAAAGAAAAGATGCAAATTCAGAGTTCAACAGAATTTTAAAAAGTACATCCTATACTAAAATATAAAAACGTGTAAAAAATTATTCAATCATCATACAGGCCCTAACTGCCATTGTATCAATTGATGTGATTGGTCGAATCTAACCAGACATGTCACGTGCCTTTGGCGCCAATTTCTATTTCCTTTTCAGTTCCTTTCAGACCAGCGAAGGAGGAGGACTCACTTTTTTAAAATCATGTCTTCTAATAAGGAGACTTGATCGCTAACAGTAGTGCCTTCTTTACTTCAAACTTCTGCCGTGGACGAAATATAGACATTTGTAAAAGCCTACGAGTTGGCTCACCTATAAGACAGGATGTCTTCAATCACATTACGGACTTTTAACGTTTCATCTTGAGTATGCAGCCTTTTTGCGTTGCTACCAACCTTTTGGGGCCATGAGGTCCTATGGAACACGGCTAATTTCATCCTTTATCTGCAACAGACTTCGACAACATTGCAGAATACAAAAGGACACTAACTACGGCTCAAAGAAGCAAACTACCCGATCCAAAGTGGGACGCATGATGGCGCACTATTTTGCAATAATATCCTGTGTACCAATAAAGTTTGTCGTGAATTTTACAGGTAGGGTTTGTTGTTTTATGATTGTTTCATTTCTTGCCTTCAACAGAGAACATCGAACATGCTAGATAAATTCTCATCTTGCTGCAAAATAATTCCTAACAAACGCAGCCTTAGCAGTGTCAGAAATTTCGTGAAAATAGTGAATAATTCCACCCCATCTTTCCAAGCTTATAACTCCTCGAAAAATGTAATTCAAGCCCTAATTTTTTTTTCAATTAAAGGAGCAAGGACCAAGGTTTTATTAAAAAAACAAAACAAAACAAAACAATGTGTTTTTTTTTTTTTTAAAAAGGTTTTAAACTTCGGACTTTACAGGTAAATTTCTAAAAAAGCGATTTTTTTTTTGTTTTAAATTTGAATATATTATTTATTGACCTTTTCTCTTCAATTTGTGATATATAAAACTCCACGACATAAATTAATTATTTACTTTTTAATAGACATTTCAAAATGAGAGGCGTGAATTATTCGACCCCCTATCTTTCTAAGCTTATAACTCCTCGAAAAATGTAATTCAAGCCCTAATTTTTTTTTCAATTAAAGGAGCAAGGACCAAGGTTTCATTAAAAAAAAAAAAAGACAAAAAGAAACAATGTGTTCTTATAAAATAAGGTTTTAAACTTCGGACTTTACAGGTAAATTTCTAAAAAAGCGATTTTTTTTTTGTTTTAAATTTGAATATATTATTTATTGACCTTTTCTCTTCAATTTGTGATATATAAAACTCCACGACATAAATTAATTATTTACTTTTTAAGAGAAAGTTGAAAATGGGTGACACTTGGGGGGGCGTGAATTTAAAAAAAAACGTTTGTCTAAAATATTATATTCGGTTTATTGGAAAGAACATAAAATTTCACATTGACCCTGAAAATATCGTAAAAATAGAATCAATAGAAAAATTTTGATAGATTTTTAAAATTTAAAAATTTAAAAATATTGAGTTTAAAAATTGAAAAATATTGAGTTCGGAAAATTCATTACTGTTTAAAAAAAAAAAAAATATTTTTATTACTTTTAAAACAACTGTAATAGTTTATTTTGGAAGTATAATCCATAAAGAAAATAAATAACCCACTTTTAACAGAGAAATTACGAGATTTTTATATTGTATTCGCAGTTTCGTGTTAGGGGTGTCAAAAATTCCTACAAAAATTCTGATACTGAAAATAAATATTTAATGTTTTTCTTAAATGACTAAAAGGGGGGGGGGAAACGAAATTGAATAATCGTAGGGAACTAACTCATTTTAAAATGATAAATTACGTTTGTTTATTGAAAAGTTTTGTTAAAACAAAAAGGAAAGCCCCCACCCCCTCGAAAAAACATACCCTACATAAAAAATATATTCCCCACTTTTGTTTAATACTTTCCTTGATATTTAAAATCAACGAATAGAACAAACAACTCAGGTTGTGTATGTTTGTTTACAAATGACATATGTGCCTTGGCAGTCAACCGGTGTCGATTGTAAAGTGTCCATTTGAAGCCACTCGACTTCCAGGGTCCTTATTCCATACTTCGTCCCTAATTTCTTCTAAAAAGTTATGGTACTCACCTTCCTGCAGCTTCTGATGGAGATGCTTGAGACTAAGAAGTGAGTGCCTTGCTAAGGATTATTTGTAATCAGTGTCACGTGGTGCTCGTCTGCCATAAAAGGGGCTCGGTGCACACGTTTTTTTGCTGTTTCTTCTTCTTCTTCCTTTTGACAGCTCAAACATTATTTTTTTGCATTTCCTTATCAAGCTCCTTTCGGATTTACTATTATTATTATTGTTATTATTCCCTGAAACTACCGGACCTTGGTACAGGTTTTTTTTACACGAGGTCGTAACATTGGCAATCTGTTGCAAAAATTAAGGTAAGGTATGTCTCTTATTTTCTCTTCTCCGTCGGTTGCCATTGTTAGGTGAAATCCCTTTTTTTTTTCCTTGCCAAGGTCACCCCCCTCCCTCTTGTACCGATGCTTTCCATTAGAATCTGGTGCACTTTGCAACAGATTATCAATTACAATATATTTGATCAGTGAATAACTTCACTTTACCAGATGGAATCCGCACAACGTCCATCACTACTTGATGAACAGAGAGTAACGAGAACTCTGGTAGATCTGACACTTGAGAATCTCAGTTCTCTTCACCTCCTTGAAAGAAATGTGTTTGAGCTCCACAACTGTGACATTCTCCAGTGGTTACAAGAGCTTTCGCAACTGGACAAATCTTACCAGCAAATAAAAGAATATCTTGCCCAGGTTCATTATGAACTGGGGGAATTAGATACAGATTATGGGTATGATTTTCTGGTCGAGGATTCTGGAAGCGGAGCTCTGGTGGCACATATTTTATTTGATAGGATCCCAGAGGAGATCAGGGTTGAACTTATTAGGGTGGGAGGGGTCAAACAGTCCATATCCTAGCTTGAATTGCATACTGCAAAATGGTAAAGATGTTATAAGAGCACTAATTTCAGTTTGACCAACTTTGACTCCTTGAAAAGACTTCAGTTTACGAGTAAAAAAGTAAAGTTTCGGCTTGGACAAAGGACACGACCAAGAGATCTGCCTTGGAAAGTTTTCATGCGGATATTAACATTGCAGACAATGTACATTATTGCAATTTCTGCGCAAGAAATGGACATGACAGTCTCAACTGCAGGATTTATCCATCCTATGATGAGCGCTTGATGCATTGTGGACAGCTCGGAATATGTGAATTTTGTACAGTTGCGGGCCATGATGGTGAATCCTGTCCTGGTGTGAAAGGATTTAGATATCCATGCAAGTTTTGCAGATCTCGGAAACACTTTTCATCTACGTGTCCTCATTTTAAATCGGAGGAAACCCAAGTAAATACCAGCATAAATGCTAAGATGGGAGACACACAGAACATTCTTCCTATGGTGAAGATTACCATCAGAAGGGATAAATACTCGGTTTCTCTGAATCGTCTCATTGATTCTGGCAGTCAAAGATCGTATTTTTCAAAGGAAGTATTTGTTCATCTGAGGTGTGACCCCAACAATTGGAGGAAGTGGCAATGAAGGTTGTGACCTTTATAGGGAGGAAACACTGAAAGTTCAGGCAGGTGATGGCTATTGTGGAGTTGTTTCCAGGAAGTTTTCCCCAACTACCCATTCTCATTGATGAGGCATTAAATCACTCACATAAAGTGCCTAACTTGCCATTAGTCTGGCAAAATCTCAAGAAGAAGTATGAGTTCGCAGCAGAGATAAGAAGTGGCTGTGTCCAGTTGTGGGGCCTCATGGGAGTGGACTTAATTCAATATATGCACCCTATTAAGGTCGTAAGATGCATGAATGGCACTGCATGGCAGACTCCAGCTGGAATTATTCCGATTGGAAACACAAACCATTTCCTGCACGAGGAACAGATCAATCCCAGCAACACAGTTACCAACATTCAAAACTATGATCAGATGGTCAAGGGTCATTCTTTCCCCGATTCCCTTGTACACAGCATTATGAATTCTGCATCTTCCTATTCTGATCCTTTTGAAGAGAATTCAGTAGATAGGGGACTAGATGGATGTTCAGTCTGGAGTCTCTGGGCCTCCCAGAGGCAGAAACTATCAAAAGTGTATGAATTCATGCACAGCATTGAATACCAGGATGGTCATTACCATTACGTTTTTTTGCTGTTTTTTCTTCTTCCCTTTGACATCTCAAGCATTATTTTTTTGCATATCAAGATGATTATTATTCCCTGAAACTACCGGACCTTTGTACAGGGTTTTTTACACGAGGTTGCAGCATCGGCAATCTGTTGTAAAAATTAAGGTAAGGTATTTCTCTTATTTTCTCTTCTCCGTCGGTTGCTGTTGTTAGGTGAACTCCCTTTCTTTTCCTTGCCAAGGTCACCCCTCCCTCTTGTGCCGATGCTTCCCATTGGAATTCGGCACATTATTGGCTGATTTTGAGATGCCAACTTTCACTTGCAAAATTACTAATGCAATATGGCATAATTTATATTTATTAAAAACTAGCATATTCTGTGTGTTATTTTTAATATTTTGTTTTTCTAGACTAGTTGTTCTACTAATGGACTAGTTTACCTTATCATTTTATCTATGTAGGGGGCGACGTGATAGATTCGTGTATCACTGTTTAGATCAGTTCTTGCATTCCAGGTTATAATCAAATACTTCGTCCTGGCGTCTTTTTGTACATAGCTGAAGTCTTTTTTTGTTGATGTGTCACATTTTTTTTTTAGATCTACTTTAACACAAAACAAATTCTCATTAAAATTGTAATAGAAGATACTACTCACACAAGCAGCAGCACATCTGTTTCGCCTGTCAGGGGATGGGATCCGGGAAGGAAAGAAGAAAAAAGATTTAAGTTTATAGATGAATTCTTTATATATATGTTGCATTAATTTGCATATGAGGAGAATAGCTGCTATAAGAAGGACAAATTGTGAAAGACAGTGAATCGAGTTTTTGCCAGCCGAGAGAGCATAGACGTTGGGAGTTGGTATTGTAAGTTACTGATTAATTTAAAAGAAGTTGGTATTAATTGCGACGTTAGTCAGAAAGAGTTCTATCAAATATTTTGTTTTGTATTTCAAAAATATACTTTAGTTCTGCGATTGAGTTATGTTAAACAATTCTGCTTTAATTATTCTAATTTAAGACTACTTCTCAGATAATTAGCTGAGAAGTCACCCAACTCTCTT
Organism: Euprymna scolopes; assembly: GCF_053919585.1. Classification (NCBI taxonomy): domain Eukaryota; kingdom Metazoa; phylum Mollusca; class Cephalopoda; order Sepiida; family Sepiolidae; genus Euprymna; species Euprymna scolopes. The sequence goes on from NC_136488.1 coordinate 26,836,162, forward strand.
TTCTCCTCTTATTTATCCATGTATTTTTCTATCCCTCTCACTCTGTTGATTCAAACGCTTTCTCTCTCAGCATTTAATATATGAAATCGTATATTATGAACAATTGTAATCCTATTTCCATACAATGACTCCTAAAGCAGGAAATATTGACTGAGAGAATATATCACGATGAATAAGAGGGAGCTAATGCTTGGGAAAATGATACCATGATAACAAAATAGACGGTAAACTATACCCTTTCCAAAAGGAGAAGGTAATCCAAGAAATATGGTATCATGAGGAACAAACATATCACATCCTCATTTAATGTATTTATTTGCTTCCCCACCAAAGCAAATTAGGCACAAGGCCGTTTTTAATGTGGGATAAAAACCAGCTCCCCTAAAAGTAGGCAAAAAGGAGGCACTCTGGTTACCAAAAATAATAACTGTCCCAGTATAGAGGGTTTCCCCTCCATTGAGCGGTACAAATTATCTTAAGTGCAGCATCTGCAGAACAGATTGTATTTATTTGCTTCCCCACTGAGCAAATTAGGCACAAGGCCGTTTTTTAATGTGGAGAGAGAGGGAGGGGAGGGAAAAGGGGACCAGCTCCCGAGAGGTGGGAAATGGGAGCTGGATAGTAACTGTTGGTATGAAGGGTTGCCCCTACATTGACCAAGGTCTGATATGTGGGGTTACCCCCACATATGGTCTTTGCTAGCAGTATCTGCCGGAACAGATACTACACTTTGATCTTGTCCCGAAGGCCAAGAACAACAGAAAAAAGGCAAGCCTGTTTTCACATCCTCATTTAAATAATATACAATAATGAAATAAATCTTTTTTTTTTCATTGATTTTAAAATGGCTAATCATAAAAACATTTTCATTGTTCCTAAGTTTGTTATTTTTTAATTTGACATATTTTTGTTTTTTCATTAATATTGTAATTTTTCAAGAAATAAACTATATAAATAAGATCAATTTCAATTCAATTCAAGCTAGGCTGAAAAACTGTTGAAACAGCTTGCGATATCAATGGAGTGTTTGACCCAGGAACCACTACTGAGCACACAGAACGATGGTAGTTTAAGATATTTTATGGCGGCGACAAGAGTCTTGAACATGATGAGTGTCGTGGTCGGCTATCAGATGTTGACGACAATCAATTAAGAGCCTTAGTGGATGTCAATCCATGCACAACTGTTTGAGGACTTGCTTCTGACTTAGACATAATGTATACAAAGAAAATGCTGTTATGAAGTGTCATCTTCTTTTACGCAACAAGAACGACCCGTTTCTTGACTGGGTTATGACTTGCGATGAAAAGTAGGTCATTACGACAACCAGCAATGCTCAGTTCAGTGGTTAGACACTATCGAAGCTCCACAACACTTTCCGAAGCCAGAGTTGCACCAAAAGAAGGTCACATTGCGACCAGTCTCATCCATTGCAGTTTTTTGAATGCAGGTGAAACCATTATAATGGTAAAGTACTGTCAACAAATAGATGAAATGCATCAGAAACTTTGACAAATGCACCCAGCATTAGTCAACGGAAAAAACCAATTCTTCTTCACCACAATGCCCGACTGCACATTGCTAAACCAACCCTGCAGAAGTTGAACTAATTGGGCTACAAAACTCTGTCTCATCTGCCATACTCTCCAGATCTTTCACCTACTGACTACCACTTTTTCAAGTATCTTGATAACTTTCAGGCTGAAAGCCCCCCCCCCGCTTCGGCGGCACGGGGGACAAGATCAAAGTGTAGTATCTGTTCCGGCAGATACTGCACTTAAGATAATTTGTACCAGTCAATGGAGGGGAAACCCTCTATACTGGGACAATTATTATTTTTGGTAACCAGAGTGCCCCCTTTTTGCCTACTTTTAGGGGAGCTGGTTTTTACCTCACATTAAAAACGGCCTTGTGCCTAATTTGCTCAGTGGGGGAGCAAATAAATACCATCTTGATAACTTTCAGCACGAGAAATGCTTCAAGTGATATCAAAAGCACCTTCATCGACTTCAGTGCCACCAGAACACAAGATTTTTACGTTACTGCGATTTTCTTGTTTTGCGTTGGAAAAGGTGTGTTGCTTCTGACGGTGCTTATTTCGACCAATAAAAATTTTTTGAACCGAGATATGTTCATCTGAATTTAAAAGTTAAAAACTGCAAGAACTTTCTTGTAAACCTAACAGCAAAGATAAAATTCTTCACAACTATTTAGATATACATTTGTAATTTGTATTGTTATATATTACAGAATATTAATTTATTAGAAACTGTTTATAAACTAAGACTAGCCAAAACCTTTCGTGAGTGTTTTCAGATTACTGTATGTAGGAGATTTCAAAATATCTAACAATGACTTTGTTTCTAATTGTTTGATGCACCATTACTGAGAAATACCGACAGAGTTGCTCAGATATTTTTGTAAGCCAAAATGTGCTAGCTTCTCAAAATCGCACCTGACGACGTGTCTAACCTTTTGGCAAGGACGTAAATTATATATTGTACCATAGAATTAAAAAAGCATAAGCTGTTTTGATGTCAATGTTTTTTGCATTTATTCATTATTTTTTATTTTTATTTGAATTATTTTTTTTTTATTTCATTTGAGATGATTTATTCATAATGCTGACACATTCTTAGACCATTTAATAAATTCAAAGAGTTTGATTCCAAAATTCTTTAAGATAATAACATACTCCGATGTCGGAAACTATGTAAAGCATAGAACTGAGATAATACGGTGAAAAATCTTTAAAATTTTGTGGAGGTAATCACCATTTCCATGGATCAAAGTTTGTTCTAATTTTCTGAAATGGCATATTTTTGAGTACTTATGCAGAATACGGATCATGTCAAAATAATTTTATTATTGTTATTATTTAGAAATCCATTCTTAACATGGAGAGAGGAGGGGGAGCTTTTATTTTTTTTAAACTACTCTGTATTTTTACCTAAAAATTTAATAAACAAAAGATACTGTAAAAATTGAATTTAACTTGAAAAATAGCACTTTACATATTCTGTATAAGCACCTAATTTAGTTCAGTTCATCTGTTTTAAATCGCATTAAAATCATTTCCTGTGTGTGTAAGGACATCTTTCACAAGAAAAATATACGCCCCCCCCCATCTCCTGCGACAATCTGCATAGTAGGAAACTATTTCTATGAAAGATCAGCGATATTTTGGATTACTATCATGTGTACAGTCTCAGAATTCACAATAATACTATTAGGAAAGACATGAATCTATAGGTTCCCTTCAACAATGAATAAAATGGCAACTTGTGTTAAACTAATAGTATACAATAAATCAATTCTAATAAGTATTGTTTCAGCATTGCTGCTCAGGGCATCATTTCCTGCCTTGACAGGATTCACAACCGACTTTGAAATCTAGTAAACGATATCCATTTCTCTTTCTTACAGGACAGATGAAGTGAGTCTGGCTCTTCTCTATTTCTGTTTCCATGGCAAATGCTCAACTGAACTTCAATCTATGCTCCCTTCCCCTGCAAAACATTTACAACAAACACTCGTCTACCTAGAACCACTGTCAAATGCAAATTCTATGAACAAGGTTTTTTTTCTAGACTTCCCACCTGTGGAATTTTAAACTGTGTGACTGCTTTCCAACTAACTACAACATGGTTATTTTCAAGTCCAATGTAAACAAGTTCTTGTGTGGCTGTCATCTTAAATAAATAATAAAATAAATGACCTCCCTGATAAAATTGTCTCTGAGGTGGGTATATTTGCTGATGACATCACGCTCTATAACAGGTACGAGGGGAAAACAAATGAACACATATCTAAAGAAATGGCAGAAACAGTAGAGGAAGACCTCCAATTTGTAGTGGAATGGGGACAAAAATGAATAGTCACATTCAATGCTGCTAAGACTAAGCTTGTTTCCTTCAATAATTACAAGAAACCTTCTCCACCACCAATACCTATGGCTAAAAATATATTACCTGAAAGTACTTCTTAACGTTTACAGGGAATATGAGTTGGAACAGATACATTAAGAGCATTGCCAGGGCCGCTATGAGGAAAGTGGGCTCTCTTTACCATGCTAGAAAGTTACTTATGCTTGAAAGTATCCTTTACCTCTACAAGGCCACCATTCGCCTATGTATGGAATATTGTTGTCACATTTGGGCTGGTGCATCTGCTACTAGTTTCTTGCTTCTGGACAGGGTTCAAAAGAGAGTTGCCAACCTGATTGGTCCTGAACTATCATCCAAGCTTCAATCTTTGTCCCATCGACGAAATGTTGCATCTCTCTGCCTGTTCTACAAGTACTTTAATGGTGGATGCTCCGATGAACCCCTTCGACGTAAATACCCCCAACAAACTCGACAATCAACAAAATTCCATCCCTACACAGTAGAGATCCCTAGATGTAAGAGGGCCTTCTACTCTAATAATTTCTTCCTCAGAACTGCTAGACTCTGGAACTTCCTACATCTTGCTGCTCAACTCCCTACATAGTATCTCTGCAACTTATGTCCCCTATAGTAGCCCCCTACATCAAAGTGGCAACATGCCTTGTTTGGAGTGAAAATGGAATAAAAAAAATAAATCAAATTCTACCCAATTACTGCCACTACCCATAATTATGGTGTTGTCTCACAGACCTCTTGACACTCATTAACCCTTATCCTCGTGTGGCCTTTGGGCGTTGATAAGCGGTGGCTTCTTTGTAAAAAAAGTTCAAGTTATAAAGGTTTGATTTGCCGCCAAAGAGACAACCCAAACCTATCAACTTTCGCTCTTCTAGATTCAATAGTCTAAAATTAGTGGACAGACAGACAGACAGACAGACGTCTCTCATGTAAGTGTGTGTGTGTATATATATATATATATATATATATATATATATATATATTTATGGGCCTGGCATGAAAGTCATGATCATTTTGAAATTTCTTTTAAACATTCCATTAATGTTTTTTGTCAGAAGAAGAAGAAAAAAAAGGTAAGTCTTAAAACGAAAAGCAAATTTAATCGGACAAAAGCGTCTGATGTTATCAGTGGAAATTAATTTTGCAGATTGTCTCTTCTGCTTTTTGTTAAAGTAATCAACATTTGTTTAAAGTCTAAAGCAGATTAGTATGTGCACTAATTAACTAAAGCCACACACCCATGCCCTACCCTGATAAAAAATACACACTCAGTTGAGACAATAACATTTAAGACAAAAATACACCTTATCGTTGACTTGACTTTGAAAAAAAAAAAAAAAAGTTGAGAGAAAAATAAATATGGTCACTGGGTTCTGCAGTATGTTGCAATGATCTTCAAGCTATTTTCTTAATGATATTGAAGGTTTTTGCTTGACATAATGGATAGCATCCCATACTATGCCATTGGCTAGGCCAAGTTGAAATAATATCACACCTATTGTGTTTTATTATGCACTAAGAGCAACTTGTGTTCAAATAATTGTACTCAAGAAATCATTTTCAATAATTGTTTCAGAAAGATATAAAACCACAATTTATCCTCTCCCCAGCTATGGTTAAATAGCAACGTTCGTTCAATTAATCAAATAAAATTAATCGTTTACAATAGGCATTGCTTGTTGGAATTAAAGAGGCTCAATAGGCTGAGAATCAGTTGAGTTAGATCCGAACATACCATTATCGAATGACAGGAAGATGTTGCCAATTATAAAAAAGTGGTTCGTTTTGTTTTTCCAGCAAAAAGAATGATACATGTTGCAAGCATTCATAGATAGTATCAAAAATGAATATTCAAAAGACTTAGTTGTAATTCATGAGGTAAGGTTATAATTGTATGTTATCTTTTTCATAATTTGCTTAGATTTCTATGAGGCGTGTCTGTTATTGAAATGTTGTGTCTTGCTGTTTGGTAAAATGTTGATTTTCAAGATAAATATATCCTTTATCTAGAGGATTGGTGCTACATAATTTCTTTCCTCTTTTATTACTTGATTATTCAATTAGACTGTCTCAATATACCTACAGTGGTAGCAAAAGTATTTGGTACATTGTTTTTTTTTTCATATTTCTCAAAAAATATCAAGTTAATTCAAATGAAATTTACACTCTATATCTGAAGAGATATTATCTATCTAAAAATAAAAGGGAAATTAATATATATTTAGTTGATAAATATTTATTAACGAAAAATTAAATTATCAAATTATGAAAAAGTATTTAACACATTTATTAATATTTAGTTGAATATCCCCTGTTTTGCCTTACAACCTCCAGACGCTTTCCATAACTGTCTATTAGTTACTTGCAATTATTTGCCAATAGTTCCAGTCATTCTTCTTCACAAACTTTCTTCAATTCCTTGATATTCTTAGGATCTCTTGCGTGCACCTTTAATTTCAATGTTTTCCACAGATTCTCGATGGGATTTAGGTCGGATGATTGGCTAGGCGACTGTAGAACACTAATCCCATTATCCTTAAACCATTTCATAGTTATTTTAGCCTTGTGCTTGGGATCATTGTCTTGCTTTCAGCAAATCCTTCTGAATTTCTGAACAAGTCAGAAATGGTTCTTCACGTTACGAGCAATGGAACGAGCAGTAACATCATTTAATTTACGTGTCTGACAATTTTTTGAGTAATTTTTAATATTACTATCCGTTGTTTTCCAATTTCTCATGACAACCTTAACTGTACTCAGCACCAAATTTAGTTCTGAAGCTATTTTCCTGTATCCCTTTCCATATTTATGCCTTAATGCTATCATTTGATCTTCATCAGGCAAATTCCATTTTTTTAATTTTCACACTATTGCACTGATTTTCCACTGCTAAAACTCAAATATAAAGTTTTGCATGGGTTCGAATACCCTATATATGAAGTTTCATGTCTATAGACCAAAAACTGACATTGGATTTTTGTAGGCAAAAGTTTTAAACAAATATATAAACGCATACATAAATATATATAGAAGAGGTTTGTGTTTACTATAACCTTTTTACGCAAATATTGCACAAATATAAATCATGTAGAATATGTGCATGTATATAATATGTGTAATAGTTAACTAAAGATGATCCTCTCATAAGAAAACCGAAAACCTAATAAATGAATATTTAAAAGAATATGCAAATTAGCTAGATGTTGTGCAGATAAATGCAAGTTCACGACCCATATATAACAAAGTTGTATTTTCTTTTGAAATAAATAGAAAAAAGTGTTTTCAATATGAATATCAAGCACCCAAAAAATTATAGGATTGTGTGTGTGTGTGTGTATATATATATATATATATATATATATATATATATATATATATATATATTACATTACACTAGCTGGTGTCCCGGTATTGCCCGGTCATAAAATGCACATAAATATTATATTTTAATTCATGCAATTTTTATTTTTTATTATACAGCCAATTTACTATTTGATTATTATTCAATTTATAATGATTTCAAAAGTCATAAAAAAACAATGTCTTGGGTATCGTCTGCTAGAATCGAAACTAGAAGGTTTAGCGCTCCAGGTTTAGTCATTATTTCTTCAGCATTGTTACCGTCTGAGCTACGAACAGATAGTAATGAAAGATTAAAAATTAAGCGATTATGAGCTATGAATGTTTAATTTTGTGCATGCACAAAAGTAACACCAGGCGTAATGTTTTATTTGACTATTTGTTTTCAATTTTGACCCCTTAGCAGCATTTTTTTCTGGATAAAAACCAAATCTGTTCAATTACCCTATATATCAAAATTCAACTCTGTAGATTAACTATTCAGAGAGAAGTTTGATAGAGACTTTTCACACACACACACTGACAATGTCACTTTTTATGGAGCAAGCGGTTGCTTTATGGCTGGGTTCTAGTCTCATGACTAGTAGGAATTATTACTCTACATCGATGATTGCATTAGCATGAAACACTAGTGGCTGTAGGTATCAGAGAGTATATCCACCGTGGGGAAAAACATAAGAATTGTTAAACAAGGACAAAATGTATGTATTGTGGGCTAGGGATACGCTTTAGTAGTAACTCTAAGTGGTACATGTAAATGTTTTGTATAGGAAGTGTTTACTAATTATCCTATAACGGCGAAACTGATAGAGAAAAATAGTTTTCATTTTATTAATATAGAGATGTAGAGACAGTTATAAATTGCACGTGTAACCACAATTGCTAATATACAAGAGTTATTCAATCAGATTTGGAACAAAATCATTCAATATTTCAGTCAGGAAAATAAAATTTTCTTTATTTTTCAATATAAACTCAATTCTTAAAACACATTTTCTCCATTGAAAAACAAAGCTTTGCGTTATTTCCACAGATATCTTTGTTTGATCATCAGAACCTAACGACTACTGACCCAAGAAAAGGTAGACTTGTGGATTTTTATTAGCTTTTTTTTTATTATTGTATTCTGAGGGGGAAACAGCTTTATCACAAATGTCCTTTTTTTCTGTTAGCCAAAATGAGTATATTAACCCAACGCACTATTTCAGATGTCGTGCTGTATTGCATTTCATAATCTTGAAAACGATTTCGATCTTCTGTAAAAACAAAATTAAATTATAAACATGTTTTACAGAAGCAAGCATTCTTGTACACATCAGACATTCTTCTGTTATTTTTATATGGCTTGTGATTTTTAGTTATCAACAACTTGATTACAGACCTCTCTTCAAACCACCGCCATATTGAATAGCCTAAAAACAAACATTTCCGTGAAATTAAAATAATTTTAGCTATAAATCAATTCCAAGCTAATCATAATTTAGATTTATGGAAAAAACTTTTAAATTAAAGAAGAAAAATGAATAAAGAAACAAACATTATTCATCATATACATTGAATAATCCTCGTTTATCATTAAACCCAGCAAAAGCATGTTTTTCACAACACTAATGCTTTTGAGAGATATTCTTGAAAATAGTATCAAGCTTTTCAAAGTATATTTGCATATGTTAATTAAAAGTCTTTCTCACATAAATTATAAACACCTCTGTTCAGTTTCGAAAGACAATTGGATACCGCATATAATTGTGAGGTAAAGGTTGCACAATATCCAACCACACCTCTCCTGAATCAGCACTGCTTGAATCCAGTGGCAAGAAGTCCAAGAACAACGCAGAGATAAGCAGAGAGCACATGCAACACCTGGAATTCCCAAGTATCCACCCATTTTAGTACTGACCCAGCTCAACTTTGCTTAACTTCAGTGATCTAACAGAAACCTGTGTGTCAACGTCATCATGTGGTATTATGCATGAATTATACTCTGCTAAAAGGCGTAAAGCAAGAAAACATACTTGAAATATGTATATATATATTGTTACGAGCCAAGAGAAACCTGAGTTTAGGCAAAATTCTCTGTGCAGAACTTATAACTTTATGAAATGGCATTTTCTCCCTACGTTGGTCGCAATTAATGATAACAAAAAGAAATATAGTGACACATTGTCTGGTTCAGATCAGTTGCTCTCTTGAAATAATCAAGCAATACACATGGATGGCAAAAAGGACAACATGCAATAACAACCGTGGATTTATAGATAAGAATATTTTATTACAATATAAGGCCCAATCCCCCCTTTTTTCATACAATACTCAATGAGCCGAAAAGGGGCAAACACAGTAGAAGGAAATGTTCTGATATTATGAGCAATGATGACTCAAATTCCCAAATAAGAATATTTAAACATGAATGTAATTATAAAATCCATTTTGCTGTCCAAGTCTGGGGCAGGTTGGATAAAGTGGTAGGGTGATAGAAGATATAAAGTACCTAGTTGGTTGACACAAGCGGTAATCAAGATATGATAAAATGCCAAAAAGAAGCAACATGTCCGAAGTTGGTGAGACCTCAGTATACAATAATCCAATCTTTTCTCATTTCTCTTTTAAATGGGAATAACATTGTTCCACTCTGGTAAATATTTTTGTTTTTCCTTCTGTGAATAGTCCCTCGTGATGGAGCGACAGATCAATTTCCTGCATAGGTTTACTTGTTGTGACTCCATTTGTCGTTTGGTGTAAGCTTCAAGTTGACTGATACTCAGACTTTACAATGCAGACTGAGGCGTCTATCTGTCCTTCGAGTGATTTCGTATTCCTTCGCCATATATACACACATCGTTACTGGTAGATCCGATCCAAATTCAAATCTGGGTCTTTAGTTCTTTTGCGGCTCTATGTGACAAGCAAAATCTGCAATCAGCTTTGCCCTTTTCCTTAATCACCTCCAGGTAAGTCAACTTGGATGCACAGCATTTGGGGGTTGACATTGTAGCGCAGTTGATAAAATGCAAAGTTTTTTTTTTTTTTTTTTTTTTTTTTTGCATCTTTTCCAAAGGCCAGCTTAATCTCGAATACTTTTTTTTTTTTTTTTGCACCAATATTGTTTTTTTTGGAATTACTTCTTTTTACTTTTGTGATAGGGGGATGGCATTAGAACAAGAGACTGTGATCGGGATGTGGGCAGGTTTATATATCTGAATAATTTCTGTTAAGATTCTAGATCATGAATGTTCAGAGGAAAGGGGAGAGTCTGGCTGTCTGTTGAGTAATTATAAATGTATATTTGCGCATGCGTAGATAATACGTTTAGTCGACTTAGGCCTAACAAGTTCTATTTATGTTTTCGATTGTGACCTTTTTAGAAGTTATTTTTTCCGGCTAAAAACCAAATCGAAGTTGTTTCACAGGTCAACATCCCATATATATCAAGTTTTAAGTTTGTAGAACAAAAATTGACAAAATAGTTTGGTAGAGATCGTTCCTCATGCAGACAAAATCACTTATACATATATATAAGTATTAAGCTGACTCAAATTAACTATAGATTAAAAAATTTAGATAATTCTAAATTCTTTTTTTCTAACTTCAGACAAAAAACATTAATTTGATGATAAAATTAAATTTTTGAATTTTTTTCAGTATTCGTATATTATTCAAGTCATTTTGATTTCCTTCAAACTGAAACAGCATACAATTTTGCCTCATATAATGGCGTCAAATTTTCAAAGCAGTTGTGCAGACAATTCCGAACTCAAAATCATTATACATATAAACGACTTAGTATATTTTCAGAGAGTGCTTTACAATCATCATCATCATCATCATCATCATCATCACGACGTCCGTTTTAAATGGCGTCCGGCGTTGGACGAATGATAAAACACTGAATTTGGCTTCTATGAACACATGTATAAGGTTGGTTGGGGTATATAAGGCTATATTTGATTATCTATCAAAGCAATCTTCTCAATGTAAAACAATATATACTCAGAATAATTTATACATTATTATTATTATAACCGTCACCAATATTATTATTTTACTATATTATTAACTATTATTTTTGTTTCAACTATTATTAGTATTATTATGAAGGCTTATTTTATGTAACCAACTTGAACATCATTAAATGTTTAAGTCCTGGACCAGACACGTTGACATGTCGTATGCATTTAGTCCTTATTCAGCCCAGTCATTATCTAAACTATGGTTACCTGTAAATCTTTGATATTGTGAGGATATAGATTATGCTTCCTTTCATCAATGCTACACGCATAGAAGTTCAAAGGATATAAAGTTGGTAAGATTTGAAAGCCAGCTGCTTGGTTTATAAAGAGTGTGTCATGGCGCCACATTTCTTTTGGTAGTGTTGATGATGCTGTCATTGAAAAGTGTACCAAGTTCGAATTTAATCTGTTCCATAGCATGGATGTTGGCAACGTTCACGTTGTAATTACCTTATTTCAGAAAGAATCGATGAAACCAATGCAAACAAGAGAATCAAGCTGATTAAAAACGTTTATACTAATTTGCTTTTACAATACTTAAACAGTATTATTTGGATTATTCTGACTACTGTTCTCATCTTGAGTGTTATTTTCACAACGTTTCGGCCGATGTAATCTCCGACCTTCAGCTGTATCTTGTTGAACTCGGGAATCTATCAAACTCAGACAGCTGTATGGAATTTCGAATGCAAGGACTTGTGGTATAATGGATAAAATACTAAATAAAATTCGGTTCTAAGCAACACTCTTCTGGAGGTTGGAGGTTCAATCCCTATTACAGACCATACTAGTGATATAATTCGAATTAAGAATTCTATTCGGCCATGGTTGACGAAATGAGAACATTCTACTCCCATGGATTAGATTCTGCTTGAAATTCCTAACTTCGATAAGATATACGTGAAAAAGATCGGAGGTTATATCGGCCTGAACGTTGTGAAAATAGCACTCGAGATGAGAATAGTAGTTTGAATAATCAAAATTCTCAATCCTCATATAAAAAAAACAAAAACAGCACTTAACGCAAACTTCAGGACATCCAAAAATGCATGAAAAAAACATCTTCATATAATGCGGTGAATTACTTGTTAGCAATCAATGTTTGATATTCTCACTAAGTGCTCCATAATGAGACCATGTGCCAGACAATGTTAACCTTTGTAAACGTTTGTAATTCCAAAAATGCTTTGTGACAAAGCGTCTTGTGACCAGCCATTGTGCAAATTCTCTGGAATTTGCTGCTTGTTAATTTTCTCTGCATAATCATTATTGAATCTGCATTGGCCAAATACTTTTTTCATGGTAAAGTTTAATCAACCATGTGATTTATTTTAATTTGTTTAGTGTTTCTCTGTCTCGCAGGATATTACTCTACGTTGGGTTTTATTCTCCTTCTTTTTAAGAGTCTTGCTCAACCATTCAAAGTAAAGCTAAATCTTCTCTACGTGGATGGTTCAGTTGGAAAATAAACAAAGCAAAATATTATCATGAACGTAATATAATTATTCAGGCATATATGAAGAACGATTCGTGTTATTTATGAATATTCGATAACAATTAGAATAGCACCTAATAGAGCGCATGCCCCTATAAAAGCACTGCAGTAAAAAAAAAAAAAAAAAAAAAAAAAATACAGAAATAAGTAAAAGAAATTTGTCAATACTAGTTTTTACATCACGGTGGATTAGGGTTAGTACCCGTGTATATCAATTTCCATGTTTCTAGATAGTACGACGAAAAATATTTAAAATTTTGCATTAAAAAAAAATGCTATTAAGTATTTGCCTACTAACAATCTATCTTCGTAATGGACTATATTTTCAATATCTTGGTAATGGACTATATTTTCAATATCTTGGTAATGGACTATATTTTCAATATCTTCTAAAACCTGTTCGATGGTTCTTTGAAATACGACGCTTGCTGTTTTTATCCTATATGGCACCTCTTTTCATTTTAGTAACCTTATTGGCGTATTTATTCTCTTTAGTTCTTTGAAAAAATTATCCATTGGTATTGGTGATATGCTGTTTTCAAATATATTTTTGTAAAAACATTTCTGCCAGTTCATATAGTTTTACGTCAACATCAGGTATAGGATATAAATCCGAGAAAACTTTGTGATTTACGTCCAACATACAATCTTCACATATATGTTATGTCTGCATAATATAATGAGTGATGCCCACTTGCTATCACCCATTAGAAATATCTTTGAGAAGGTTATGTTTTATTAATTTTCATAATTTTGCTACTAATAATGGCAAGAAATGAACTGGTAATTTTTGTGCCCTTGTAATAATTAGGCGTAACGTATTTTTTAATTTTAAATTTGCTTAATAGTTTTTTTTTTTTAAAGCTTTCCAGTTGTTTTCATTTTTGTCTAAATTAATTTGATAGATTTATATTAAGTACATCGTTTCCAAGAAATTGATTGTTGTTTTTACATAATGTGGCAATTATATAAAAACAACCTAATGTATCTTCTAACTCAAAGGAACCTTCAAAGTACCCTACATTTTTTTTATAACGAACCCATCAATTTGACGAAGTTGTAAATTGTTGAAAAAGTAAATTTCCAATATGTTCCCAGAAATTTTTTTGATACAAGTATAACCTGATTTCCGGTATCGATTTTCATATCTAAATCGATGTTATTAATTTTAACTTTTAGTAAAACGTATTTTTTCTTTTCTTCAAATTCTCCACATTTTTATTGTTTATTTTTTAATCAAAATCTTCCATAATCGTTTCGTTCTCTTAAACTATTATGGAAGATTTTGATTAAAAATAAGCAATGAAAATGTGGAGAATTTGAAGAAAATAAAATAAATACGTTTTACTAAGAGTTAAAACGAACAACATCGATTTGGACATGAAAATTAACAAAAGCAACGTTTGTTTCTTTTTGAATTTACGTATCGCTTGAAAATGCCTCTTTGAAAAGCAATTTTTACAAGTCTTTCCAAATGTTGTTCATTTTTTATCTTATTTCGTGTTTAAGTGCGCAATACTACATTAAATCTTTTAGCATGTGAGTATTGGCGAACATTTGTTGGGTGTGTTGACTTTTATACTGGTTGTATGTCTGTACAATTATAACGTGATCATTACACGTCAACACTCGGGACCCACATGTTTTATACAGACAATCACAAAGGAAACAAAGAAAGAATGTGATTACACTTTCTTTCATTTAAAACAACAGCCATTTATTTACAGGTACTTCCAGAATAACGCCTTATCTCTTGTTCAAAAGTCTTCTCGTACTCTAAGGCGCTTAATAAACTGCAGTGTTGAACATGTCATACTCTATCTTTGACCGGTCATATTTAGGACATACCTTTCTCAGTCGCTCTCGGGCCACATGTGTAACACATCTATTTTTGTCTTCTCACTGACCAGCCTTTTCTTTTTCTATAATCTTTTTTTTTGTCTTCTTCCTCGCTGTGATATTACCTCATACATGGCTTGGTCATTTATATATGTTGGCTGTCATACAGCTGCTGCTGCTGCTGCTATACACATACCTGCGCTGTTGTATTGCATAAATTCTGTTGTATAAAATCAAGGCATGTAATTAAAGACATATTTCATACTTACAGTTTATATTTTATATCGTTGTAATGATATGAACTTCACTCTTTCTGCTACAACCAACCTTTCCTTAGGCCTTGTATTTATTATGATCTGACTTATTTTTTCCAAAATTAGGTCTTCCAGGTTTATGAGATTCACCATGGTAGATACTTTCACCATGCCATCACATCCAGCTCTAGTCGTAAATAAATCCGCTATTTTATTTTTCTCATTGCTTTAATCAGTCTTTTAATTTTTTAGTTATTATACAAAACACCGTAGCCATGCATCTATAAAGTCGAAAGACAAGTGAAATCTTATCAGCGACGCCATTGTTGTGGAATTTAAGATTAATTGGCCAGCTTGTAACAAGTTTAATCTTTAATTAGAAAGAGAACTTTATATATAAAACATTAATCTACAAACATGCATGTTTCGAAGTCCTACCTCTCTTCAGCATAGCTTGACTGTTTCTAGGAATCGAACCTTAGACCATATGTATTACAGTCTGGTGCGTTATCCATTACGCTAGATAATTTTACTGTTATTTTTTATCACTTTTATAGATTTCTTGTTGATTTTTTAAATGATAATACAGTTAATTAGCGTCTTCACCTTGAAGATCTTTTTTTCTTAGAAAATCGCCCATATTTTATTTGTACGTAACCAAATAATATTTTATTTATTTATTATTTTATTTTACTTATAAAACAGTAATCTACAGACATGCATGTTTCGAGGTCCTACCTCTCAGTGTTGGCACGATTAATCGGAATCAGAAATCGAAAAAATCAGAACTTTTTTTGAGTATTGGTATTGGAATCAAAAAAAAATTGTGTCTATTTTCCGATGCCAAAAACGATTCCTTTAATGATCTTTTTTATTTGATTTTGTTTTAAACAAAAATTTTCCACAGTAAGAATAAAATAAATATCTATTGATTTGAACCTTCCAGTGAAACTAAAATCTATAGATTACCCACCACAAGTTTGTTTTTACGTCTGAGAAAATATATGCACATTCAACATGCTTTTACAGTAATCGCGAAAAAAATAGCAACTCTATAGTGAAATATTTAGAGATTCGTAAAGAATCGGAATCGGTACTTGTATTGGAATCGGAATTTAGTATGAAATTGGTAATTGTATCAGAATCAGGAAAAATATCAGAATCATTCCATCACTAATATATATGTGTGTATGTGTGTGTTTCGTACCTTTATGCTAATCAAGCATAACGAACAGTCGGTATTACTACATCTATTATCAAACATGTTTTGTGTTTATAATTGTTGCAGTATTTATTTCAACAATGTTTAATGTAGGTGTAGGGCTTAGTTGCTGTATGAAAGTATATTTTCCTGCAATTCTGTCTTTCTTATATATATATGTGTGTGTCATACACACATACGGTTTCGCTGTATTACAACTCTTTAGTATGGGCCAAACCAGCAACTGCTTCAAGGTTGACTGCATAGACGATAGTATATACTAAATTCTCATAGAACCGTGAAAAACTTGAAATTGTTGAATCTGTATCCAGCTTTAAGAAGTGAGAAAGGATGTTGTAAGATAAAGAAGGGTAAGTTTGGAGTGTGTGTGTGTGTATATATATATATATATATATATATATATATATATATATATATATATATATATTTCTTGTTGGTTTTTTAAACGGTAATACGTTTAATTAGCGCCTTGAAGATCTTTTTCCTTAGAAACTCACCCATATTTTTGGACATAAACAAATATTATTTACTTATTTATTTATTATTTTTATTTTAGTTATAAAATTATGTATAAGTAAAATAAAAAATACTGAATAAATGTATATAAAATGGAATCTCCCGTCTATCTTGATGAATGAGGTTTCGCCACAACAACTAAGTTGTTCAGAAATCGACACAGATCAATTGTTTATAGTGGTGAAGGCTTTGTGTAGAACCAACCACGCTTATTGGTATTACAGCTAATCTTTGTTGATGCAAATGATTGTCAAAGAACAGAGCATACAGTAAACAGCAGATTTTTTTCATCAGAGTTTACCTTCTCTTAGATACATGTTTTAACAAATACTAGGGGTGCATCTCTCCCAGTGAATTAATGCGTTTCCAGATACCAACCTGGAAATTTCTATAACTCAGCGCGGTATATACAGTACCTAGCCTTCCCATACAGCACAATCACGTTGACACACCAGTTTTTGCCAGATTACCGAATGAAATTTTTATGATAAGAGGTGCACAATCTCCACCCAGACCTCTCCTGAGTCGACATTGTTAAATAAGGGAAGAGAAGGATATATATAATACTTGTTCTAGGATGGTTAAAATGAACAGCTATGCATTAGTTTTCTGTCTTCTTACGAAGATTAAATTCAACATATAATTCTAATAAGTGTTTTGGCTAGAATTCTTATTTCAATTTTGATCAAAATCCATTACATAATTTTGATTCTAGAAAATGTTTAAAATTTAAGATTTCAGCTTCAGGCATCATAAGAAGAAATTAAAATAAAGCGAACCTTGATTAATTGGTGTCTAATGATAATGGATAAAATTTAACGTAAATCTGAAATATTGGAATTTTCATATTTTATGTTTTGTCCATATTATTCTCCTAAAACCTTTTTAAAATACTCTGAAGAAACTTTATTGCTTAAATTTCATAAAATTCCGAAATATATAATTTTTTACAAAGCATTTTCATGCCTTTGATAACTTTGCATGTTACTAAATAAAATTAAATATACGTGTGGAATGAGAAAGTTCAGAAGTGTAGAAAAGAAAAGAGGACTCGATGGATGAAAGGTTTAGTGAATAAGTATGTGTATCTGGAGGCAAAGAGGAGAGCAAGAAGAGCAATCCTGGATTTCTCAGCCTTCATCTTGATTTGGTATATTATATCAAATCAAGAAGGAGGCTGAGAAATCCAGAATTTCAGATATAAAAGGAAAACCAAAATAATGAAGTATTAAATATGGATATTGTCGGAAAAAGTGCATTCAAAATGACAACTGAAGTGTTAGCAAAAACATGAATATGACGAGAGGAATTCTTGGAAATGCCACTATGAGAAATTGTTGAATATGGAGTTTTCATGGAACCGTGAAAATTTTGAAGTTGTTGAACCTCTATCCACTTATGACAACTGAGAAAGAAATGGTACAGGGAGTTGTTGAATGAAAAAGGATAAGTCTGGAGTACTCTTAGGTATTATTGCAGAAATGTTGAAGGCTGCAGGTAAAACAGGCATTGAGATGATCACAGATTTGATGAATGAAATCATAAAAGAAGTTATCCCGAAAGATGTAGTACAATTGTGAATTGTTCCAAGACTAAAGTGAAAACTTTAGATAAAGGTAATTACAGAGGCTTAAAGTTGATGGATCAGATCCTGAAAGTGATTGACAGAATAATTAAGCAGTAAATTGGTTTTATGCCTGGGCAACGTACAACTCAGACGCAGGCAAAGTATATCTGGATGGTGAACCTAATGTCAGAAAGTTCTGTTATCTTGGTGATGCAATTGGAGCACAGGGTGGATCAGGTGCTAGTATGGTTGCAAGAATTAGAAGTGGATAGAATAAGTTCACATAACTTCTGTCATTAGTAACCAGCAGATTGTTACCAATGTCAACCAAGGAAAGAGTCTATCAGGCATGTGTATGCAGTGTGCGGATGTATGGAAGTGAAATCTGGCCAGTGAGTGTTGAGGACATGCGTTGCATGGAGAGAAATGATATATAAAAGATACAATGGATGAGTAATGTGGATTGTCAAGCGATGCTTAGTTCTGATGACCTCAAAGGAAGATTAAATTTGAACTGTGTAAGGAAATATGTGTAGAACGAGTGACTTTGTTGGTATGGCCATGTAGAGAGAATGAATGAAAGTTCTTGGGTTTGGAGAACAGTCGAGAAAGCAGATTCAGTGCACAGGAGAAGGGCAAAGAAAACATGGAAAAAAGCGGCAAAAATGGACCTCAAGGATAAATAAAGACTTGGGAAGATATAGGTTACTTTGAAAGTCAGTTTCTTCAAAGCTGTTCAATATAATTGGTTGGTTGGTTTTTTGTTTTACAGCATATCAACCCTTTTCAGGTTATTTAATGCCGAATCCAAAGATTTTGAAGGAAAATTTTTTAATATAATATATTTGTTGTTTTCAAGTCGGTTTCTATCCAACCCATAGTTGGGACCCAAACAGGTACTACCACTACGGGTCAGAGTGAACCTGGGAGCAATGGCAATTAAAGGGTGGCTCCACACTCCCCAAAGCCCGCAAGCTGGGGCCTCACCACTGGATATAGTTTAAGGTTGTTCAATATAAGGCAGCCTTTAAAACGGATGTTAAACTGAATATAATAACGATGATAGCTTACTTTACCCACCTTTTATGCTTGTTTCCAAATTCATAATGATCTGTTTATTAGTTTGAGTGAATCCTATAAACAGAAATGTATAAACATACGCACATGCCAATCTTTATACAAATAGATATTGCTATATATATATTCCTAGTAGTTCTGTATTTTAAAATAGACACTATTGTCTATCGCCTAAATCTTATTTAATTTTCTTTGGGCTATTGGACTGATCTCATTGGTCTGGATCAGTAGTTAATCGTAATGCACACATCTCGCTGTGTTTGTGAACAACAGAGGACACTGACCTCAAGACAAATATTGAAATGTTTTGTTCTTCAGCCGATGGAATTACTAAAATTCTGTGTTGACAAAAGAACCGTTGTTTCTTCAGAATCGGTTTGATGTCAGACTTAAATATAAATTTAACCAAAAGCAATTTTGATTTGGTTCTGAACAAATTCAATAGACAAATTTTCAGTCAACAAGAGTACAAATTTCTAGTATAATTTGTCCAGATTGATAGGGTTTTGTTATCTATTTTGTTTTATGGCATATCAACCGTTTTAGAAATTTAATGCCAAATCAAGTTATTTGGACATTGTTTTCTATGTTTGGAGTTCTTTTTTTATGGAAGTCGTTTTGGACAAGGCATGAAGCTATTTGATGTAAAGAGCTAAAACAATCACTTCAAAATTAGCCAACTATAAGTGTTAGATGGATAGACTCAGAAAACAGCAATTCTCCCCCTTTTGTCAAAAATATCACTCATGGAATGTGAGAACTAAAGGACAAAATAAAGGAAGGGAGAGTCGCAAGGTTTTCAAAAATAAACCTAAGGTCTATTTTTCTACTCTCCATAATTTATAGTATAGAATCATTACACTTTACCAGTATTTTTTTTATACCAGTTTGCATTAGTATGTAACTTTTACGATGTTCACCTGGGGTAAGTTGAGAGTTCTTGGAAATATTTGTTCATACATTTTATATAATAATTTTTTGTAAATATGGACGTTCCAGAACTCAAACTGATTTTAACACATTTTGAATTAAACAATGGATGAAATATAAATTTTCTTTAAATCATTAAGTGTGTAAAAAATATTAAGGCCGACATATTTATCTCGACCAAAATAAACAGTCAATAGAATTAAAAAATATATATATTCATCTTTAAAATATCATCTTCAGTTTAACATGTGTTACATGCTGACATGTGTTAGACGGCTTTTAGAAATTGACTTCCATGTTAATCTATTTAACTAGATTTTTTATTTATCTTTCAAATCCATACTTCCTCATACTTCACTTCCTCCCAAGTTTTCTTGAGGTTTCCCCTGTCAACTGATCTTGCTATCTCAACTGTTCAACATTTACTAGCCAACGTACCCTCATCTATTGTTTTAATGTAATCAAACCAAAGACGTTGTCCATTCTGCATACGTTTCCATATACTGTTCAGTCACTCTTTCTCTACATGCTTACAAAGACAATAAATATTAGTGATTAAATGAACATATAATGAAAGAGGGCGAGAGAAATACATAGCTAGCAAAGAGAGAAGTTTTTTTTTTATACACGGTGGTCACCACTTATAAAGGCCCGGAAGCCACTCAGGGATAAGGGTTAAGTGAGTGATTTGTTCAGTTAATTATAAATTATTGAGGATTAAAATAGAGATAAAATAGATTAGTAAACATGTGTAGTAACATTTAAGAATACATATTTTTATTTATAACTAACGAATCACCACTCATCAAGGTCCAATAGCCATTCAAGGACAAGGGTTAATAATTTATGTCAGATAGATGTTAAGATTAACACCACTGTGATTGCGAACGGTAGATTGGATCTGGCAGAATTTGTTTATTTAAGTTAATGGCTCAACCAGGACTTATATATATATATATATATATATATATATATGAATAAGTCCTGGTTGAGCCATATATATATATATATATATATATATATATATATATATATATATATATAGTAATTTATAAAATATATATGGCGATTAAGCTACACTGAATATTTGGCGTTTCATCCACTCTAGGATTCCTCAGGCTTATGCGCAAATTCTGTGGTTGTTTATCGTTTTTATATGGTCCTCTTCTATTGAGGATTTAGTTAGCCAATCAACTTTCTAGTATGCACTGCACCCCTTCCTATCAGCCAATGGGCATGCATTTTATCGAACAAAGGATCTGTTTTAAAACTAGGTTAGTGGTTTAAGGCAGACATTTCTTTTTTTTTGTTAGTTTATATATAAATATACATATGTGTACATACATATATGCCCATATATATACATACATATATATGTGATCGTTTATGTATATTCATGTTTATTTAATTTATTTGTTTGTTTATTTTCTATTGTTTTTGTTAGTTTTAAAACTATTTTGTATCGCTATCCTAGAGTAAATTTTATTTTGTGAACACAGTTATTTGCTATTTCTCTTCTACAGTTTAATAGATTTTGGGGTTCTTTAAAGTACAGGATAGCAAATTTTTCATGAAGGCATAATCTACATGGGTCGTCTAAATGCCTACACGTGGTAGCTTGTCTTATTATTTTCCATTCGACTACCGGCAAATGTCCGCTTTATAATAAATACTGGGAACTCAAAAAAAGCGGACATTCTCCCTACTCTCCTGACCTTGCACCCTCTGAATTTCACCTCTTCCCAGCCATGAAGTTGTTTTTGAAAGGAAAGCGTTTCCCAGATGATGCAGCCTTGATTTCTGAAGTCACGTCGTGGTTGGAGGACCAATCTGGGGGTGTTATACAAAAACGGTCTCCAGAACTACATCAAACGATGGGAGAAATGCATAACTCTGGGTGGTTCCTATGTAGAGAAAGACTAATAACTGTGCCAAGTTTCGTTGCTCTACTGCTATGGGAAGTGGGTCAGGGGCATTACTTATTGCACGCTCCTCGTACCTGTTAAGTTAGTTGGGAGTATGAGTTTGTCAGAGCATATTCCATTAAAGACTTGAAAACAACAAACTGTAGTCGATTGCGAAGCAGCATTCCACAGACGGACAGTTCCTGGGATTAACAAGCATTCCATTGAGTTTCAGGTACACAGGCGAAGAAATAGAAATTCCTTACAATGGATGTAACCAGATGAGTTTTTTCTGTGAACTTTTTTAAGATTGAAGCTCAGTCGAGCACCTACATAAGATTTTAAGTGTCTTTTCTGTGTCTTATGATGCGAAAGTATGTTTGTAAAATGAAAAGGAGAATTAGTTTAAAATTGTGTATGACATATTTAAACTTTCTTTTTTTGACACATATGCTGTATTAATATCAATGTCTAATGTAGCGAGGTATATGATAAGCAAACAAACTATAAATAAGAAGGCCTTAAGAGCACTACCAAAACATTTTTATGGCCCCCTCCCACCTTCCCATTAATAGGTTTTTGCAATGATCAGGTTGTTCTGCGGTAGTCAGTGCCGACTCTGCTATCCATTACAGTGTTCTAATCAAGATGGATTTAGTTTTGCAAGTTGAGGCTTATAGACATCAGTTTGTTGCTCTATCCCGAGGGCTTTCTATTGATATTTTTCTCCCTCCTCAGTGTAACAACGTGGGTATTTGCAAGCCATGTGCCAGGTAGACATCTTTATTCCCGTCTCAGTTAACTGGAAAATTGAAAACAGTGGCCTTTTTACATGTGTAGTGAGTCACATAAAATAGATCTCAGTCAATTGAACAGGAAAATGCAGTACATTTAATCGGTTTTGGGGAGAGGGGGGGGGGCGAGCGAGGGAGGGGAAACACTACTTTCTGCTACATTGACGATGGTAAGTGCCACACACACACACACACACACACACACACACGTGTTCTTTCAAGGACTGGCAGAATAGGAAAAAGTTGCAACAAGAAAAACATACATAAAGCATCAAAGAGTGTAAACTATCAGGTATTTGACACAGGATTTTCTTATATTGCCTAATGGAGGGTTGGAAAAACTCTACAGAGACAACACAGATGTTTCAGATACTTGGGTGTGCGTGTATATATATATATATATATATATATATATATATATATATATATATATATAATGAATAAATGACGAAAGTCTATATTAAAAATTCATAATGTTGACTATCTTGCAATTTATTCCTTTAATTCAGTTGACACTTACACTTCTTGACAGTATCTGTTACGTAGCACAAAATCAGTCACTTAATTATTATATCAATCAGTGAATCTATTTTGCCCTTAACTCATCAGAAGAAATAGCAACAATCAATCCACCCAAAGGAAATAAAATACGTTTGGATATGATTAAAAAATTCGAAAATTGGAAGAGAAGTTACAAATACCTTATACAATAGTTTTCTTTCATTACACCATTTTGAATATAGACTTTTGTCATTTATTCATTATATGCTCTGTAATTACATTAAGCTTCTTCAATAAGGATTGGCATATATAAAAAGAGAATAAAAGTTTTTTTTTTTTCGCACACAGTGATCACCACTTATCAAGGCCCGGAAGCCACTCAGGGATAAGGGTTATTGCAAGTACATTACGTTAGTGTGGAGATTTGTTCGCACACAGTGATCACCACTTATCAAGGCCTGGAAGCCACTCAGGGATAAGGGTTATTGCAAGTACATTACGTTAGTGTGGAGATTTGATGAAGTGTTTACTTAAGGGGGCGGTTCATTAGGAATTTGTTAACGTTGGACTTGAAGACATCCAAGTTGTAGTCAGGTGGGAAGCAGGCAGACGGAACAGAATTCCACAGGCGTGCAGTTCTAAGAAAGAAGTTTTGTTCATGGAATCCGCGTTTTGATTTAGGCACAGATATAGAGTGGGGGAAATTTTTGACAGTGGATTCAGCTAGATGGGTGTTTTTCGTGAAAGATTGGTGAGGGGGGACCAGAGATTGGAGTTCAGACGAGCACCTGCCATGGAAATAACGATAAAACAAGGATAGGCTCGCAGCGTCTCTTCTGTGGGAGAGAGGTTGCAGGGTAGAGAAAAGGGCATCCCCCTCTAAGCCACGAAGTCTATTTTGTACTCTGTCAAGGCAGGATAGGCTGTTTTTAGCAGCTCCTGCCCAGATATGGCAACAGTATTCCATCCTTGGACGTACTTGGTTTTTATATAGATAGAGAATTGCATCAGTAGTGAGATATCTTCTGGAGCGGTAGAAGGATCCCACCATCTTTCCAGCGATCTTGGCAACAGACTTGATGTACGTGTTCCATTTCAGATCAGGAGTAAAGGTCAAACCCAGAAGCTTGTCAAAACACGGGGCCTCACCCAGACAAGAGCCATCCATCACAATTGATGCCAGCTGGGGACCAGAGCGCTGATGATGTAAGGATAGGAGTTTGGTTTTGGATGCATTAAAGGTAACCAGCCACATCTTCCCCCACTGAACCACACGCTCGAGATTGGAGGAGAGAGAATCAGAGAGAACTTTGTCATTTACAGCCTTTGATGTGTTGCCGTAGATGGTTGTGTCATCAGTATAGATGTCAACGAATGATTTAAGTATGTGTTTAGGGAGGTCATTGATGTAGATCAGGAAGAGAGTTGGGCCCAGGATTGACCCCTGAGGGACTCCAGCATTTATATTGCAGGCCTCCGATTTTTGTCCATCTACCACTACTCTTATGAGCCTATCGGAGAGAAATGATTTAATGATTGAGAAAACATTTCCAGTTATACCGTAGCTGGAAATCTTGTGAAGTAGACCCTTATGCCATACCTTGTCGAAGGCCTTTGATATGTCAAGAGCAATTGCCCTAGAAAGGAAGCCTTTGTCAAGAGATTCACTAATCCTGTGGGATATAACCGTCAGCACATCTGCGGTAGATCTTGCAGAGCGGAGACCATATTGTGTGTCACTAAGAAGGTTATTCCTGCTGAGGTGGTTAACTATTTCTCTATTTAATATGGATTCCAGCAACTTACTCATTACACACAGGAGACGTATAGGTCTGTACTGAGAGGGAGATGACTTATCACCTGAATTCTGAAATACAGGGCAAACTGATGAGGTCTTCCAGGGAGTCGGAAAGCACTTCTCCTTAAGGCAGCGCTTAAATAGTTTCGTAAGTGAATAAAGAATATTTCCTTAGAAATATATATATATATATATATATATATATATGATATTTAATATTTTCAATTATTTACATATTTTAAAATAAACTAATAAATATAAAGAGATTATTCGTAAATAAGAATGTAAATATAGAAATAGAAAATAGAAATATTAATAACACAAAAGGGGGTGAGAAGTATGTATAGTGGATTGGTCTGAACCTTATAAATACAGTAGATTTGTAGAAATACTTTTTTGGAGATAAGGACAGAATGACACAGGTAAGAAATTTTTTTTTTGGGATAATTGGAATAGGTTAACCTAATTAATATGGAGCTAAAAAACTTGATATATTTCTATTCTTTTATTTAAGGGAGGTGGTGTTTGATCAACACTGCTGGGAGCCATGATGTTTTGTTTTTAAATCCCCGAAACAGTGTTTCATGGTAAACTATTGATGATTCCCGAAAGCTTAGGACTATTGTGAGTTCGAGAAAGCGAGCTGATTTAGCGATTAAAGGAGATTAAATGACTTACTGACAAAACAATTTTCCAACGAAAGACTTAAAATTAAATTAAACAATATTTTTATATAGGTTTCTTCCTATAAAGGAATTGAATTTAAACTCTGTAAATTAGAATTTACAACAAATTTATAATTTGACAAGGAATACAAGTTCAAATCTTAAAAATATTTCTTATTCCGTGGAGTTTCAAAGAATGGCTCTAATCCTCAGAGTAAAGTAGTTAGCATAGGCAGGCTATAAATTTTGCTGGTTAGCACATAAATTAAAAGCTACAAATTATGAAAGAAGTCATATTTGTACAAAGTTGATGATAATGCAGAAATGTTTAGGCTAAAAGGATACACCAAAGTAAGTCCATGCTCGATGGAGAAAAGTTGAAAAATGTGGTACAATCCAAAGAAAATGTTGATTAGTCAGATGTATAGATGCATATGAAAAAGTCCAATAGAAGTTGTAATAATCGACAAGAACATCCAAGGAGGGGGGGGGGGCTTTCTCACTACAATCTATAGGAAGCCGACATTTACTGGCCTATATGTGAACTGGTTGTCTTTTGTACCAAAATCACGTAAGGTCGGCTTAATTAATACTTTGGTACATAGAGCCCCCATGATTTGTTCACCTAACAGATTGGACGCCGAACTCGATAAGATCAGGGAAATATTCATCAATAATGATTATCCTGTTGACCTTATTGATGACTGTATTTTCAAAAGGTTGCGGATTTTAAATCCCCTAAAAAGTTTGGATCTTTGAAATGCCCGGTTTATTTAAAATTACCGTGGATTGGGGAAAAGAGTAACAGACTTTCCAAACAGATTCGCAAAAGTATTTATGACTGCTTTTTGTCCTTGCGTTTGGTATATACTACGAGACCTGCATTTCCTTCTTTTCGCAAGGATAGTTTGCCTTACATCCAAAATAGCAATATTGTATATCAATTCAAATGCCAGTGCGATGCTGGTGATGTTGGGCGAACATCCTTGCATCTTTTGACTCGTATAAACCAGCATGTTCCATCGAAGATCAGACAAGGGAGAATGGGGTCTGGTAGTCTCCCTCCTTCTGCAGCCTTGGACTCTGCTATTGGCCAGCATTTGGTTGACAACCCGTGCTGTGCCGATAGATATAAAATTGAATGGTTCGAGGTGCTACATAGAGCGGACTCCAGAAACCATTTTTTTCCCCCTAGTTGTGCCATTATTTTAATCGTTTTTTAAACGTTAATAAACTTTATTTTAGTGTCCCCGTAATTTTTGGCACATTCAATAGTTCCCCCATCTGAACTCTTTACTTTCGGCATAGTATTATTTTTACGCTATCGATTTTCTCCTAAGATGATAGCTGAAAGAGCTCTCGAGAGACTTCTGCCTATTATATTTAAAACTTTATTTAAATTCTGTACCTCTAAACATTTATTTAAATATATATATAAAAAACTAGCAGCCTGCCCAGCGTTGCCCGGTCATAAAATATGCATGAATACAAGGTAGAACAATAAAATCGCCACCCTAGAAAAGTCAACATGATTCCATTTTCGTTTGATGAAAACCGATCTTTTTTGTTGTAGACTATCTACTAGTTGGCCAGTTGTGTACCAATCCCACGAGCGATAGGAGTCTTCTATCATGTCTAAAAGTGACACAATGTTCAACAAGCAAGATTGGGGATTCGCCGCTGTACAACTCCTGCTCTCTACTGATCCAAGTTATGACAACAGAGCCCTCAAAATGCATTGCTTGATTATCACAAATAAAAGGGACGTGCCCACATTGATGAAAATAAAGTTTCCGACCAAGTGAGGCCACATCATGCCACCTCATATCTTCAAAGTCTCCTTTCTGAATACCCTATATACTAAATTTCAAATCTGTAGATAAAAAATTCGTTAAGTGTCTAGGTTGAGTATTCTCCTCACGCATTCTCACTTTTATGGGTATACTAGAAGATGTATTCGTCGTTGCCCGGCATTAAACATAATGTTAAATTCCTTTAAAGAAATGATGTAAAAAAAAATAAATAAATAACAAAACGGAAATAAACGGAAACATGTGTATGCGAATGCCATGTTTTTGTAAACAGTTACATTCTTATAAGTAAAAAAAAAAAAAATACTCGAGCTGAGATCGAAACCAAAATTTAAGGACAGTAGTCAAGTACGATAACCATTAAGCCAGCTTGACACGATTTCTAAAAGTTTTTTCAAGCGTACTTATTCTTAATATAAAGAAACTGTCATGTTTCACAGCCGCCCATACGCATTTATGAAATAGTTGACAAACAAAAAAATCCGATGACTGCCAAGTACCATTTTTTAAAATTTGGAGCCCTAAGTAGCCTTTTTCCTGGATGACAAACGATTAAAAAATTTTCCACATGTCTTAATATCCTATATACCAAATTTCAAGTTCGTTGAGTATATAGGTTGAGAAGTGTCCTCACACACAAACATACATTCTCATTCATATATATATATGCATGCTAGCCTGGCGGCTCGGCGTTGCCCGGGTGTTAAGAGGTGTGTGTTGAGCAAAAAAAAAAAAAAAAAAAAAAAAAAAAAAAGAGTGGTAAGTGATAGTAGGCAGGCAGGCTTGAACCTGTACCGTAAAGGAGGAAAGGAACATGAAAAAAAAAAAACGTGACGTCTTTGCTGTTGCGCCCATCACCACACCGGAAGTGACGAATGTTTAAAATAAGGATTGTCAATCGAAAGGAGGGGATGACTTTCGGAAATATAGGTAAAAAAAGCGATCCCTCCCTATAGAAAAATGCCCAGTTGATTAAAAAGTTTTCTACATGTCTGGATGCCCTATATACAAAATTTTGAGTCTGCAGATAAAAAATCTGTTAAATATAGGTTTTCTGCACACACACACACACACATACACACACACACACATTATCATTTTATATATATATATATATATATATATATATATATATATATATATATATATATACAGTAAATTATGAAAATATATGGAAAAATCAAGCTACACAGTTTTATTCTCGTAAGGTGTTGTCAGGCTATATATATATATATATATATATATATGTATCTCACACATTAATAATAAAAAATAACTATAACATGTTCGATTTTTGGTTCTACAAGGACGAATATAAATTATTTCAAAATTATATAGTCCTGTAAGGATAACCAATAAGCAAGTCGTTTGATTATCGATTAATCAGCTGATTACTAGATTTTCTAATGCCGATTTTTCAGCAAATTTTGTTGTCACAAATGGCACTAATATTAATTTAATTATATTGTAAACGAAGACAAGTTAACTCCCTTTTTTGCTTGCCCGTAAAATTCACCGAAGGGACATGCACCGTCTACACCGTATTTTCAAATAACAAGGGGTGGCACACTGCTAACATGTAACCTTTTCAAACTAGGCTGAAGTTGAGGCAAATGGAGATAAGCATTTGACTTCTTATTGAATTATTATTTTGCTTTTTAAATCATTATCAAAGAAAATTGTTACTTCATCTTTCTGTTTTCACATGGAAGTATTATTAGGTAAATTGCGACCACATGTGAACCGAAAATAAAGCATTCTTCATCAGTCGTACTCTTGTTCCTCATTTTTGGACTCTTGCTACTATTACATACATATTTTTATTTTTCTAGTTTAGATAATGCATATTTTATTGAGATAAATTACTATGTAGATATTAGATATAAGTAATTTAAATTTTTATTTTTCTGGTTGAAATAATGCATATTTTATTGAGATAAATTACTATGTAGATATTAGATATAAGTAATTTAAATTTTTATTTTTCTGGTTTAAATAATGCATATTTTATTGAGATAAATTACTATGTAGATATTAGATATAAGTAATTTAAATACATAAAGAAATAATTATATATTAACAACAACCATCTACCATGATAGCAAACATTTTCTGCTGGAAGTATTTTGATATCATCTGTCTGCAAATTATGTCCTGCATACATCAAGGGGGTGGCAAATTAGCAAAAAAGTTAAAAATACAGTGTTTCACCACGAAAGTAATTTATTGAAAAAAAAAAAAAAAAAAATTCAATCGTCTTTTGATGAAATTTTTGATGAAACCCTTTTTTTTTTACGACAAACATTTGGACAGCTACTACAAATAATGCTTCCTTTCTGTGTTGGGCAAATCATTGGCTTTCAAATAACTTTGAACAGTTCAAAGCTGTACTTAGAGTTGTTTCATACAGGTGCAAGAATAAGTGGAGAATTGCATAATATTCTGGATGAGTATAAAATCGCTAATAAAATTTTCTAAGTCTTGCAGGATTCAGGGCAAATATCGTTGTTGGCACCAGAGTATATGGTTTAGAATTACTATCATGCCTCCTACAAACATTGCAACTCTGAATAAATGAGTTATTATTTTCCCAACAGGCTGTGAAGATAATCATTACAACAGAAATATAGTCTCTCCTTTAATTACTCTCAATTATCAATTAGCAAATTAATTGGAAAAATCAACTCATTCAAGATGTGACCACACAGTGAAATTCAACATTATGCGGAAAAGGAATTTAGACTAACGAAAAGTTCTTGTAATGTATGCTGCTAATAAGATTTTTACCTTAACAACTTACTAATAAGGACTCGTTCAAAAAATTGTCCAGTTACTGAGTCCACTTTAAGAAATCATAAAAAAATCAAATAATACAAATTCAACCATATCAATGGTAATACCTGCAATTTTAACTTCGAGGTTATTTCTGTGAAAAGCTGTCCAATCTAATGCTGATATTTCTGACTTAAGTAGAATCCTTTTTACCACTGTTGAACAAGTCAATGAATCAATAGAAACAAGATTTTCATTCTATCTAAATGATAAAAACTTGTGTGTCTACTTTCCTAGATCCAAGATTCAGATTTAAATTAAAAAAAAAATGACCTGGAAAACATAAAGAGTTGGTGATGAGCCATTTTAATAGTGAAAAAAAGACACCAGAGATCTTACCACTTGCTGAGTAAACTGGCTTTAGAATATTTAAACGCACCACTTTCATCCGTGCTCTTTAGTAGAGGTGGAAAGGTGTATGAACCCACAGGGAACAGACTGTATCATGAGAATGGAGACACTCTACTGATTATACATTACAACTTTGTATTCAACTTAAAATACTAATGAAACTATGAAAGCAGAAGAGGAAAGCAGCATGAATAGAAGAGGAAACATAGCAGGTACAGAGCAGAGGTACCCACCACAGCATACTCCAGTGGAAGCAGAACTTCAACTTATAGTTATTCACTTAAGAATTGGAATTTGTATTTTGCAGTTTACTTGTAATTTCTTTTTTTCTCAGCTAGTTGTTTAATTATATTTATTTACGAATGAATACGTGTACTTTATATTTTATAATTTCATTTAATAAAGCAAAAAAGGCAAAAATCTATAATAGCAAATAGACACTTAAAAAATGTATAGTTAAATTGACAGTTGCTGTGTTAATGCATCAAAGCTATCTGATTAGTCACTTGGCATTGATGAAATTATTTAAATTTAATAGGAAAGAGAAAAGTAATTAATTGGCTAATAAATCGATTAATAGGCCAATTGCCACTTAATCAGCAAAGTGGCCAATAAAACTATTAATTGATGCACCAATAAGTATCTGTTGAGTGCACTCTGCTTTATTTTCTCAGCCTTCGACCACAAAAGAGTACTGACAAGTCGATCTGCTTCAATCAGTCAGATTCTACTCCAAACTCAGTATGACTAGATTAATGAAACTCGAGTAGACCCAACAGACACAGCAATTTAGTTATTAATAAAAATTATATATATATATATATCTTTTATACACAGATGATGTCTTTTGTTTGTTTAAATAAATAATCACTTTTTTATATATAAAATATGTCTATACCACTCCCCTCTCCAATATATTTAAATACCTTTAGAGCCTTTTTTACTATCTGTATAATAACTCAACTGTTCATTTAAAATATATAAAAACATCAATTAATTTCTTTTTATTATTGACATAAT
Source organism: Euprymna scolopes (assembly GCF_053919585.1). Lineage (NCBI taxonomy): Eukaryota > Metazoa > Mollusca > Cephalopoda > Sepiida > Sepiolidae > Euprymna > Euprymna scolopes. Next base: position 26,868,013 of record NC_136488.1, read on the forward strand.
AAGCCTATTTCTTCTTTTTAGGTCATAATTGAAAAATTATTTTATTTTATCAATATTCCGTGTTGGAATAAGTATTTTTTTAATGCAACTTGAAAATAAATATGATTAATGATTACATGAATGCAATCGTGTTTTCTTTATACATTTCATCAGGCCATTAAATTGATTATTTTGATAATGATATTTTTTTATATCATTTAGCATTGCTTGTTTTTTTATTAAATCCACTGCAAAGACAAAGAATGAATATTCACATATATATTATGTTATATATAACAGTAAACATGCCAACATTCATACACATGAAGAGAATTTGAATGCCTACTAGAGAGAACTTTAATGCTTACTAGATACTATCCTCGGTGTCTAAAGTTTATCTGTACATGGTTTGTTAGAACAAACTGGCTAGAAGTAATTAAGATCTCACTATGGGTAACAACTTACATTAGCTTTTATGAGGAATGGTGCACCTTCTCCAAGCATGTTACCTCAAGCTGAATACTCCACCAGACTAGATAAATTCTAGTCCTGGAACAAGAGACCGAAGCAAAAGATATACTGTAACGTATGAAAATGGATAATTGGAGAGAAGAAAATTATGTTCTCAATTTCTTTACTAACTCATTGTTTGAACTTTGTTATTTCTTCTTTTTTAAATTTCTTATTTCATTTTGTAATTTGTAATTATGTGCATTTTAATAATTTGTATATGTATTTATTTGTCTGTATTTTTGTTTCCTTGCTTAGTTTTAAATTCTCCCCCAGCTTAAATAAATGGGCAATTCCACGCTCTGAACTAAGGAAGGCTGGAGATAAAAATAGCTTAGGCAGGATAAATTTTCCGAAATTAGCACAAACATGGATTTATTTTATCTACTGTCGAAGTCAGAAGAATAACTTAAAGCTAAAATAAAAAAAGTAAAATTAACATATACACGCATGTGCGTTGAATTCGAAAGATGAATTTATCTCCTATAAATAGTTACAAACGTATAATATCCGGTCAAAGAAATCACTCCAACCCTCCACCAAATATGGTTATCCATGGTACTGGAATTGCCGTGGTGCTCGTGGCAAGATAAGTGTTATCCTAATCCATCCTCATCCTAAAAAATACTAACTTTGTTATTTCTTCTCTTTTAAATTTCTTATTTCATTTTGTAATTTGTAATTATGTGCATTTTAATAATTTATTTATGTATTTATTGTCTTTATTTTTGTTTCCCTTGCTTGCCTAGTTTTAAATTCCCCCCCTACAAATCTAGCAAAACGCCAACCACGTTCTCTTGCAGCTTTAATAAATGATAAATTCCACGCTCTGAACTAAGGAAGGCTAGAGATAAAAATAGTTTAGGCAGGATAAATTTTCCGAAATTAGCACAAACGTGGATTTATTTTCTCTACCGTCGAATTCAGAGGGACTTTAAGTAATATACTTGATATCTACAATTACTATATGCTCGCTTGTATTAATAAAGAGACCTCGTTGATATCTCTACCAAACCACTGGATATAGCTTATAATTAACTGTTACTATATTTGTAACTGAAATCTACAGGGATGCGTCACTAGGACTATTTTCTGTATAGATACAATGTTTTGTCCCTGATCTTAATGACTGCCTATAAATACGAATTCCAAATCACCATGTAATAATTGTTTCTCTTTACCTCCAAGACGACTGCCTTTGTCTAACCTGCATGCTAAATAGGGGGAAAAAAGAATTTTTTTTCTGTTTCCCAAGCTAAAACATTACTTGAAACCCTAAATCCTAATGAAACTCTACTGTATTCTGTAAGTTAATAAACCCGTCCCTTGAAAGTTAACAATCTGCTCCCCCCTCCCTCTAGCTGCCACTAAAACTCTACATTACACACGCCTTAGTAGTGGAATCCTTAGCCTCCAGTTCCTAACCTTCACATGCTAACCGTCTAACAGTTATCACTAAACATCTATACATTTCTACCTCTAAGACGTGTATTAAAGTTCATTCTTATCTAGTTTGGTACTTACCAGCCAAAGTATGCACGCAGGTACAAAGCGATCTAATGTGGCAAAATTCCTTCAACTTTCCCTGACCACGGCATTAATATTCCTTCATCTATCCATCTCTCAACTTCTTTTTCAAACTGCGGCTCCGCAGCTCCTTTCAGTGTGCTTTTGTAGCAGCTGACCCGATTCGTCAATACAGGTGGCTCCACGGTCCATTGCCATTCTACCATCCATTTTTCGCCATCGAAGCAGGCTCGAAAGTCATCATCCTCAATCAGACATGGTCGGGGTTTCGACGGTTAGTTGGTATCACCCCTGGTTACACTTCCTGTTATTCCCAGTGCACTCTGATTGCCAAACTTCACCTGGCCTTTAGCAATAGTAGCTCCTCCCAGTCAGTCTATCGCGTCCAGGCCCAGCACCACATCAATTCCTGCAACCAGTCTATCCAGCACGATCACTCTTAGCCGCAATGGCATATTCCTTACGACAATCTCTGCATCGGCCTCTTCACAGCATTCCACTTCTCTGCCATCCACTGCTCTAACGTTGCTGGTTCCATTCCAAGAGTTGGCGACACTTGTAGTAATAAGTGTTGTTGTACATCCAGTATCAACAAGAGCTCTAGCCCTCTTTCCATTGATTGTGATCACTAGCTGCGGCAACAAACTCTCATATGCCTGTTCAGTATAAAAGGGGTGTCAACTGGCGCAATAGCACCCCTTTACTCATTTCCCGGAAGCGAAAGGCAATTCCTGCTAATGTGCCCTACTTGGCTACACCGAAAACAGATAATGTCTGGCCGTGGCTCCCTACAGTCTCTCATCAGGTGTGGTCCTTGACATTGAAAGCATTTACCGGTAAATCCACGGCCTTGCTTCATCACTGGTTGCTTCTTTCTGCTTGTCACAGCAGCTGCGACCACCCCCAGCTCACCGGACTGTTTCGCCAAAACTCTAGCATGCCTTAGAATCTCCTCCACCTCCATGGTTTCAATATCAGTAAGTCGTTGCAGTCCCATATCCAGCCAATCCTACTAGTCGCCTTATCTCTGCCACGTACATGTCCACAGACTCCCCAGTCCAGGTGACTCTTTTGAGCTTGTTGTAAGCCTCAAACGCGCTCTCGGAAAATGCGGTCTTTAACCGGTTTTCAATGCTCTCAGTAATGGCCTGATCCATCTCTGCCATTTCTAGATAGACCGCTAGAGCACTTCCTTCCAAATACATTGGCATTAACGTCGCTACATCTTTGATCTTCTGCAGCCTTGCCACCAACTTCAGCTTGTTAAGCCACGCAACCACGTCACCTTCTCCAGTAAATGGCCTCAGGATATCGCTGCTCAATTTTACTCGGTCACCCATTTTTGTCACTGTGCTGAAATAGCTTGACGTTAAATTTGAACTCAACCTCAGATCAAAAGTCTCAAACTCAAATCCAACTGTTCTCTTCTCTCTGCACTTTCCACACTGACACCCAAAATAAAGAAGACGGCTCTTTTATAGAGAGACCCAACCACATCTCATTTGCATACCCCCTCCCTCTTCTCGTCACATCACATGATTTTCAGTCCATAAATACCAGGGGGCGGCCATTTTTATTTTCTCTTTTTTTTCTTTCCTAACACAAGCCGCACGATGCATGAGGTAAGGTTCTTTACTTTTAACCACACGATTTTCATTACATAACAATGCCTCTTCCTATGTGGTTTTCCAATGATTAATATAAAACCAAATGCGATACTCCCTGTTATGCAAAATGCTCCATGACTCTTAAATGAAAACTGAAATTATTTTCCTTCAATAGTAGAAACACACTAACAGCTACAACTTCTATCTATTCGCATCTACTGAAAACTTGCCCATATATCTATTTACTTAATTATACATACGGAATACGCCATGACTTAAAATTTACCTCCAGTTATACCCGTACTGTACTGCACCTACATCTTAACCCTCCTGTAATCTAAAATATACAGTGACTGGGCAAAATTCTTAGCTCAATTCCTGATACCTACTTACACTGTAACGTTATCCTGTACCTAAGCTAACATATAAATTAAAAAAATGTAAAAATCTAAAGGTAAAAATCTTAATCCACACTAACGCCTTTCTAACACGCCTGCTCACATAGTTGCTTCCACTGCATGAGTCTTTTTTTTTCCTCCTTAGTAACAATGAAATAGCAATGTCCCTAAATCACTTTGAGGAGTGTAACTGTTCATTAGATATATAACCTCTACAAACTAACCCTGTAACATTAACTAACCACGCTGAGTTGCAGAAATACCTGGATTAGGATCCAGGCATGGAGCAAACCATGTCAGGGCTGATGGACCCAGTAGATCTTCCCAGATCATCCGTTTAACTAAAACCTAAGGAGAGGGAGGCCTCACCTGTCTTGGATAACAACCTTCCTAGAGCTGGTGACTCAAACAAATTACCGGTTTGCAAACCTAAACTGCTTAAGGAGTAGGTAGATTCTGTCTATCGCCTGGCTTCCATACTCCTTCTTTGCCTATTAGTCAGGCGCAGAGACGCTATCACAGTGATTCGACAAAACACTCAGTGGTAGATCTTGTTTCTTGTCTATGGCAATGAACGCCATTTTCCTCACTCCCGACACATCCCACCCCTCAAAACTGGGCACTTGGGAGTGCTTGAGTACCACATATGCCTGTGCAATTAGATTGGGTTGACCTTCTTCTGATGGGTTGAGGGTACCGGATTGACAGTTCCTGGCTGCTGTTTCCGACTGGTAGTACAGTGGCCCTAACTCTTTGGTAGCGCTTAGAGCGGCTGCTCCATCAACAGTTGTATAATATCGGGATGTTTATAGTGCCATGTCGTGCATAGAAAGGGACCCTGCACGCATCCCCGATGGGCTTTTCTGAGGCCACAGTCCTAGTTGAAGAAAGGTCAGCTGATGGTCTACTTGTGTTGCATGTCTGATACTCCGCATAACCTCTTATGCAGCTTTCCCTTACCTAACTGAAACTCTTTAAAAACATGATGACAGTACAATCAAAAAATAAGCTTAAACTAGGCTTAGGGACAAATAAATCCAACTTGCCTCCTCTCTTGAACATCCATGGGCTTAGAACTAATTTAGATGATGTTAAAGCATTTCTCCTAACAAATACCCCGGATATCTTAGCACTAAGTGAGACTAACCTACACTTCTCCATCCCCTCTAACTACTTTAACATGCCTGGCTATCTCCCACTCTGCCGTAAGGACTCTGACAAACATATGCACGGACTTGGAGTCTACATTCATAACACCCTCCCCTTGACTAGAGAAACAAACCTAGAATCGGACGATCAAGCCTTTATGTGCTTTAGACTAAACATGCAACACAACATTAGCTACTTTTATTTTCTCTACCGCTCTCCCTCGACCCAGGACTGCACCATAATAAACAAAGTCTCTGACAGCATAGACACAGCATTCTCCCTCGACACTAGCGCACAAGTACATGTATTTGGTGACTTTAATGTCCACCACAAAAACTGGCTTGGATTCTCTACTTACACAGATGCAGTGGGCAGCACAACACATTGCTTTGCTATATCTCACTCCCTATGATAAATGGTTACGTTTCTAACCTGTTTCCCTGACCAGCAAGAACAACACGCATCACTTCTAGATCTGTTTCTGACTACAGTTCCCGATGATGGTATAACAAATGCTGACAGCCCACTCGGGAACACTGATCATGCAGTGATAATGGTCGAAATCGCCCTAAACTCTAGACCCAAAACTGAGGAGCCAGTGCTCAAAACAACGAGATATTATAAAAAGACTGACTGGGAAGCCATCAGAGATCTCATCAGAGATGCCCCATGGGGAAATATTTTTTCTCTTCCTGCTGAACAGTGCGCAAATGAGACCACTGAATGGTTCAAAATGGTAATTGAAGCACATGTTCCCATGCGGAAATTTTTATAGTAAGCCCCACTCTCCCCAATGGTTTACTTCTACTTGTGCAACTGTCATTGCTCAAAGGCAGCATGCATACCGCAGATTTAACCGACATAAGTTCAGTTCAAACAGATAGAAGTATATAGAAGCTAGAAGTAATGTTAAGAAAGAAATAGAGACAGCTAAGAGAGAATTTACTGAAACCACTAAAAAACACATCAAAGCACAAAAATTAGGAACTCGTGACTTCTGGAAAATCTACAACAGTGTAGTAAATAATGGGTATATATGCTGATGACACCACATTCTATAACAGGCATGATAGGAAAATAAATCCCACCCTTTACATCTAGGGATCTCTACACAGTAGAGATCCCTAGATGTAAAAGATCTTTCTACTCCAGTAGTTTCTTCCCCAGAATCGCTAGACTCTGGAATTCCATTTCAGGTCCCTGCTTTCCCAACTGTACTGACATGCAGAAGTTCAAGTGTAACGTGAACTGACATCTTGCTGCCCAAATCCCAACATAGTACCCCAGTAGTTGTTGCCCCTGATAGTAGCCCCAACACCAAAGTGGCAATGTGCCTTGTTTGGGGTGAAAATGTAAAAAAAAAAAAAAAGAACTTTAACAGAAGAGTCGAATATCTATGTATCTCATATAGAGTTCAAGTGTTAGCCCGAGGTAGTGGGACCCTGGATTTCTGAGAACTTCGACTGAAGTAAAATATAACAAAAAAAATGAAATAAAAATCATACTCACACGCATGCAAACATATAGCCGTTTTAACAATGTCTTCCCGGTGTGTGTATTCATACATGTCTGTATATAATGTACCCCAACAAAGACATTATTTCAAAATAATTGCTGTTTGAAATAAATCTTTTTTTCTTCCATCATTAGATGACAGACATTTTTTTTATCGATTTGTTATTTTCTGTCTGATTAGTCTACTTTTTATAAAGTATTGATCTATCGACTTAATTGGTATGCAAGATTTTATATTGCATTACCTGTACCGAGGATAGGGATTTATTAGTGCCATGCTTTTGCACATTTCTAAAGTTTCATATAAAAAAATTTTTTATTTTTTATTTTAGTGAATAATAGGGAATTGTAAAAAAAAATAGTAATGTGCAAACCATACATAAGTTTATTAATAAAGATATGGAACGATAAAATGCGAATGTAAGGGAGATAACTAGGAGACATTATTGGAGTTATGCTTAAAAATAAAGACCCCATTTATGGATGAAATGTCGGCTGCTTTTATCGTTACAATGAAATACCAGTTTAAGAACTTTTTACCTTCAATCATGTTTGTTGAATAAGTGTGAAAAATGAATTGGTTATTATTTAGTGAAAAAAAAAAAGAAACTTAACTATTGATCTGATAGCTAAAATAGTTAAATTATTTTTTATTAATGACATAAACTGATTTCTTTTTAGGTCATAATTAAAACATGATTTTATTTTATCAATTTTCCAAGCTAGAATAAGTACATTTTAAATGAAAGTTAAGCAAAGCACTTTTATTTCTTGCAAAGAACATAGTATAACAATAATAAATACAAATTAGCTAAGCAGAATCAAATATCAATTTGTGATATGCATTGCTATTTAGGTCTAACTTGGAAAATCTGACCAACTAATTTTATGTATCAGATTTGTATTTTTCAGTAAATTTCTCTGGAGGAGTAGAAATTCGCCTACATACATGAAACTGTAGAATCAAACCAAATGAGCATATTATAGGGTAGGGTTGCTGAACTCATTTTAATGGGGTTTTTTTTTTTAATCTGAACTCCTTTTAGATTGGTTATCACTCAAGATCAAAGAACCTCACCTACTTTACTCTTTTATTTCTAGGTAAATGTATCCACTTGAACAATTTCCTGATTTCTTTAAAGAATGGTTCTTTTTTTTTTTTTTTTCGTTTAAACTCCAATACCCTTATTTCAGAGCATAGTATACCTAATACTTTCACCCATAGTGTCGTGAGAGAAGAAATCTCTGAAAGGTTGAGACTTGATAATCCTTATTTCTTCTAGACTAAACTTGTTTCCTTCAATAATTACAAGAAACCTTCTCTACCACCAATAGCAATGGCCAATGACTCTTTATCTGAAAGTACATCTTTTAAACTCCTTGGCCTAACGTTCACAGGAAACATGAGCTGGAATAATTCCATTGAAAGCATTGCCAGGACCACTGCGAAGAAGGTAGACTCTCTCTTTCGTGCTAGAAAGCTTCTAACACCCAAAAGTATCTTGTACCCCTATAAGGCCACCATTCACCCATGTATGGAGTATTGCTGTCACATTTGGGCTGGTGTATCTGCTACTAGTCTCTCGCTCCTAGACAAGGTTCAAAAGAGTCGCCAATCTGATAGGTCCTGAACTGGCATCTAAGCTTCAGCCTCTGTCCCATCGACGAAATGTTGGATCCCTTTGCTTGTTCTACAAGTATTTTAATGGTGAATACTCTGACGAACTGTAAACACTTGTGCCCCCACGATGTAAACACCCTCGACAAACCCAAAAGACAGCTAAATCCCACCCCCACACAGTAGAGATCCCTAGATCTAAAAGATCTTTTTACTCCAGTAGTTTCTTGCCCAGAACCGCTAGACTTTGGAATTCCATTCCAGGTCCTTGCTTCCTCAACTGTACTGACATGCAGAAGTTCATGTGTAACGTGAACCGTCATCTTGCTGCCCAACTCCCTACATTGTACCTCAGTAGCTTATGTCTGTGATAGTAGCCCCCTACACCAAAGTGGCAATGTGCCTTGTTTGGGGTGAAAATGTAATAAAAGAAAAAAAAAGACTAGTTACTCTGCTAAAGATTGAGTCGAGCCTCCCCTACTATTTTACATATTACTGCAGGGAGGAAATCTGAATGTCTATATTTCACAAGTATAATTAAACTCAATAAGCTGATGGAATTTGAATCTGGAACTTTAAGTTTACAATTCGTGCTGACAATTATTATTGCCACTTACAATCCCAACCAGAGTTTTTTTTTTGTTATTAGCGTAAGGAGACGTTGGTCACCCATATTAAAGTATCTCTCTTTCCAGCTCGATCCTAAATGGTATTTGCTCTGGGTATGTTATCACTCATGAACATCACAGAGTTGTACAGTGTCTTAGGAGTAATAATGTCATGAGAAAGAGGTGTGGTACATGATTGACTGAATGGATACAATCACAGACTATGGAATCCGCCATGATAAGTTCAAAACTCATCAGATATATTTTTCGTATGCAAGAATACTGTTGATAAAGATATGAACCTATGGCTGAAGATAAAATAGCAACATATTCAATTGATCATGTATAATAAACTGTTTACAATAGCTATTGTGTTTGATATTAGATGACACCAATAATCTTTATTAAGCCAAACCAATCATTTGCCATGTTCACCAATTATAAACCCGTAGTGTGTGTCGTTGCAGTATATTTTGGCATAATTGTATTTGGTAAGATCACCAAGATTTGGTCGACTATATTTATAACCAGAGGTGATAAGAACGAATCAATCAGGTACTAGAATCGTTGTATAAAATATACTGAATCTCTTTGAATTTTCCGGTCATAGCTTTTCGCTTTGACCCGAGAAAAGGGCCATCGTCGATAATAACTGAATTAATACTATCATTCTTTACTTGGAATTTTCTACAGATCACAGCTTCTCTGACTGGATTGATGCTGTAAATTTTTGTCTGGGACAACTATATTTAATATTCGCGATTGAATAATTTTCTACGATAGTTATTTCTTTTATTATCCATTCTTGGATCATGTTTATATTACAAGCACAGCTCTTCACTCTATTATGCCCACTTCTGACTCCTCTTGATCAGTTAAACATGTTCAGTTTGAATGCCGATTCCTGAAAATGTGATATCATTTAGACAGATTGATTACGTAATATTACTCCTTCCATCTCTTCCTGGAGAGGGGGATGGACCTTGATGATTCTTTTTTTATTTTTTTGAACATGAGCTTTTTTGTGTTTTGCAACTTTCTGAGCAATGCTAGGACCCGGATTCCATTATTTAAATATATTGATTGAATAAATATTGATAATTGTATTAAAATGGATAAATTCTGTCTTAAAAAAAAATACATATACTTATTTACAAAGAGTAGTTTTCTAATGGTATCCCTATTAGATACATTGTTAGAAGGAGGCGGAGAAATACAAGGACACGAGCTCCTATCATGAGTACTGTCTGCAATAGAGAGTTCTGATTGCTTTTAGATCGATACTTCTCTTCTCTGTGAGAGAATAATGCATTTATCCAAAGCTGTTAGCAGACCTCCTGGTAATTCAGTTCCAGTGCTAATACATTTAAACTATTTATTTGTATCTGAAAATGTTCTCATACACAAAATAGTGCACAAGCTGATTGAAGGAATTTCGAATTGAATAACTTAACAAAAAATCGTTAGTCTTAAGATTCGAATTTATTCCATCTACCTGTTCAGTAATGCCAATGTTATCTCAAACTTAATTGAATTTAAAACCGAGTATGAAAACTGGAGAAACCATATTTTGCACTTAAGCATGACGGACTACTAAAAATCTTATTTCACACTTCAGCATGACATACAGAAGAAAATAATATTTCACACTTAAGCATAACAGACTGTGAAAATATTTATTCATACTTCATTATGACAGACTGATGAAAATACTATTTCATACTTCATTATGACAGACTGATGAAAATACTATTTCATACTTCATTATGACAGACTGATGAAAATACTATTTCATACTTCATTATGACAGACTGATGAAAATACTATTTCATACTTCATTATGACAGACTGATGATAAACAGCATGACACCGATGAATATACTGTTTCACACTTAAGCATAACAGGCTGATTAAAATACCTGTATTATTTGGATTCGTCATCTTGAGTGTGATTTTTACAATGTTTTGATCGGTGTAACCTCCGACCTTCTTCAGGTGTATCTTGTCAAATTCAGGAATGTTTCTGTGAAACTCGGGAATTTGGACAGAATTTCGAGCAGAACCCTTTATTTACTTCATGGGGGTAGCGTGCTCTTGTTTCATCCTATGAAATTCGCAATTGTATTTTTCGGTTGCTCACACTGAGGATTGAACCTTCAATCTTCAGGAGTATATCACTTTTTACAACTAGTTTTTCTAAGTACTCTAACACTGTGCCATACTAAAAAGAAATAAAATTCATACTAGAATTGTCCTTCAAAATTATTACTATATATTAATGGATATATCTCTGTCTGTCTGTCTGTCTGTCTGTCTGTCTGTCTCTCTCTCTCTCTATATATATATATATATTAATGGTTTTACTTATTACTTGTATATCTTATCTATTGTTTATAATTACATAAATACAAGTAATAAGTAAAAGAATTCATATATATATATATATATATATATATATATATATATATATATATATATATATATGACAGACTGATAAATATACTATTCTATAGCACAAGCATGACAGAGTGATGAAAACATAATTTCACACTTCAACATGACAGACTGATTAAAATATAATTTAACATTTTAACATGACAGACTAATGAAAATACTATTTCACACTTGAGCATAACAAGCTTCTAAAAATACTATTTCACACTTAAACGTAAAACACTGATGAAAATACTATTTTACAATTAATTATGACAGACTGATGAAAATACTATTTAACAGTTAAGAATAACAGACTGATCAAAATATTATTTCACACTTAAGCATGACAGACTGATGAAATACTATTTCACATTTAAGTATGACAGACTGACGAAAATATTATTTGATACTTAAACATGACAGACTAATAAAATATTATTTCCCACTGAAGCATGACAGACTGATGAAAATACTATCTGTTCACATTTCAGTATGGCAGACTCATGAAAATACTATTTAACAGTTAAGAATAACAGGCTGATCAAAATATTATTTCGCACTTAAGCATGTCAGATTGATGAAAATACTATTTTTCATTTAAGCAAGACGGACTGATGAAAGTACTATTTACACTTAAATATAGCGAACTTATGAAAATACTATTTCACACTTCAGCATGACAGACTGCTTAAAATACTAATTTACATTTAAGCATGACAGACTGGTGAAAATACTATTTTACACTATCGCATGACACACTGGTGAAAATACTATTTTAAACTATCGCATGACAGACTGAAGAAAATACTATTTTACACTATCGCATGATAGACTGATGAAAATACTATTTCACACTATCGCATGACAGACTGATGAAAATACTATTTTACACTATCGCATGACAGACTGATGAAAATACTATTTTACACTTCAGCATGACAGATTGAAGAAAATACTATTTCACACTATCGCATGACAGACTTATGAAAATACTATTTCACACTTCAGCATGACAGATCGATGAATATACTATTTCACATTAACACATGACAAATTCATGAAAATACTATTTCATAATATCGCATGACAGACTGAAGAAAAACTATTTTACACTGACAGACTGTTGAAAAAACTATTTCACACTTAAATATGACAGACTGATTAAGATACTATTTCACACTTAAGCATTACAAACTGACGAAAATGCTATTTAAACTTAAATGAGAATGCAAGACCTCATGAGAGATTCTTAAAAT
>NC_136488.1:26883115-26895615 GCF_053919585.1 Euprymna scolopes
GGTGGAGATACAAGTTACCTCGACCCCTCCAAAGAACATAAAAACCAACCTATGCACATTCAATTGGGAACGGGATGGCACGGTAAGAGTTTATTAATCTGCCTAAATTTATTAACCAATTTAGATTTTTTTGTGAAGTTGGAAATATGAAGTTTCTCTTGTAAAGCATTCCCTGGATCGTGCTTCTTCTGGAAACCTTTTTCTTTTATTCATACCATGTATAAATTCAAAGTTACACTCCTGCTGGTGTATAATGTCTTTTTAAAGATAGCAATGTGATTTTGATCGGGATGTTGCATAGTCCCTATAAGACGTGACATTAACAATAACACTATTACTTTTGCTGTTTTCTGGGTCAGAATATATCTCATCTAACATTTATCGTTTGCAAGATTTTGACTTTGAAGTAGTATTTTTTATCTCCTTACATAAAGTGGCTTCATGCTTTGTGCGCCCCCCTCCCCCCTATCTAGTCGTTATAAGAATTGTTGTTAAAATTAATGAAAGGGGCCCAAGTGTTATCATTGTGGACAAAACCAGACACATTAAACTTGATTGTTAACTACTTGGTGAAGATACTGAAAAGAATTTCAAGCGGAATAATTTTAAAAAAAAAGCGTTGTTGACTAAGAAAATGCAAAACAATTCAAACATTGTTGGAATTTTCTCACATAATGTGTTGCCCAAGAATAAAACTATAGACTGGATTATGGACTTCTGTGCTACATCTCACATGTGTTATGATATGAAAAAAATTAATTTCTGAAAATTGGATGTGGCAGAAAAAATAACCCTTGGTGATGGATTCTCAGTCAAAGCATTAGAAATAGGAACAATAGAATTAAATGTAAGTGTACCAAAAGGGAAATATCAAAGATGCATGTTGTGTGAGACTCAATACGTTCCCAAATTATGTTAAAACCTATTAAGTGTGTTAAGAGCTACTAAATCTGGGAAGACCTACATATTTACTGAGACAGGTTGTAAAAGTTTGGACAAGCAGAAAATAGTAGCTACAAGTTCGAAAGTTAGGAACATGTACTATTTAAGCTGCAATAAAATAAAGGAACCAATCCATACAGTAGCACAAAATAGGATATCAACTTTTGCTGACCATGTTTAGATGGAAAATATCCTCATTCCTCATTTCCCCAAACTGGTGGAAACCAAAATACTCAACGTCTCAGAATTGTGCATAACGATGTTTGTGAAAGTGATTTTCGAAATGTGAAAGCCAAAATGAAACTTTCACGGGAAAACTAGTTTTTACCGATTTATCACCTCAATCTAAAATGGAGAAGTCAATATCTACGACAATATCTATCCTTTCCATATGGAAAGGATAGATATTGTGCAGATTATGCTTGAATGCGTAATTTGAAATTCTGAACTCTTAAAGACCCCAAAACCTATTAAACTATAGAACGAAATATCAAACAACTGTATTCACAGAACGAACTTGAGGATAACAATACTTGAGAAAAATAAGATAAAATGATACTTTTAAATTAAAGCTGAAAATAGATGTATAAAATGTTATACTTATTACATTTTATGTGGATAAATGAAATTCTTTCTTCAAAGCTTAGTTGCATAGCCATAATTAGACTAAGATTTAAACTAGACCACTAAAAATAAATGTCTTTAGTGTTCTATTAAAACAATATTTATTATATTTTAATTCATGCAGATTTCTGATTTATTATTATAGAGACCAATCTCTATTGATTATTATCCAATATATAGTAATGATTTCAAGTCATAAAAATATGTCATCGTTACCATCCGCTAGAATCGAAACCAGAATGTCTAATGCTCCAGTCTTAGTCGTTATTTATCTGTCCAGGATCGTTATCATCTGATATACCGATAGATAGATATGAAAAATCAAAAATTAAGCAACTTTGAGCGGTTAATGTTAATTTTACATATGTGCAAAAGTAAGAGAAGGAGTAATGTTTTATTTGACTTACCCTGCCAAGTTTAACTGTTCTGTTTTCAATTTTGCCCTCTTAGTAGCAATTTTTGTTGACTAAAAACCAAATCGAAAGTGTGCTATAGTCCCAAATACCCTATATATGAAATTTACCTCTGTAGACCAAATATTCAGAGAGGAGTTTGGTTGAGACTTTTCATGCACAAACCGACAAGGTCACTTATATATATATATATATATATATATATATATATATATGAGAGAGAGAGAGAGAGAGAGAGAGAGAGAGAGAGAGAGAGAGAGAGAGAGAGAGATATGGAAATATTTCCCTGTACTGGAACGTTTTCATCTCAATTTCTACCCAGTTATACAGAATATAGAAACTATCCATAAAATTTCAGCATAATTGTTGTGGTTGCAAGGTTGAACAATAATTAGTAAGGAAATACAATGAAGACGCAAACAACAAGATAACGCAATAATAAGTGTATTAAAGAAAAGGTATATTTACAATATGTACAAATGACGGTGTCGAGTCAGAGAGTCTTGGTGGGAGGACATGTACGCTCTTCGGCGTCACTTCCGGTGGCATTTGAGTAAGACGCCCCAAGGCCAACCTAGGCTTGCCATTTATAGTGTTATGTTATTCGCATATGCAAATAAGTGGTTGCCACCACAACAATAATAGTGTAATGAAACCAATCACCTAAAAAGAAACCATAAAAAATGAATAAGTAATTAATTACCACTCGTTTTTAAAAGGGATATACAAATTAGTTGACCTTCATGTAGTCGCTCGCATATTCATGACTGAGTATATTTAGAAATTCGTTTTACTAAATTCTAAACAGAGAAAGTAGGCTGTTAATATCAGTGTCAGAACGAGAGAAAAAAATCAACCTAAACAAGTTCTTAATGAACCGTTCCCCTTAAGTAATCCAATTTACCAAATTTGCACTTCTAACGATTACTATGATATTGTCCTTTTGACCAATGTACACTTTTTAACCTTTATCCTCGAGTAGCCTCTGGGCCTTGATAAATGGTGATTCCCTTGTAAAACAAAAAAAAGCTAAAGTTCAACGTAAATTCAGTTGTGACACTGTTCTGGAATTGGTTAAATCCTCAGTGAAGGCACACGAAGAATACACTTGTGAATTAAGACTTCTATCCAGTCATGACTAATGGAACGAGCGCATGCTACCCCCATGGATTAAAGAAAGGGTTCTGTTCGAAATTCCATGCAAATTCTTGAGTTCAGCAGAAAGATTCCTGTGTTGGACAAGATAGTCCTAAATATAGGTGGAGGTTACATCGGCTGAATCATTGTGTAAATAACTCAAGATGAAAATAGTAGTCTGAATAATACAAATAATATAATAGTTCAAAGTGTGTATAAATGTTTTTGAGACACTGTATACATAAATATTTTTGAGACACTGTATATATAAATATTTTTGAGACACTGTATAAATAGATATTTTTGAGACGCTGTATATATGAATAAATATTTATTTCTTTTATTGAAACTTTGAACTCATGAAAGTAAGAGAGGATTTTGAATACATAATCTGTATGTGTTTTTTTTCACTGGGATTTCTTTTTTATTACTTATTATGAGATGAACTTTTACCTATGTACTAAATTTAATAACGCTAAAGACGTCGTAGGCTTGAAATAGGACATGGAAAGGTGTGTATGGTGATCAGCTTGTTCTTGAAAGAGTGAAAAATAAGCAATAAATGATAAAAAAAATCTTACAAATGAAAAAAGGCAACGTTGGAAAGATCAATATTTACATACCATTACTTATGCGTCCAGACAACATAAATAAACTGTTCAATATGTAACCATTTTTAGAGTATTAGCTGTATTTACCCGGCGTTGCCTAGATTGTGACATAGAATATTTGTTTGGCATTATATAAATTACTAGACTTTTTGCCAGTTTTTAACGAGCAAAAGTTATAGCCCGTTGACTTACAATGACTGCTTTATGCCAAGTTGACAGTTGAATATGACTAAATTTATACTCACTTTTGCATTAAATAATAATCCCTATAAATCCTTACCTGTGCATCAAACATAATACTTATTTCGCTGCATCTTATAGCAAACTAGCTTGGGTACCCAGCGTTGCCCTAGTGTTTGGAGGTGTGTGTTGAGCAAAAAAAAAAAAAGGTGGTAGTAGGTAGGCAGGCTCGAACCTGTACCATGAAGGAGGAAAAGGACGTGACCCCCCCTCCCAAAAAACGTGAGGTCTTTGCCGTTGCATCCATCGCTAAACTGGAAGTGGCAAAGGTTTAAATTAAGCCTCGTCAATCGAATCGAAAAGAGGGGATGACTTTCGAAAATATCGGCGGAAAAAGCGACTTCATTGCAGAAAGTGCCCAGTTGAGGGTGAAAGAATTAATGTTTTTTGCCAATTTTTCGATGAGTCAAGCTTCAATACGATACCAATCTCATGAAAATCCGTTGCCGCTGTCGTAAGTTTAAGGCAAACATACATACATTTTAAACAGGTGAGATTTATATTAAAGAAGATGCCCATACATGATTTTAAGACAGATCGGTCCAGTAGTTTCCGAGAAAAAATAGGACGGACGGACTAACAGACTAAGGGAAAGCTATATAGTTTGTTTTGTTACTGAAATATGAATTTTACATAATTTGGTATATTGGAGACATTACTTACCTTTCATTTATTCATTTCGTATGAACCATATGATTCTGCATTAGTTTCTCTGATATCTTTCTAGTTAGAATTTTTCATGGAAAGACGTCAGGTAATTACAAAATGGACTACATGAATGTTGCCAATATCACTAAGTGAAAGTGTTTCTGTGGAATGAACTGGATTCGAACTTGTCACACCCAGATGGTCATTCTGTGCCGTTAACCACTTAGCTACCTTTACCTACCATCCGATAATAAATTAAATTATTTAGGTTCTTTAAATATCATCAAAATTCATTTAATTCAGTTTAATTTTATGAAAAAAAATAAATTCAGTTTAATTTTATGAAATAACTTTTAACTAAAGTTAAATTATCTACAATAATCTACATAGATTTTCATTCATGGATTTGAAAACTATAGTAACTCAATCAATATTAGCCGATCAAAACACGTCCGACAGAAAAAAAAAACGGGATATAAAATGTCTTTTCTTAAATAAAATCCGGTTTTCATGTATAGTATTGTTAGTAAATGTTTCTTCTAGAGAAAAGCTCAGTGTGCCTTCTTTTGAAATATCACTAAGCAAAATGAAAATATCAATAGGATTAAATATGTAATCGATGAAATCGATTAGAAAGGCAATTATTTTTTAAAATATATTCGGGTGGATTTAAATATTGATGTCGCAGGACATAAGCTGTTTATCACACACAAAAAAAAAATCTTGAGAAATGGCTGGCTCTACTTTATATTATATATATTCATATTATTTGAGTTATTCAGACCTACTGTTCTCATCATGATTGGTATTTACACAACGTTTCGGCCGATGTAACCTATGACCTTCTTCATGTGTACTTTAACATTGTTTTTTTAATAGTTTATCCCATATAAGGGGAGATGGTTTCTATTTATTCTCCGTATGTGGTCAACCATATCCGACTTTTCAATGTTTTCATGTATTACAGCTTTTTTTTAATATTCTTTTAGCCTTATATGGGCGACATGCCTCACCTCTATAATTCTAAGTTATGATTTTCTTTCTAGGGGGCAAATCTATTAGCACTATAATGATATATATATATATCTGCATCGCGCATGTGTCTATTGCACAGGGCCTCTATCCTGGCTTGTAGAGTCTCTTGCCATGTGGGATGGGGTTTGTATTTGCCTGAATGTATCAGGATGAAATCTCTGATAGGGCGACCAAAGAGGCTCATAACAGGAGAGGGTGATTTCACAATCTGGTATGTTGTTATATTGAAGCATTGCCCTTTGGAAGGAGTTGGTGGTTAATGATCCCAATGCATTTATGTTGTTCACTAACATTCGTTTCACAGTTTTAATGGCAATCTCAGCTCTTGAATTACTTAGAGAGAATGCTACTGATGAGTGTCTGTAGCTCACTCTCCAAGCATTTAGGAAGCACTCAGTTTTAGAGGCGGTAAATTCAGGGCCATTGTTGGAAGAGTGCTCTTCTTCTATCCCATAGGTGACAAATGTTCTGCACAATGCCCTAATGAGTTCGTCTTCCCCATCAGACGTTTCCTCCACAATTGGCCAGTTGCTGTAGTGGTCCACAATAACAAGATAATGCTGGCCGTGGTATGTGAAGTAGTCAACAACTATAGCTTGGAAGGGGTAGATTGGCTGGATTGGTGCAGTCTGTGGCATGCATGGTTGGGAGAGAGCCATACGATTGCACTCAGTATAGCTCTCATATGTTGCAAATGGCAGGGCTCATGCCTGACCAAAAGAAGGATGATTAGGCTCTGGAACATATTTGAGTAACACCTTGGTGGGCCGAGTGGAGAGACTCCAAAACTCTTGGCTGGAGGGATGACTATGCGGACGTGGTATAGTACTGCTCAAATGATTGCAGTACTGTTAGAACGGTTGGACATCAGGTGATCCTGTTTAGCTGGGAAGCCATTCTCCACCGTGTCAAGGAGCAGCACTATGGATGGGTCACTAGCAGTATGGATGTCATACCACGATATTGATTCAATGAATTTATCATTGTTTGGGAGCAGATCTCATGGGTTGTTGGTTACTCTGCATAGCAGATGAACTCGAGGATAGACTGAGGCAGCTGAGTGGTGTACAGAGCTGCTATTGAGTCATTGGCCAGTGGCAAGTGTTGAGCCATATTGACTGGATGGCATCACAGGCAGAATGTCAGGTGCCTGGGATGTGAGTGACCTGGAAGCGATACAACAGGTGTTTTTTTTTTTTTTTTTTTTTTTTTTTTTTTTCAAGTTGGGAAGGCGCAAGTTGGGTATTTTGTCATTGTAGCTAATTTCGTTTCCACAAGTTGTACACCCTACTGACACACACCAGCCTGTCCTTTGAGTCTTGCAGCGAATTCACAAACTGGTTCGTCTCTATCTTGCTTCATGTTTTATAGCTGACTCTTGCTACCATGACACTCCTGTCATACAGTAAGAGTCATCTTTTGCAGGACGGTTGTCTCATCAAAGTGTGCATGGGACCCAAACGCCCTTGTGAGGTCTTTTTTTAAGGAGTCATCGCAGCACTCGAAGAGTTGAAAGACTACATCTGTGCCCTGTAAGTGGCAGGCGGATTTATAGTCATCCCATCTCTGCTCAAAGTAGGCAAAATCCTCATTTGAACCTGATGATGATACCATGGGTCACTTGATTTTTTCTGTCTTAGCTGGTGTTGCTATATTTATGGTAGGCACAGAGGGTGGGCCATGTTGGTATGAACGTCAATCAGGCAGATGAGGATTTCCGGTGCCAGGTTACCGTCAAAGGTGGCTTCACAATCTGGGGCTGTTCAACTGATTTGTGCCATCTTCAATGTTTCTGAGTATCCTTGGTCATAGATAAGCACAGTTTACTTTTTGGCGTATCGCAATGACCAAGGGTTTATTGGATACCTGAATGACAGAAGAAATACAAGAGCATGTTATTAACACTTAGTGAAGACCTGCATAGCAAGCAAAAAATTGCATGTATTACAACAAAATTAATAATAGTCTTCTAACTGTAGTGTGTATATCTTATTTGTTGTCATGTATTTTAAGTAGTAATATTACTCATAGAAAAATCAAAATCGAATGGCGTTCATCAGGTGTAGTCAATTTGTATTATCTCCCCTCCTATGGCGGATAAATTTGACACTGAGTTCAGAATGTGAGATTGAAGAGCTAGTGGCCCTCAGAGGAAGAGCACTGTGACCAGCAAAATAATGCCTGGGCAGCCCCGTTGACATTTCCGGTTAGAGGTGGTTCAGAAAACTAGCAATAAACTAACCCCTTCTCAAAGAGAAAGAGAGAGCAAAGCCTGGGAGGGTGGACTTCCTGCAACTGCACATGACCAGCAACTTGCTGAATCAACAAGGATAAGGCTATCTAGGAAATGGCATTGACTCTGTTGATTTTGATGCTGAGAGCAAAAAATCACACATGTAGTCAGTTTAAGATTCTTAGGTCACAAGAAGTTGAATTGGGGAATAAGGTCAGGTTGGATTCGAGATGCTGGATGGAGCATGAGTCACTTTTCAAGATGGAAGTATCAACAAAGTTAATGACTTGTTGAATGAACACTTTATAGAATGTATCCATATAATTCCATCTTGTAACAGTTAAAGAGTCTTGTTAGTTCTATAAGAAACCATGAGGAGGGGTAGTGTGAGTAAGAGAGGTTTTGGGGGTGATATTCATAATGTTTGTGCTCATTAATGTAATTATCATTTTATCTGATTTTGTAAGTGTGTGTATATCTATTATTATACTAAATATGAGTTAACTTTTGTTTCACTAAGACTGTATTGTTTCTTTGTATATCTATCTACCTATATATATATATATATATATATATATATATATATATATATATATATATATATATATATATATATATATATATATATATATGTTGAATCAACAACCATAGAGTTAGTAGTCGGTCGCTCTATCCAATAGGCCACTAGATCGGCGCCCTCGGCAATAATATCTAATAATGCTTTATACAAACATTAACTGCCACTCCTACAGTGCTCCATTTGTTTTTAATTACAAAGAGCTTTGCATTATACTAAAGTAGCGGCAGACAATATCATTGCCAAGTCACCCATTTTAAACTAAGTTTCTGTCTATTATCTTCACCTGTCTCTCTCATTGATTCCCCGTTCTTATCTTGTACAGTTTCTATCACTCTCAATTCTGTCTCTCTCTACTATTAGCAGTCAAAGGTAATAAAAACGATAAAGCAGAATTGTTCATTATAAACGATAGGGAATATCACCACAATATTTATACTATTTAATTCAGAGTTATAGAGAGAGACTAATTTGGAATTTAGTCTGTTATTGTTTTAAATTTAACTGCGTTCACACTCATTTTTCCTAATCTAAACGATTTAATCTGAACACAATGAAAGAACCAACAGGTCACATATTTTTCTAGTAATATATATATATATATATATATATATATATATATATATATATATATATACACACATAGAGGAGGGATATATAAATAAGAACATTATTAAATAGAAAAACAAATTATTAAATTCTTTATTGGCCCTTATAACCAACATTTCAGTCAATGTGACATTCTTTAGGCCAATATTATGATGAGTGTTGTGAGCCAATTTATAAATAAGTGAAAACATATTTTTCCACTTATTTCTAAATTGCTTCACACAACTCATCACGTAAAATTGCCCAAATCTTTGTGTTATTATTATATTCTATGTGGCAATGTCTGCTTCCTCAGACTAAATGCTTTCGATAAAGTTTTTTTTTGTAAAAGTTTTCTGTTTTATGAAGAAAAAACCCCAATAATATCCTGCAAATGTTAGTAGCATTTACATTTTTAAATTGCTGTGGTTTATGTTTTACGTCCCATCAACAATTTTTTAAATACTGAAGCACAATTTCCAGTATAAACTATTCTAATTTTAATTAATTGAACAAAAGTTGCTATTTTATGCATAGATGAGAGATTATTTTATGCATAGCTGAGGGGAGATAATTTTATATGTAGCTGAGGGGAGATAATTTTATATGTAGCTGAGGGGAGATAATTTTATATGTAACTGAGGGGAGATTATTTTATATGTAGCTGAGGGGAGTATTTTATGCATAACTGAGAAGTTTTCTGCATAACTGAGTGGGGAAGTTGCAGCTCCATACCTTTCATAGGAGCATTAATGCATAATTTAACACAAGCACTCCCAATAGAATTTGAACTCGACATAGCTGATTCCACAGTCTTTAATGGTATCAATAACACGCATGCCTAGACAAGTTTAAAAAGTTGAATAGCGAATGTAGTCGTGTCATTTAGTGAGGTTCTGTATAATATGGTAGGGGGTTTGTATATATATATATATATATATATATATATATATGATTTTGCCATTGCTTATGACCTCACTCAGATTGTTCGTGAACCCACCCGTGTGCCCGATACTACTGGTCAATATGCAAGCCTCCTAGACCTTTTTCTCTCAACTTCCCCTGAGCTTTGTTCATGTTCCGTTCATTCTCCTCTAGGATCCTCTGACCACTCCGTCGTATCAGTTCAGATAAAAATGAAATATAATAAGTCCCCAGACGTACCCCTCCACCGTACTGTATACCAATACTCTATGGCTGACTGGGACAGCTTCCGTACATTCATATCTGATTTACCTCTGCATTCCATATTTAAAAAGGATGTGTCCTCTATAGTATCAGATCTGACCGAATGGTTAATTGTAGGCATAGACCAATTCATACCATCTAAAAAATTCCAACAAAAACCTAACAGCCAGCCATGGTTCTCCCCAGAATGTGCTGCTGCTATCGCACACAGAAATCATTTTTCCATAACTACCAACGTAATAGATGCACTGAGACTAAAGCTGCTTTCATGAACGCCAGCAACCACTGTAAAAGAGTAATAAAAAATGCAAGAGAGCTATATGCCCAGTCTGTTAAATCCGAAGTAGCTGATCAGTGGCTTGGTTCCCACCAGTTTTGGCAAATAACAAATAGGATCCTGAATAGAAGGCTGCGTTCTATCCCAACCATTATCAATGGACCAGGGGTCATCTCGTCAGCATCAGACAAGGCCAAACTATTTGCCAAGAACTTTGCAGCTAATTCTACCCTATGCGACGAAGGCCATCAACTCCCCATATTTCCTCCTATAACACAGAACAAGCTAGGTAACATACAAATATCTGTGCATGAGGTCGCCAAACTAATCAAGAACCTTGATTCCAGTAAAGCAACTGGCCCTGACGGCATCCCAATTATAGTGTTAAAAAAGCTTCAACCAGAACTTGCTCCCATACTTACGAAACTGTTTAAGCGTTGCCTTAAGGAGAAGTGCTTTCCGACTCGCTGGAAAACCTCATCAGTTTGCCCTGTATTTAAGAATTCAGGTGATAAGTCATCTCCCTTTCAGTACAGACCAATAAGCCTCCTGTGTGTTATGAGTAAGTTGCTGGAATCCATATTAAATAGAGAAATAGTAAACCACCTCAGCAGAAACAATCTTCGGTTTCCGTTCTGCAAGATCTACCGCGGATGTGCTAACAGTTATATCCCACAGGATTAGTGAATCTCTTGACAAAGGCTTCCTTTCTAGGGCAATTGCTCTTGACATATCAAAGGCCTTCGACAAGGTATGGCATAAGGGCCTACTTCACAAGATTTCCAGCTACGGTATAACTGGAAATGTTTTCTCAATCATTAAATCATTTCTCTCCGATAGGTTCATAAGAGTAGTGGTCGATGGACAAAAATCAGAGGCCTGCAGTCTAATTAATGCTCGTCCCTCAGGGGTCAATCCTGGGCCCAACTCTCTTCCTGATCTACATCAATGACCTCCCTAAACGCATACTTAAATCATTTGTTGACATCTATGCTGATGACACGACCATCTACGGCAACACATCAAAGGCTGTAAATGACAAAGTTCTCTCTGATTCTCTCTCCTCTGATCTCGAGCGCGTGGTTCAGTAGGGGAAGTCATAGCTGGTTACCTTTAATGCATCTAAAACCAAACTCCTATCTTTACATCATCAATGCTCTGATCCCCATCTGGCATCAATTGAAATGGATGGCTCTCGTCTAGGAGAAACTCCGTGTTTTGACAAGCTTCTGGGTTTGTCATTTACTCCTGATCTGAAATGGAGCATGTACATCAAGTCTGTTGCGAAGGTCGCTGGAAAGATGGTGGGATCCTTCTACCGCTCCAGAAGATATCTCACTACTGATGCAATTCTCTATCTATATAAAAGTCAAGTACGTCCAAGGATGGAGTACTGCTGCCATATCTGGGCAGGAGCTGCCAAAAACAGCCTATCCTGCCTTGACAGAATACAAAATAGACTTCGTGGCTTAGTGGGGGATGCCCTTTTCTCTACCCTGCAACCTCTCTCACACAAAAGAGACGTTGCGAGTCTTTCCTTGTTTTATCGTTATTTCCATGGCAGGTGCTCGTCTGAACTCCAATCTCTGGTCACCCCTCACCAATCTTTCACGAAAAACACCCGTCTAGCTGAATCCACTGTGAAAAATTTCCCCCACTCTTTATCTGTGCCTAAATCAAAACGCGGATTCCATGAACAAAGCTTCTTTCTTAGAACTGCACGCCTGTGGAACTCTGTTCCGTCTGCTTGCTTCCCACCGGACTACAACTTGGATGCCTTCAAGTCCAACGTTAACAAACTCCTAATGAACCGCCCCCTTAACTAAACACTTCATCAAATCTCCACACTAACGTACTGTACTTGCAATAACCCTTATCTCTGAGTGGCTTTCGGGCCTTGATAAGTGGTGACCACCGTGTAAAATATATATATATATATATATATATATATATATATGATGTGTTTATTGATGTGTATACATATTTG
>NC_136488.1:26900615-26995615 GCF_053919585.1 Euprymna scolopes
CGACTGCTTGCTGCCGCTGTCAGAAAACATCCTACCAGAGTCGCAGTGTGGCTTTCATCATGCCAAAGGAACCTCTGATATGATTTTTACACTCGTTAACTGCAGGAGAAATGTCAGGCGCAACACCTACCGCTGTACATGGTGTTCATTGACCTTAGAAAGGCTTTCGACTCTGTGAACAGAACAGACCTCTGGTGTGTCCTCTCCAAGATTGGATGTCCAAACAAGTACCTAAAAATATCGAGACTTCTTCATGATGACATGACGGCAGTTGTGGTTGGCAATGGTGGCTTGGAAACATCTCCCTTCAAGGTTGACACCGGTGTCAAGCAAGACTGCATCATTGCCCCAACCCTGTTCGCCATGTACATCTCCACCATCCTTCACCTCACTAGCCAGAACCTACCTGAGGCAATAAAACTCATGTACAGGACAGATGGCGAACTCTTTAAGATCAGCAGATTTAGGGCAAAAAGCAAGGTTCTCACATCGTCCATCATGGAGCTTCAATATGCAGATGACAATGCACTCGTTGCTCACTCAGAAGCGGACCTCCAGAGCCTCTGGGATGCCTTTGTGAGAGCCTACCGGCTCCTGGGACTTGACTTTAACATCAAAAAGACCCAGATCCTATACCAACCAGCTCCTGGCACACACCCACAGCTTCTTACAATCTTTGTGGAAGGCAACATCTTAGAAAATGTAGATCAATTTGCCTACCTTGGTAGACTTTTTTCCACAAGATCTATCATCGATGCAGAGATTCACCACTGCATTGGATGCGCCAGTGCAGCCTTTGCTAGGCTATGGAAGCAAGTGTTTGAGAATCGGGACACACAGAGCAGGGTCAAATTGCTTGTCTATAAAGCAGTTGTCCTGCACAATCTTCTCTATGGGGCCGATAGCTGGACCATCTACTGCAGACATCTGAAGGCCCTGGAGCAGTATCATCAGCATTGTCTCTGCAAGATCCTCAGGATTGGATGGGAGGATCGACGAACAAATGTAAGTGTCCTGAAGGGGGTCAACATGCCTGCCATCACCACAACTATCATCTGACACCAACTGCGATGGACAGGCCATGTTATGAACATTCCTGACAACCGCCTTCCAAAGCAAATGCTCCATGGTCAGCTAAAAGAGTGAAACCAGTCCCAAGAAGGACAGAAAAAGAGATGTAAGGACAACATAAAGAGAAGAGCATAGCTAGGAGTCTCAAATGATTGGATTTTTTATGGACCGTTCTTTTATGGGTCTTTAGTCGGTTGAAATAGTTTCTAAGAGGTAAAAACGGGGTCGAAATTAAAAAAAATTGTTTTACATTTTGTATATTCATATTAGTTTACTTTTAAACAGTTCATATGTGTATCATGTTTGGTACAGTGGTAACGTCACCAGCTTTGAATGCTACAGTTTTGCTTTCGGTTTCGATTCTAGCTGATGGCATCAAAACACTTTTTTTTCTTTTGAAATCACGACTCTATAATAATATATACGAAATCTGGACAAATTAAAATATCATATTTTAGTGTATTTTATGATCGGGTAAAGCCGGACACCCTCTCTTGCTAGTTAATGTTTAAATGTCATCAATAATATTCTCCTTCATAAATGTTTGGCTTGTCTAGCGATCATTTATAATGGGGAAAAGTTTTTTTTTTAAGTCATATTTACACCAAACAAGGCACATTGCCATTGAGACATACTATGACTTGAAGATAATGCCTTCAGGTACACTCTAAGTAGGGAGTTGAGCAGCAAGATGATTTTCATGTTAAAACAATAGGAAGAAAATTCCAAAGTTTAGTAAAAGGCTCTCTGGGGTTTTCTACAATGAAGGTATGAGATATTGCTTCTTGTCTGGTTAGTCAAAGGTACTTATGTTGAGGGGATACAGTGCTACAAGTTCGTGGGATCACATACCATTAAAGTACTTGTAAACAAGCACAGAGATGCAACATTGTGGTGATGGGATAGAAGTTTGAGCTTGTTAGATAATGTGAAAGGTATTAGATTGGAGACTCCATTTTTTGGAACCCTGTTCAACAGAGAAAGACTAGTGATTGATACACGGCCTGTATGTAGCAACAATATTCCACGAATGGGCGAATGGTGGCCGTGTAGAAATATAAGATACTACCAGGTATATTTTTCTAGCACAGTAGAGGGAGCCAGCCTTCGTCACAACAGCCTTGGTAATGTATTCTATGTATTTGTTCCAATTCATGCTACCTGTGAATGTTAAGCTGAGGAATTTGAACAATGAACTCTAAGCTAGAATGTTATCATTTATGCCTATTGGAGTCTGGAAAAGTTATTTGTAATTGCTGAATGAAAGGAGCCATGCTCAGAGTTGTGTGTTTCCATAGGTATTATTGATTTTTATGTATGTACATCCACCTATTTTAAAAGACGAGATGCCATGATTGATGCAAATGGAAAAAATTTGGAGCACATGAGCAGATAAGAGAGAAATTAGTGCAGTTGGTAGAGCCTTTTTGGATGTTGTGTTAGTAATCTTCAGGTGTTTTGGATAAGAATTCTTCCTAAATCTTAGACCATTGCAGATACCTTATTATGTCATTATACAAAGGATTTTTTTATCAGTTTCTTACACCACATCCCAGAAATATTAGATGTACCTTTCCTTTCAAATGTTACACCGTCTAAAAGAAAAAAAACAATCGAAAAAAAAAAACGGATTTTAAATTTAGGAAGCAAGAACAAAATTAAGATGTCTCTTTTGCTTATGACTTTCAAAAGAAAAAAAAAAGTCGAATTTTAATTTTAACATAAAAACTGTAACATATCTCTTTCCATTCCATATGTAATAATAGGATATTTTCTAATGTTATGGACAAAAAGCAGATGAAATTGCTAAGTTAATCACTTTGAGGAGTGTAACTTTTCAGTAGATATATAACCTCTACTAAATAACTAATTAACATTAACTACCCATGGAGGTTCGCAGAAATACTTGATTTAGGACCCAGGTGGGGCGAACGCTTTTGGTGCTGATGAACCTGTAGATCTTCCCAGGTCATCCATCTAGGTGAAGGAAAACTCTGAAGCTTAACCTAGGGGAGAAAGGCCCCTTCAGTCCTGGACGACAAACTTCCTAGAGCTGATGACTCAAACAAATTACCGGTTTGCAAACCTAAACTGCTTAAGGAGTAGATAGGCTCTGTATATCGCCCAACTTTTATACTCCTTTTTTGCCTATTAGCCAAGTGCAGAGACTCGACAGAATCACCCTGTGTTCAACCTTGTTTCCTAACTAGGGCAATGAATACCGTTTTCCCTCGCTCCTGCCACATTCCATCCCCCTAAACTGGACACTGTGGGAGTGCTTGAGTGCCATATATGCCGGTACAGTTGGATTGGGCTGACTTTTGTCTGATGGGTTAAGGGTACCGAATTGACAGTTCCTGGTTGCTGTTTCCGACTGATAGTACAGGAGCCCTAACTCTTTAGTAGCGCTTAGAGAGGCTGCTCCATCAACAGTTGTATAATATCGAGATGATTGTAGTGCCATGTCGCACATGGAAAGGGACCCTGCACTCATCCCCAGTGGGCTTTGCTGAGGTCACAATCCTGTAGATGAGGAGTCAGCTGGTGGTCTACTTGTATTGTATGCCTGATATTCTGCACAACCACTTGTCCAGTACCCCTCACTCACCCTACCTGAAACTTTTAAATTAAATAAAATGAAATGACAGCTCAAGCAAAAATTATGTTTAAACCAGGTGCACACTCAAAGAAATCAATCTGCCTTCTCCCTTGAGGCTTGCATTTACGAATATCTGCAGGCTTAGAACTAATTTAGATGATGTTGAATTATTTCTCCTAGTAAACATCCCAGATATCTTAGCATTAAGTGAAACTAACCCACACTCCTCCATTCTCTCTAACCACTTTAACATGCTCTGTTCTCTCCCACTCTGCTGTAAAGACTCAGACATATGCATGGACTTGGAGTCTATATTCGCAGCACACTCCCCCTGACTAGAGACATAAATCTAGAATCAGACGACCAGGCTTTTATGAGCTTCAGACTTAACATACAACATAATATTAGGTACTTGCATTTTCTCTACCGCTCTCCTTCGACCCAGGGCTGTACCCTAATAAACAAAGTCCCTGACAGCATAGATATAGCACTTTCCCTCGATACTAGTGCACAAGTACATGTATTTAGTGACTTCAATATCCACTACAGTAACTGGTTTGGATTCTCTATTTACACAGATGTAGCTTCTCTATATCTCATTCTCTATCATAGACGGTTACATTTCCGACACGTTTCCAAGACCAGCAAGATCAACATGCCTCACTTCTAGATCTATTTCTGACCACAGTTCCCAATGATTGTATAACAAATGTCCACAGCCCACTCGGGAATGCTAACCATGCTGTGATAATGGTAGAAATCACCCTAAATTCTCGACCCAAAACTGAAGAGCCACTGCTCAAAACAACGAGGTATTACAAAAAGGTTGACTGGGAAGCCATCAGGGATTTCATCAGAGATGCACCACAGCTGAACAGTGCGCAAATGAGACCACTGAATGGTTCAAAACTACAATCGAAGCACATTCCCACACGGAAATTCTATAGCAAGCCCCACTCTCCCCAATGGTTTACTTCTACTTGTGCTGCTGCCATTGCTCAAAGGCAGCATGCATACCGCAGATTCAACCGACATAAGTTCAGTTCAAACAGACAGAAGGTTTTATAGAAGCTAGAAGTAATTGTAAGGGAGAAATAGAGACAGCTAAGACAGAATACACTGAAACCACCAGAAAATGCATCGAAGCCCAGAAATTAGGAACCCGTGATTTTTCGAAATCTACAACAGTGTAGTAAATACTGGGCAGTCAATGATTCCCCCATTATCAAACAATCTTGAGGTTGTTTGCATGGCAATTGAGAAGGTTAACATGCTTGCCAGTTGATTTGTCTCAAACTCCACATTGGACCCAGCAAATCACTCTCTCCCTGACTTTCCTTTGCAAACAGATGCCACACTACATGATCTGAAAATCACCCCTTCTCAGGTAGATATATCATAAAAAACGTAGACACCTCCAAAGCATGTGGACCCGATCTCATCCTGGCTGTGCTATTAAAAAAATGCTCCTCTGAGGTTGCTCCAGTTCTCTAAAAACTTTACGACAAATACCTTAATGAATCTTGCTTTCCTGACTGCTGGAAAACTTCTTCTGTGGTACCAGTTTTCAAGAATTCTGCCGCAATAACTGACCCATTAAATTATCACCCCATTAGCCTCCGCCCACTTTTCGCCAAAATATTTGAGTCCATAATTAATCAAGCTCTAGTCCATCAGTTTACAGCTGCTAAACTTCTGACCGACAATACATATGGATTTAGGCAAGCCCATTCCACAGCAGATATCCTAACTGTAATCTCTGAACATATATACCGTTCACTGGACAAAGCAGAGGAGGGTAGAGTGGTAGCCCTCGATTTATCTAAGGCTTTTGACAGGGTATGGCATGATGGTTTTCTAAGGAAAATCAGATCATGTGGTATCACTGGAAGAATACATAATATAATTAAATCCTTCATAAGTAAGAGAAAAATCTAGGTTGTCCTTGATGGTCACAATCTAAACAACATGATATAAATGCGGGATTATTATTATTAGGGGTTTTTCCTGGGATATTTATTATTCCTGATATTCATAAATGACCTCCCTGATAAAATTGTTTCTAAGATGGTAATATTTGCTGATGACACCACTCTCTATAACAGGCACTAGGGGAAAACAAATGAACACATATCTAAGAGAATGGCAGAAACACTAGATGAAGACCTCCAATCTGTAGTGGAATGGGAACAAAAATGGATGGTCACATTTAGTGCTGCGACGATTCCTAATTTTTATACGATTCCGATTCCAGGAAAATATTGATTAACGATTCCGATACCAAGTACGATTCCGATTCCTAGGGAATTATTGTTTTGAAATATACCAGGTAGTTTTGTACTTATGGTCGGGTAGTTCCCAAATATGTTCCCTAACTTTGGAAGAGATACTTTATGTCTACGCCGTCGTGTTTTGGTTTAAATAAAATTATTATATAGTAAACTAAACGGAAAAATTTATTTTAGAGAAAATTTATTTTACTTAATTGGAATATAGAAAAAAAAACAAAGAAAATAGAATTTATCCTTCAGAGCAAACACAAATAAAATAGAATTTATACAACAGAACAAAAACAAGAAAATTAGAGAATAAATTAACACGATTCATTATTTTGGTCCTCATAATTAACAGATTTAATGAATTAAATAAAAAAAATATAGCGGAAGAGAAAGAAAATATATACTAATTAAATATAAAAATGGTGAAAGCCAACGCCCGCCTAAAAAAGTTAAAAAAAACCCAACTTTATTCTATTTTACATAACCCAAAATGAGATTAGAATTTGGAACCCCATCGCTTCAGTAGGACCTTTTGGTGCCATTTTTACCTTCTTATTCACTTGTGCCATTTTTACCTTCTTATTCACTTGTGCCATTTTTACCTACTTATTCACTTGTGCCATTTTTACCGAGCACAACATTTTTGATACTGCGAGAAATACGAACCATGCTGAAATAATGTTATTATTGAAAAAGCTATTCTTTAACTGTTCTGCACTTTCACCTAACAATTTAATGAAAAAACATACCATAAAAATGTAATTCAACTTGGAAATCCCATCTAAAATATAACACAGTACGTACACTGCACAAGCACCAAAGTAAAATCCCAATTCTCGTCGAGTGGTTCCAATATGGGATCGGTTTGCTATAACGTTGTAACTAAAAACTAGCACCCCTTTCAAATGTCAAAATACTTTTGCTTGTTTTTTGTGAGATAATCTGGTAAGTGTCCAATCAATAATAATCCACTGTTCTGTTCGGTTTCTTACAGTTTTTCAAAATTGCAAAAAAAAAAAAACAAACAGAAAAAAATATAGACGGGGTGATGCTTGTTCGGGTATACTCCAAAAATGTATCTAATTGGGTAAAAAAGTAACTTAGTTTGTCTTTAATAACATTTGCTTTTTTGTTTATTTATTGTTTCACCCATTTTTTTGGCATTATTATTCTCAAAGATTATTCAAAAGAAACGTGAAGGTATTGTGCAATTATTATAAGAAACTATCTTATTTATTCAATAAATATATTTTTATATTTGAAAATTAAAAAGTTATTAGAACTAGAATATAGTTGAAACCACAAAAACAATTTCTTAGTTATTTCATTTCATAATTAGTATATTCATTACAAGCACAGACTAGTTAAAATTAAATTAATTTTCAATTCATGAAACACATTTTGACTGTCTTTAAAATAGTTTAAAAGTATACACCTACATTTTTATCTTGGAAAATTTACACAGTCTTTTGTGTGTCTTGTCAGTAGCTGAGAAACGTGAAAACTAAATTGTTAAACGATATGAAAGATACCAATTAGCAGAAATAATTTCTATCTTTAGTTTGGGATTTATGGCTTTATATTTATTGCTCCGTACAGACACATGACGCCAATACGTGTTTTTGCATAAAGGTGTGAAAACTTTTGAATTCACTAATCCCTTTAATGTCCACTTTACTTGTTGCTAACACTTTGAAATTGTTAAATTTTTTCACACTTTTTTATCATTGGCTTGCCAATGCTGGCTAGGTGACCCCGGATATATATATATATATATATATATATATATATATATATATATATATATATATATATCGTTTCTTTCTCATTTTTCTACAGTTAAAAAAATGAAATGTCATCAAATGATTTCAAAAGTACAAAAGTTTTCAATAAAAATCGGCAAAAGATTTTGCAATGACTAATTTTTTTTAAGAGTTTATAATATTCTAAAAAAAGATTTTAAATTAAAACTTAAAAATGCCATAATATATAATAAATAAATTCTATTTCCGACTATTTTCGCACCTAAGCTTGGCTGAAAAACATTTTTTTTTGTAGGGGGGGATTGTCAATCCTCTATGGCTGTCACCCGGGCTGACCGCCCACCTAGCTACGCTAGTCGGTATGAGCCCCTGAACCCTCAGACTATTTTCGGCCATTTTACAGCTTTCGTTAAGGTATGCTCGAGTGCACACTAAGGCTATTCGTGTGCCATATGTGCACCCACACTCGTATTAAAGTGACATAAGCGTAGTAATCTTTCGCGGACAATTTAAAATTAGATGGAAATTAATTTTTTAAAACTGCGGATAATTTTGGAAAGGCAATTGTTTTTTTTTTTTGTAAATGTCGATAATACACTACCACAGGACTTGCCTTTAAAATCTTAATTTTCATATAATTTCGGGTGTGTTATAAACAAATATTGCATTCAAAATTGGGGCTGGCAAATAGTTTTTAAAATATGGAAGGAAGCATCTAACATGTGTTTTTGTTTGTTTATAAAGTTCATAGTGTTTTTTTTTGGAGGGGGGGGGTACAAAAAACATAGGCCCCATGTTTTTTTTAGAATAAGTTTTTTTATTTTTTCGGGATTAAAAGAAAATTCGAAATAGGTATTTTATAAAGAGTTACTCGAGAATAGGGTGGCGTTTTCAGCACACCTAAATCTACTTTAAAAAATATATTTTTCTATACGAACGTGAGACGAGCCCTAAAGTAAAATAATACCAAAAATGTTATCTAATCTAAATTAAAACCAATTTTTTTTTTTTTTTTGGGGGGGGGGGAATGCAAAGAAGTTCCAAAAAATATATCCAATTGCTTCATGAGCTGAATATTTTAATAGAATGTAAATTAAAAAAAATATTTGAAAATTGACTTCCCCAGTAGTAGCTTAATTTAAATATAAAGCTGTATTTAAGAGATAGCAAAATAATTGTTTTTGTTTTTTCATTTTCTGAAGACCTTAATCGCAAACCACCACTTAGCATGTGTAGTTCTAATGTTATTCCAATGATATTCTTTTTGAAACTTCAAAAGAAGCCGACTACTGTCAAAATTTTGCGAAATAATATGTGATCAATTTCATTTTAAAGATATTTCTTTCAAAAGCGTTCTTTTAAAAAAAGAAAAAAAAAAGTATATTGTGCTATTAAACCTTTTATTGTTTAAATAATTTGACTTTGCTAAGTTATATAAGTTGAAAAAGCATTTTCATTCACTATTAGAAGATTTGTTAGTAAAAAAAAAAACAGTCGCCAAAAAGATAGGCGGTTTTTATTTTTTATTTTTACTCGCAATGTAGAGCCCTGCATACTTCTTTTCAAGTTAACTCTTTTGTAGTTTTGATTACAAAAGATCTGAATGAATGAACCTTGTAAGGGAGGGGGCACTAAGCATTGCCCTGTTAATAATGAATTTCTTTGGTTTCTTTTTATAACATGCTACATTTCTCTCTTGTGGTTAGAAATATCAGGAAATCTTTTTCTTTTTTTCAACATCAGACTAAAAGAATCGTAATGAAGGAATCGGAAAATTAAGGTATTTTTTAACGATGCGATTCCGATTCCGATACCTCCCAAAATACACGATTCTTACGATTAACGATTCCGATTCCGATTAATCGTCCCACCACTAGTCACATTCAATGCTGCCAAAAATAAGCTTGTTTTCTTCAATAATTACAAGAAACCTTCTCTACCACCAATAGCAATGGCCAAAAGCACGTTACCTGAAAGTACTTCCTTTAAGCTCCTCTGCCTAACGTTCACAGGGAACATGAACTGGAATAAATACATTGAGAGCATTACCAAGGCTGTTGCAAAGAAGGTGGGCTCTCTCTACCGTGCTAGAAAGCTACCTACGCCTGAAAGTATGAAAGGCCACCATTCGCTCATGTATGGAATACTGTTGTCACATTTGGGCTGGTGCATCTGCTACTTGTCTCTCATTTCTGGACAGAGTTTAAAAGAGAACCTGATAGGTCCGGAACTGTCATCGACGAAATGTAGCATCCCTCTGCCTGTTCTACAAGTACTTGAATGGTAAATGCTCTGACGAACTACAAGCTCTTGTACCCCTCAACGTAAATACCCCCTGACAAACCCGACAAGCAGCTAAATCCCACCTCTGCACAATAGAGTTCCCTAGGTGTAAGAAAGCCTTCTACTCCAATAGTTTCTTCTCCAGAACTGATAGACTTTGGGACTCCCTTCCGGGATTTTGCTTTCCCAACTGTACTGACATGCAGAAGTTCATAATATCCCTGCAACTTATGTCCCCGATAGTAGCTCCCTACTTCAAAGTGGCACTGTGCCTTGTTTTGGGTGAAAATTGAATTTAAAAAAAAAATCAGTTATGAGTGACAGTTTTCTAGAGGTTAAAGGTTCCACCTTTATAAAGGGCAATACTAAAATGCAATTAAAAATTACTTAAAACTTCTGCCCAGTCATGGCTTACGAAACGAGAACAAGCTACTTCTACAGATTAAAAAAAAATGGGCTAATTTGAACTTTAATACAGATTCCAAAGTTTGTCAAGACGTACCTTAGGAAGGTTGGAGGTTATATCAACCAAAATAAAAATATCATTCAAGATGAGAACAGTAGTCCAAATCATACAAAGACTTGATAATTATTATTCATATTTCTTTTAGTATGTCAGCCCGTTTCACTTTTTTTTCAAGAACTACAGGGCCGATCTGGCTGAAATTTTGTATGGACTTTTGTTATGATAACGTGCAACGAACAAAGTATTATGATATCTGTTCGATATGTAGTTAAGAATTTGTATAGATTACATAATACATTTATTCTAGAAGTTTACTTGTAGACTACTGGGCCGATCTGGCTTAAATTTTGTATAGACCTTCGTTATAATAAGGTGCAGTGACGTAAGTATTATCGTATCCATTCGATGGATAGTTATAAATTAATAGGGATTAGTATTTATTGCAAAAAAATTAGCACAAATTTATCATATTCAACCATCAATTTGGCATGACTGACAAGTTAAAAAGTTTAGTATTAGTAGACGACTACTACTACTACTACTACTACTACTACTACAACAACATTAAAGGTAATTATTGCAACAAAGTAATAGCATCGTTTATCAGTCAACGCTAAATATTCCTCAACAACCTCCCATTTATAACCAGCTGGAAATTACAGAAGAAGGAAACCTAATGGAAAGGTAAAACATTAATTACAAATATGTCTGTTATATGAAGTGGCCAAAGATGTTCAGATTGGCTGCATGATTACTTTTTATGTTTTCTACTTTGTGATTTATTGCAAGCTTGATGTTTATATGGTACGAGCAGGGTTAGCTGTTGTTGCCCGGAGTCCTAATTTTTTTATAGATTACAGAAAAAGAATAATTATTTTCTGGATGAGGTTCAAACTCACTACCCATGCCTTTAAGTACAGTGTGCTAACTGATTGACCCAGGGGAAGAAGGTGCTCGCCTAGAAAGTACATATACTAAAATTGAAGCGATACAGAAGATTAGCATGGCTCCTACGCAAGGATGATACACAAATTTGTGAAGCGTTTCATATTTTTATTCCATGAATGAATATTTGAAGATATAAAAAAATTTGAAGCATAACTACTTTTTTTCAAAATCACTGGATTCGACATTAAATAACCCGAAAATGGTTTCACTGTATATCTATACAAGTGAGAATGCGTGTGTTTGTGTGATGATACTTTTCAACCTATATACTCAACGAATATTTTATCTACAGACTTGATATTAGGTATAAAGTAGGCACGACCAAAATGGAAGGAGGGAGTAAGTATTTTTTGATGGAGTCTTTCTTTGAAAATCTACAAAAAATCAAGTAATTATCTAATCAATACAAAATTTTCACTGATCATTAAGTGAAGAATGAATTTTATAATGATATACTTTTTTTTATAATCGATATTTATATATTTTGTCTATAAACCTCCCTTTATTTTTGGTTACAAATATGCTAACAATAATCAGCCGGAACTGAACAAAATATATTGTATTGTGGGGAGTGTGAGGATTATAGGTAAAACAAACAAGCAAAAAACAAAAACTGTGCACGTATCAGATTTTAAGGTTGAAAATCCGAATTTGGAATGTGTTTTGTTCAACTTTCGTGTTTTGAAATGTGAAATTCATTGAATATGTCAATAATAATTATTATCTTTCAGATTAGCAAAAAAAAAAAAATTATATATTTTCATTATTTTTATGAAAAACACTACTTTTAAATCTTTGAAAAATAAATTAATAATTTTCTTTTAATGAGCCCAATATTGCTTGTATACCATTAAATAGGAAATGCTTTGAAGCATCGATACTAAAAAGAAAAAAAATCGATAAATAACTGCGCATTTTGCTAAAAATAGGATAATTTCTTTCTGCAATTTGTTGTTACGTGATATTGCCTCACCTATGGTAGACCATAAGGCCTACTAACAGTTGTTCGTATTTTACAAACAGTTGTTACCTCCCTCTTTTCCTTTTTGCTGTGACTTGCGCTTGACTTAGTTTAAAGTGTGGGGTACTTTTGCATCTACCACACTCTCTCGTCCAGAAACACTTGGTCCTGATGACAAGACAGGGTCAAGACGACCAAGCGTGATACTAAATGCAGGAGTTGTCTTCAACACATACGGCGTCTAGCATTCCCAAAATATTCACCCATGTGGTACTGGCTAGCGTCATCGTTGCTTAACTGTGGGAGTTATGTAGGCAACACACACACACACACACACACACACACACACACACACATATATATATAAGAGAAAATAGTTAATAAAACGTGTTAAAAACACTTTGAAAAAAAGAGTTAAAAACATATTTCATCCGAAAAGGAAACACTTAATAAGTGGATAGTCCTTAATCCGCAGAGTTTCGAAGAAATACTTTCCTTCTCATCAGAGGGTAGGAATTAGCAAAATGCGGGATTGGATTTTGCATACAAAAGTATTTGATGAAACTGCAAGTAAGTCAAAGATCTTACTTGATAACAAAAAGTGAAGCAGAGGGAATATGGTGAAGAAAAAGGTGATTACACATGAATGGATAGTCTGGTGAAAGGTAAATTATCCAATGACGGTGAAATTTTATTTTATATATATATATATATATATATATATATATATATATATATATATATATTAGGAGTGGTAATTAATAAAAACCTGAAGAAAGTGCTCAATACTGTTGTAGAGCAAATATGCGTTTCATTATTTTATTACCGTTTTTTCTGTTTAATTACATTATTGTTTCAGCTACTCGACCGTTTTTGACCGTCTTGTAGCCTCCTCAGGCTTTACAGAAATTTTTGTTTATGGAAGAATGAAAGAACGATGTATATATATATATATATATATATATATATATATATATATATATATATATATATATATGGCTTATAAAAAAGAATGAAACCCGTTAAAAATACATGGAAATTTACAAGACTAAATGAACTTATTTAGTTCTATCAAAACTACAGTAGTTTCTTCTAAACTATCATTAAATTCGCCACGCGAAATCTATGCAGTGAGATAAAAGATGGAATTGTTTGAAATTCAGGTTCTTATGTTTTTGCATATTCATATAGCACATCATCCTAAATCTTATTTAGACAAAAAAATTATTTGGTTAAAAAATCTTTTTAAAAATATTCAAACCCATCGAGACAAAAATGGCGGTAAATGATATTTTTCTTTTTGAAAATTTAAAATTCTATTAAAATAGTAGAAAAAGTTTGATATTATTCTGCTTTTAATATAAAATTCAGACTTTTTCCTTTCTGGAAAAAAAGTTGCTCAAGAATAATGGATTTTAATAGATTTTAATTCGTTTTAAAAAAAAACAACTTGTTTTTTTTTCTTCCATTTTTTTTTTTTGCCGTGTCTAGTATATAGGATATTCAGACATGTGGAAGAACTTTTATTTGGTTTTCATCCTGAAAAAAAAGGACTGCTAAGGGGAAAAAATTTTTAAAATTGGTACTTGGGGGGGTTATCGGAATTTTATCTGTTTGTCAACTGTTTCATGAGGTTTGATAACAATGTTTAAAGATCGTATCAAGCTGGTCTTATGGTTATCGTACTTGACTCACTGTCTTTAGGTTTTGGTTTCGATCTCAACTCGAGTTTTTTTTTTTTTTTACTTACAAGAAGTGAACTGTTTAGAATAACATAATACTCGCATGCTCGTCTCAGTTTCTTTCCGTTTTTTTATTTTTTATTTAATCTTTTTCCTAAAGGAATTTAATGTTATGTTTAATATCGGGGAACACCGGGTACATCGTCTTGTTTACCATAAAACAAAACCAACCAACCAGTAGGAAAAGTATGAAATGGTAACGCTATTAATACATAGATGCATAAACTACACTATTTATTTTCCCCTTGTTTTTCTCTTTTTTCTTATATATATATATATTCTGAAACAGCTACATGGTAAGCAGCTGAGGATCCCCGTTTTCTATTTACAAAATTTTAATCAAGCTATTTTTTTCATCCTTATATAGTTAAATTCTCTTTTATGATTGTAGACTTTTAAGAAATCGACTTATGCAAGTGCTAAGTCTTTCTATATAACAATTTTAGTTAAGGGGTTTCCCCCCTTATATAATTAAATTCTCTTGTGTAATTATAAACTTTTCAGAAGTCGGATTATGTAGGTGCTAAGTCTGTGATAGGTTAAATTTAGTTTTTTTTTTCCCAGGATTTTTTTTTTTACTCAAAGCTTCTTTAGACTATATATATATATATATATATATATATATATATATAAATTTCTGTGGAAATATGATTTTTTCAATTATATTTCACTTTTTTATATACTAAGTCTTACTTTAGGAAGCTCAATGTAATTACGGAGCATATAACGAACAAATGACAAATTTCATGATGTTGACCATCTTACAATTTATTCCTTTCTTTTGGTGGATTGATAGTTGCTATTTCTTTTTATGAGTTAAGGGCAAAATAGATTCATTGATTGATATAATAATTAAAGGAATGATTTGGGGCTATGAAACAGTTACTGTCAAGAATTGTAAATGTCAACGTTATTGTAAGGTGGTCAACATCATGAAATTTGGAATATAAACTTTTGTCATTTGTTGTTATATATATTAACCTTCCTCTGATATTCTGAAGAGTTACCATGTAGAAAGACAGAAGGAGTTCCTCAGCTATGGTGAGGGCAATACATTTAAAATGGAAGTTCTGTTGAAAAACCGGACCAGATAGAGCAATTTTCTAGTGATAATGGCACAAGCAAAACCTTCACTTCCAAGTTGTCATGAGCCAGCATGGAAAAATTTTTAAGCAAAAAAATGGAGACAGACAGAAAGACAGACAGAGATATGAGTCTTATAAATGAATTAGTTTCAATATTCATTGTTTACAATCCAGATGTTATAAAACTGTCATAAGAATGCTCGTGTCGGTGCACAATCTGGTCTAACCGGAAATAGCGAAATATACACATATATAGTTACTAGCAGAGGGCGCTCGGAATTGCCCGATTGTAAAATACACTTAAATATGATATTTAAACTCATCCAGAATTCGTAGATATTATAATAGTCAATTATCAATCGATTATTTCATATGATATTGTGCCCAATTTTCTCTGTGTAATCAGGTTTACTAATTTATCTCGTGTTACAATCAAATGTTAGAAAATATTCTTGTTGTGGCATGGTGTGAACACGGGGCTACGATTCGTGTATATTTAAGGAGAGCGAAACATTTGAAACTGTTTTTTTTTCTCTTTCTTTTTTTTTACATAGGCAAGAGGCCACTCAAGGATAGGGGTTAAAGAGTGTACAGTAGAAATTGGACAATATAGTAATCCTTAGTAATGGAAATTCGGTAAATTTGTTAACAAGTGAACGGCTCATCAAGAACTTGTTTACGTTAGACTTGAAGACAACCATATTGTAGTCAGCTGGAAAGCAGGAAAACGGAAGACAATTCCACAGGCGTGCGGTTCTAAGAAAGAAGCTTTGTTCATGGAATCTACGTTTAAGTTTAGGCATAGATAAAGAGTGGAGGGAATTATTGATAGCGTTTTCAGCTAGACGAGTGTTTCTTGTGAAAGTTTGGCGAGGGGGTACCATAGATTGAAGCTCAGTCAAGCACTTTCCATGAAAATAACGATAAAGCAGACACAAACTCGCAACATCTCTTTTTTGAGATAGAAATTGCAGGGAAGAGAAAAGGACACCTCCTACGAGGCTACAAAGTCTATTTTGAACTCTATCAAGGCAGGACAAGTCTTTTCTAGCAGCTCCTGCCCAGATGTGGCAGCAGTATTCCATCCTTGGACGTACCTGGCTCTTATATAGAATTGCATCAGCAGGGAGATATCTACTGGATCGATAGAAGGATCCCACCATTTTTCCAGTGGCCTTGGCAATAGATTTGATGTATGTGTTCCATTTAAGATCAGGAGTAAAGGTCAAGCCCAGAAGCTTGTCAAAACTTGAGGCCTCCTCAAGATTAGAGCCATTCATTTCAATTGATGCCAGATGGGGATCAGAACGTTGATGATTTAAAGAGAGAAGCTTGGTTTAAGATGCATTAAAAGTAACCAGCCACTCCTTTCCACATTGTACCACATGCTCAAGATAAGAAGAGAGAGAGAATCGGAGAGAACTTGGTCGTTTACTGTCTTAGATGTGCTACCATAGATGGTAGTGTCATCAGCATAAATGTCTACAAATGATGTAAGGATGTGATTGGAAGATCATTAATGCAGATCAGGAAAAGAGATGGGTCCAGGATGGACCCCTGAGAGACTCCAGCATTAATACTGTGAGATTCTGATTTTTGCCCATCAACTACTACTCTTATGAACCTATCAGAAAGAAATGATTTAATAATTGAGAAGACATTTTCAGCTATACCATAGCTACAGATCTTGTGAAGTAAATCTTTATGCCATACCCTATCAAAGGCCTTAGATATGTCAAGAGCAATTGCCCTAGAAAGGTTGCCTCCGTCAGGAAATTCGCTAATCCTATGAAATATAACTGTAAGCACATATGCTGTAGATCTAGCAGAACGGAAACCATGTTGTGTATCACTAAGAAGGTTATTTTTGTTGAGATGGTTGATTACTTCTCTATTTAACACAGATTCCAGCAACTTACTCATGACGCACAGGAGACTTATTGGCCTGTACTGAGAGGGGGATGAACTATCACCTGAATTCTTAAATACAGGGCATACTGATGAGATTTTCCAGGGTGATGGGAAGCAGTTCTCCTTAAGACAACGTTTAAACAGTTTTGTAAGTATGAGCGCTAGTTCTGGTTGAAGTTTTTTGAGTACTATAATTGGAATACCGTCAGGGCCGGTTCAAGGTTTTTGATTAGCTTGGCAACATCACGTACAGATATATGTATATCACATAGCGTATTTTCTGATATAGGAGGAAATATTGAGAGTTGACGGCCTTGGTCACAAAGAGTAGAATTAGCTGCAAAGTTCTTGGCAAAGAGTTTGGCTTTGTCTGATGCTGACGAGATTACCTCAGGTCCATTGATGATAGTTGGGATAGAGCACACGCTTTTGTTCAGGATTCTGTTTGTTATTTGCCAAAACTGGTGGGAACCAAGCTGCTGCTCAGCTACTTTGGACTTTACGGACTGAGCATACAACTCTCTTGCGTTCTTTATTACTTTCTTACAATGGTTGCTGGGAGTCCTGAAAGCAGCTTTAGTTTCCATATATCTATTACGTCGGAAGAAGCGGAAAAAGTGATTTCTGTGCGCAATGGCAGCAGCACATTCTGGAGAGAACCATGGCTGGCGGTTAGGTTTTTGCTGGAACTTTTTTGAGGGTATGAAACGGTCTATACCTACAATTAACCATTCCGTCAGGTCTGATACTATAGAGGACACATCCTTTTTAAACATGGAATGCAGAGGTAGATCCGATATAAATGCACGGAACTATCCCAGTCAGCCATAATGTATCAATATACTGTACGATGGAGAGGTACGTCTGGGGACTTATTACATTTCATTTTTATCTTAATTGTTACAACTGAGTGGTCGGAAGATCCAAGAGGCGACAGAACAGAAACTAAACATAGTTCAGGGCAAGTTGTGAGAAAAATGTCTAGTAGACTCGCATACTGGCCGTCATTGTCGGGCACACAGGTGAGTTCGTGAACAATCTGAGTGAGGTCATAAGCAATGGAGAAATCATGACAGAACCTCCCCTCATCATCGGTCTTGTTTGAGTGGATCAACCATTCGACGTTGTGAACATTGAATTCTCCACATACATGAATGTTAGCTGAAGGATAAGCAGATAGGACTTGGTCAATTTTCTCAACTGTGAGTTGGAATGTGAACCCTTAGCGGTTTACTTGTTAACTTGCTTGCCAACTGTTGTTACCCGACATAGACTTCAATTATTGCACCTATCGGAATAAATCTATTCTATATTTTATATCTGTGCATTGTTTTATACTCAGCGATACAATAATTCTGGATTTTGATCCAAATTTATATTCTTTAAAAAAGAATTACAGAAATTGTCCAGATTTTTTTTAGACTCTTGGTTTAAAGATAGCAAAACATTTAGCCATGTCCTCTAAAATAGTAGTTTATTTAATGGGTTAGTTTATTTTATTTGCCCAGAAAAATGTCAGTTTATCATCAAATTTACTAAGCTGGTGTAAAAATAATGTCGTTTCTTGACGTTCATCTTAATGTCAAAAAACGACATTATTTTTGCACCAACATAATAGATTAAAATAAATAAAGATGCATGACAATCACAAACTATTATAAAAATATTAGAGGGACTTAAGCTGTGGTGTTTCCTTGATTTGGATTAGTATAGTGTCTAATGTAGTGCTCGACTTGATGTTCATGAAATTTGGAGTCTCTTATTCAAGGAAAAGAATATGTGGTTCCATTATACCATAATGAAGATGGAGATTTGATTCTTTTCTGAATATTGTATCTCTCATAGATTTCAGAAAATATGCCTTAGAATTGCAAATCTGCTAACAGACAAAAATCAGAGTTTGGAATCGATTCTTCCAAATGTTGAAATTGATCCATACATCTGTAATGTTACACACGTTTACACACGTAGACCCAACACATAGGCAGAGTACGTCGCAAGGAGCATAAGACAAGTAATAACTGGACTATATTTCTTTTGTAACAATGACATTTATTTCTGGGTTCTTTCCTGAATA
Organism: Euprymna scolopes; assembly: GCF_053919585.1. NCBI lineage: Eukaryota > Metazoa > Mollusca > Cephalopoda > Sepiida > Sepiolidae > Euprymna > Euprymna scolopes. Next base: position 26,919,801 of record NC_136488.1, read on the forward strand.
AAAAGTGATTCCGAACATGATTTTGGAACGTTTCTAATGTGATCGCCCCTTTTTATAGTCTTTCTTTTTTCCTACTGGTAACGTAATTTCACATACATTTGCATACGTGCGTCTGCGCGCTGTTAGACAGCCATCACTCATTTTTATCATGATTAATTTTAGTGAAGAAAGTTTTTATTTTTTAAATTTACACGAATCGCAAATGAATAGAAACACGTCGTGAGACAAAACTGACCAAACAGTTTAACAATGATGAATATTGCATATCAATTTTTGTTTCTAAATTTTTTGAGATGAGGATGTATTATTTGAATTATTTGGACTAGTGTTCTCATCTTTAGCTTTATCGGGCGTTCGTGCTAGCTTAGATAAATACTTTTGCAGTTTTAACAAAAAAGCTACAATAATATCAGAGCGTCTCCATTTACACTGAACATCTACAGAATGCCAATATCAATATATTACATACGAATGTGTCCTCTGTGGAATTTCCACAGGTATCGCTAGTCATTTATAATTTTTGCATTTATTACTAATGAATGTTTTGCATTTGTCTGAAGCCGAACTTATACTATTACTTCTATTAATTGTACTACTGAAGAATCTCAAGCAAAGGGAGATAATGTAATATCTAGTTGAAATTGGTCATACTACTATCATTTACTTTTATGATGACCAATTTTAACAGACTCAGTTTCTTTTTCAAAGTCACAAATTATCAGAAAAGCATTCTGGAACAAGATGAGCCAAATAGTTTAACTGTTGAATACGTGGTCCTTTTTTTTTGTTACAAAAAAGTTGTTACTATTTAAAGCTCTCAAAACAGTCTATATTTTTATATTTACATTTGTAGCTTATTAATATCATTTTCTACTGAAAAATAACAAACATTTTTTTTTTCATTCATATGATTAGACTATTATGTCTTTGCAAACGTGATCACTAAATTGCAATTTTTTTAAAATAAAGATACTTCAACATTCATTTATTAATTAACTAGCAGGACTCATTTGCTCAGGAGAATATAAAAGATTGCTTAAACTATACAAAGTAAATATTAGATTACCAGTTGTATAAAAAAAAAAGAAAAGAACCCACTGCAAGTTAAATTAAGCTTGGGATATGTGCAAAATATTTTTGTTGACTGATAACATTTAAAGGAATTTATGAGCCTTATTTGGAATATGGGTGGGTGGGTGCTGAAGTACTTTAAGTGACCTAAAAATAAATAAATATTTAAAAATTAAATAAATACTTTAACATTAATTAATTAATCAATAAATTAATATTAATGATTTCATTCAGATTTTTGTTTTTTGATTTTTTTAAATTAGCGACGTTCATTATTTCAATAATAAAAAATAATTTTCACTTTTATTGTGCACCCCTAGATTATGACTTTGTGTTTATAAATTGCCAACACATAAGTAATGAAAATTTCAACAGACAATACCTACCTCGAGTATGGGTATATTATGTATTTCGTCCTTGAAATGAAAAGTAAGTAATTTAAGTGACCTAAAAATCAATAAGCTTTTTATTTTTAAATAAAATAAATACTTTCATAAATTAATTAACTAGTGGGATCCGTTTCCCGGCGTTATCCGGGAGAATATAAAAGAAATTTCGTTTAACTATAAAAATAAATCTAAGGTTATCAGTTGTATAAAAGCATCAGAAAAAAAAAACTCATTGTAAGTTAAATAAATTAAACTTGGGCTATGCATAAAAAAAATATATTTTTTCCCTTCCATTAGATTATGTAGATTATTGTTTTGTGTATATAATAATAATAATAGTAATAATAATAATGATGATGATGATAGTCTCCAGAATATTACTAGCACACAACTAATGAACAGTTCAACAAATAATATCTCGACTTTTTAAACCATGTCTGTAGAACAGAAAATATGATTCTAACCAAAGATAATGTTTGCCAATGCCAAAAGATCATATTGCAAAGATCCATGGATAGGTTTAGTAAATAGTCTGGGAATTCCTATAGAACTTGATAGAAAGGATGACCCCAAAATGAGAAAGAGAACACACCCTTTTCTGTGATAGCAAAGGCCATAGTCGGAAGAAAACGCAGAGAAGGAAAGAATGGTGTTAAATGTCTCTCAGAATTCCTCGAATATATTTCTTCTTTCTTTTTCATTTGGCCTCTTAATTCATTGATGGAATGTCGTATGGAGAGTACTTCCTCTCTCTGCATAAATCAATAGCAATGGTGATCACTGCTTCCAAAAATATCCTTTAGGCTGACATCAATCTACATAAGGCCGGAGTTAATAATTAGTGTCAGCATTTGTCGTGTGGCCATTCCAGTTAACTCTGCTTCAATTCAATCCCTCCCCCCTCTCTCTTTCTTCCTCTCCCTCCCTCTCTCCCTCCCCCTCTCTCTCATTTAACTTGATTTTCTAATCTATCTTTTAATCTATGGCCATGTTTCTCGATGGAGAATCGATGGAAAGTCTGGATTTAAATCCTCTGCTTGAAGTGACCGACTTCATTACGACCTATAAATACACTTATTCATTCCTATTCTGCTTATAGGGAACAAATAGCATGAACATTATATTCATAAAGTAATGATGAAACCTCTTCCCTTTTATGATGTTTATTAGATTAGATTGATGCGACGATCCTCTCTTTTATGCTAGAGAAATCTCAGCATCCTTTCACTTAGTTCAGCTCTTTATTGCCTTTGCATCACTTAATTGTTGTGTGTTGTTAGAAAATTTACAAGACTATCCAAAATTTCTTACACAGGGTTGTTCGGGCATTATTTGGTGGAATTCTATCGAATACATTTGAACCCATAAATGTGCTAATATTTTGATACTCCTATGGTACTAGTATTTTGATACTCCCATGGTACTAGTCTTTTGATACACCCATGATACTAGTATTTTGGTACTTCTATGGGTATTAGTAATTTGGTACTCTTATAGGTACTAATATTTTGGTACTCTTATGGGTACTAGTATTTTGGTACTCTTATGGTACTAGTATTTCGATACTCCGATGCCACTAGCATTTTGGTACTCCCACGGTACTAGTATTTTGATACTCCCATGGTACTAGTATTTTGATACTCCTATTTTACTATATATATTATTCCTTAATTGGAATTCATTTTTGAGATGAGCATTATATATGTTAATTTATTTTTATTTCGGACTATTATTCTCATTTTTATTAGTTGTTGTTTTCATCTTTTATTGGCTGTTGTTTTTTCACTGTGTTTCGGCCAAAAATGAATTCCAATTAAGGAATAATATATATACCAATCGGTACGGACCCGACTATGGAAGATCAGATAATAAATAAACATGGATTTATAAGATCAAAGCATCCAACCTTGGATTGCCCTTCGGGGCCCGTGGCGCAGTTGATAGAGACGTTGAATCTCTACGGTTCCAGATGGACATTGCCTGAAGATAGCGGTTTCAATCCTACCCAAAGCGTGCCAGAGGTTTACTTGGCCAAAAGGTGGTGAGCCGACAACAACTACGGATGGCAGTGATTGCTGAGAATGCAGTTAGGAGAATACGAAGTTCCTATCCGTCGTGGTTACAATCTGACGAAGGCCAGAGGAATTCATTTTTGGCTGAAACGTTGTGAAAACAACAACCAATAAAGATGAAAACAACAACTAATAAAGATGAGAATAATAGTCCTATTTTACTAGTATTTTGGTACTATAGTATAGTGTTTTGCTACTTCTATACTCCCAAAGTATGAGTATTTTGATACTCCCAAGGTACTAGTATTTTGATACTCCCAAGGTACTAGTATTTTGATACTCCCAAGGTACTAGTATTTTGATAATCCCAAGGTACTAGTATTTTGATAATCCCAAGGTACTAGTATTTTGATAATGCTATGGTACTAGTATTTTGATAATGCTATGGTACTAGTATTTTGATAATGCTATGGTACTAGGATGCTGTATGAAATGTTGTTAGATAGGTTCTGACTCTAACAGTGTTCATTGGCATTATTTTGTGGCATTCTATCTAATCTATTTGAACCCATATATGTTTATTACTAGAAGTAATAGTATTTTAATATTCCTATTATACAAGGATGCTTTATGCCAAATTTTAATAAATTCTGGCGAATATTTTATGAGCCTAACATTGTTCATTATTGTATTATTATTAATAGTAGCAGTAATTGTAATAACATTTACCCCTTCCCGTGACACACCTGTCACCTGAAGAACATTTTATAAATGATCAACAGACGAAAATACTTAGTTATAATATAGTTAAAATCCTTCTATTGGACCAATTTGCTTGAGGTTAAAAACAGTTATCCTATATATAATAAAAACACTGCAGTTTTTCCCCTCTGGACCAAAATACCGTAGGTTTACAACAACAGATGCCACATACAAATTTATTATGTCTACATTATTAGCCACTATCTTATGTAACTATAGAACGACATTTTAGATACATTCATTCGTTATAATAAAACCTTAGATTTAATCCTAGGAGTGACATCATCACTATCGCAATCACCTACAGATGAAGTAGTTCTCGATTTACCCCCCCCCCCCCAATTACTAAGTCCTCCCACCGTCCCAATTCTACACCACGTAAATTTACACACAGAATACTTATATTGAGACCTCACCCTTTGTAACTGATCTGTAAACTCATAGGCATAGCATTCATCTTCCGTTCCTCGAAACAAAAAATAATAAGGTTTCCCCACACATGTTCCTGCCTTTCTGATTGCATGATACTTGACATTCTCCTATTCCAGAATGAAACTAATTCCGCTATAAAATGCACACTTCGAAAATTTAATGATCCACATTGCTTTTATTTATTTATTTTTTAATATATTTATAAATGTCCGATAACGTGTTTCCTTATTTTCGTTATTGAAAACACAGCGAATTTAATCCGTCACAACTTACATACTCATACTCTCCCTCCTCCCTCCCTGTCTAAAATCATCATACACCTTGCGATAAATGCGGATAACATTTCATGTTTTTTTTTCTCAGTTTTTTTTTTTTTTATTATCGAATTTAGTTTTATTTGTCCCCCCTTTTTATTTGTTTTGTTTTATTATCGAAGTGAACCGAAAAAGCTTCATTTGTTTTTTGGGTGTTTTCTTTTTGTTTTTTTTTTTCTGGATTTATTTTCATTTATTTATCTTTGCTCTCTTTTTTTTAGGTGCAGTCTTTAAAATTATTATTATTCAAGGGTGCTGAAAACGACATTGACGTTTAAAATTACAGGATACAAATAGTTTCTAAGATATGAAGAAATTATAGTTTGAAAAAGTGGGAGATCACTTTTCTATATTAATATTGATTTTAATTTATGGTCACTTTTTTGGGGGGGGGGCTGGTAATTTTTAGGGGGGAGCTATTTAGTCATTGTGGTAGACTAACACAAAACCAACCAACAGGCAAAAATAGTTGCCGATATTTGTAAAATTTTACTTGGTTTCCAACTTAATATTTTCCTTTCAAATGACAAAATTTGAAAGGTAACTTACATGTTAAAGTTATAAATGTTATAAGTGGTGGCCATTGATGTACTCAATAAAAGAATTAAAATAAATTAAAACACCGAGTAGGTAGAAGAGTAACTTATCTTGACTTTGTCAATTTTTTGTTTGTCGGCCTCTCTTAACAGAGCTCACCGAAAAGGTGAATTGTTATTTTTCATTATTTTGAAAGCACCTAATTTCTTTTATTACAAAATATTTTGCTACTTTATTTTTTTGTAGCAGTGAAAAGTGAAATAATTAAAACCAAGTATTACAGTAATTAATCAAAATAAAATACACGGAAGAAGTTTCATTTCATTTCCTTAGGATAGGATTCCATGTTTCTGTTCTTAAATAAATTTCTGCTTCTTAACACAATTTTGGTTTAGTTTTAGTCGCGGAGGCCGGTAAGTAACCAGTCAACATTATCACATCTTCAATTATTTTTCTTCTTTTATGCTCGCTGCCCCTCCTCCCCAATATAAACACAGATTTTTAAAAAATGTTAAACAGTAAATGTCAGCGCGTTACTTACAGAACAATGATTATTTAAACCGCAGAAACACCTATTAAACTAGACACGTTCTATAGTTGATTAACACCTACCACCCACCCCCAACAACAAAACAAATAAGAAGGAAAACATAAAATTTTTTCTGTGAATTGCTCGTGATAAATTTAGAGGACTTCGGATATTATGGCCGCCAGATAGAGGGAGAACAGTGTCGGTGCTAGCACACAGCCCTGTTTAGCCCGCACGTGATAAAGAAGGGCTCTGACAGATTGCTTTGGTAGATCACTTCAGCTACCATCCTGTCATGCAGGGCTTTGATCATATCCACAAATGGTTCAGAGACTCCAAACCGATACATTATGTGTCCATCATAACAGTCCTCGAGAGAGCCAACGTCACCAGCATCGAAGCGTTTATCACGAACCACCGACTGAGATGGTCTGGTCATGTGGCTCACTCGGAGGTCACTAGACTGCGTAAACAAGTGGCCTTCAGTAAACTAAACGCAGGAAATCGACCCTAAGGTTACCTACTACTTAGATTCAAGGACCATCAGAAGAAGTCTCTAGGTGGGGCTAATATAGATCCAAACACCTTTGAAGCCTCATTGAACAACAGACATGAATGGAGGAACAAACTGGGTACAAGCCAATTCAAAGAAAATAGAAGAGTCAATCTAATAATCAAACAGCAACAAAGGGCCCTTAGAGCCAACTAACTGCAACTACCCCCACAATACAATGTGACTAATAACCCTTTTCTCTTCCCTGCAACCTCTATCTCACAGAAGAGATGTTGCGAGTTTGTCTCTGCTTTATCGTTATTTTCATGGAAAGTGTTCGACTGAGCTTCAATCTATGGTAACCCCTCGCCAAACTTTCACAAGAAACACCCGTCTAGCTGAAAACACTATCAGTAATTCCTCCCACTCTTTATCTGTGCCTAAACCTAAACGTAGATTCCATGAACAAAGCTTCTTTCTTAGAACTGCACGCCTGTGGAATTGTCTTCCGTTTTGCTGCTTTCCAGCTGACTACAATATGGTTGTCTTCAAGTCCAACGTAAACAAGTTCTTGATGAGCCGTTCACTTGTTAACAAATTTACCGAATTTCCATTACTAACGATTACTATATTGTCCAATTGACTACTGTACACTCTTAACCCTTATCTTCGAGTGGTATCTGGGCCTTGATAAGTGGTGATGCCTATGGAAAAAAAAAATGACTAAAATTCTTACGAAACTCGTAAAGCTTTCTCTTCTTTTTTTCCCTATTGGACTTGGGAACTATGATATTCAGACACGAATGCATGCTGATGATGAGAAACAGGTTTTACTGAACATTAAGGTGTGGTTCTACGATTTTCTATCTTTGAACTTGGAGTGGTCAACTTCTAAGCATATTTAAAGGAATGTATTGGGACATTCTATAAATAAATTACACTTATTTGTGCGTGAAGTATTTTCAGAATGGCACGATTAGGTTAATGGATACCAATGCAGATTATGGGGTCAAATAAGCCAAGTTCTCAAATCCAGTTGAATCCATCGCATTCAATTGAAGTATTACTTTCAGGCCATGAATACACAAGTTCAGTCATCAGAACACTGCAATTTGCAATCGCCTCTAATCCATTTGTGTAGAATAAAAAAATAGGAGGCATTACTTTTGGAACACCCTTCGTAGCATTTATTCCCAAACCAAAATCTCAAGAGAAAATAGTTTGGGAAAATATGTACATTTAAAATAAAACTACCATACGTTCCATTATGGGTGAAAAAAAGGGGTGGAGAAAAGCGATTAAATAATAGCAGCGTTATGATATTTTTCTTGAGATCGAGAAAAATATCATAACGCTGCTATTATTTAATCGCTTTTCTTTTTTTTTTCACCTATAATGGAACGTATGGTAGTTTTATTTTAAATGTACATATTTTCGATTTCTTTTTTTTTAAATCCCTCGATACAGCTTTGAGAAAGCGAGGGCGAAACCGGTCAGCTGACTACCCATTTTCTTTTTCTTTTTTCTTCTTCGCCCCTTTTTTCTTTATTTTAAAACACATTTTACTTTTAATCATAAATTATAAAAGCCTTCCCTTCATTAATGCAATATATATATATATATATATATATATATATATATATATATATATATATATATACATACTAGCATGAGTACCCGGCGATGCCTGGGTTGACATGAAGTTCCGTTTGGAACACACCTGCTATACTAATCATTTTCATCATGGGTAACGTGGATATCCCAACAACAATTCCCCCAAATAAAAGAACGGATAAAAACATCGCCCCCAAAAAGAAGTATGTGATACCCTCTACACCAGATATTTCGGCAGAAGGGATACAAAGAGAAGAAACTATTCTCCGGATACTGAGCACTGGAAGACCCCCCCCCCCTTAAATAACTAAAAATAAATCATTACAACTTTTGTTTCAATAAAAATAGCAGCGAATGCCCGCGCGATCGCGAAAAAAAAAAAAAAATAGCCAAGTAGGCAGACCCCCCCCCTAAAAAAAAAAATGAAGATATACCCAAAATTAATTCCAAAAACAATTAAATGAAATTTTTCGTCATTGTAATGCCCCTCTCCAAAGTAATTTGTCATATTTTGGGGTTCATTTTGTTTATGAAATTGTTAGATGAAAGTACAGAGTGGTCTCATAAAAATTAATTAAATTTATCGTTATTTTATGTTTTAACTGTAATTCCCGCCCCCCTAAAAAACAATATGTATTTGTCATGTTTTGTCCCTCCCCCTCGATCGCCAAACTTGAAAAGATGCTAGAGGTGACAGGTCTCGTTGAACGCTTAGTGGCCAAAATGTGGGTGCTCATTTTATGTTAAATTAATATGAAAAAGTGATCCACCACTCTAAAATGTTAATTTCTTTCTTTTCAAAATTTCTTTCATATTATTTATAAAGGCTATTTAAACATATTAGGCCCCAAAAAGTAGATCTTTATTTTTTTAGGTGGGTCACATCGTAAAAAATTTACCGATTTCTGTATAGCTGTTTATAGGGTACTTGTACAGTTTAATCAAGACATTAAAAAATGAAAATATCGAAAAATGTTTTAATTGTACGTATCCGTTATAGAATGAAGTTCTCCGAAAAAAAAAATTCACTTAATTTCATCAAGTAGTTTTTGTTTTACAGCGAAAAAACAATTTGTTATGATACCGAGCAAAAGGTTCGATTTTTTGGAAGAAAAGCTAGTATTAAAGATGGGGGAGGGAGTGTCAGCGCTTTAACTGGAGTTAACTGTGGCGCTTCTAAACTCCAAACAAAAATTGAAAAAAATTCCAAGATGTCTGCCTTCAACGCGCTCTCATAAAAACGTGTTTTTCCGCTGTAAAAAAAAAAAAAAAAAAAAAAATACTCGATCAAATTAACTGAAAAATTTTTCCGAGATCTTCAGTTCAAAACGGATACGTACAATATGATGTCTTGATTAAACTGTACAAGTGCCGTTTATAGAATAATAAAAACAAACGCATGAAATCTTTTGTTCAGTTTTTCGTAAGTGTTTTTTTTTTTAATATTTAAAAAAACAATAAAAACCAAACCTTTTCTATCTACTCGGAATTATTCTTTCAAGCTAGAAATTTATTTAGATTACAAAATTATTTTATTAGGTGATAGTTTTTATTTTTTGTTTATGTTCCGAAGGGGCAAATAACTCTAAAACAAAGATTTTAAAAATCGATGTTGAAATAATAATTTCAAATAAATTTAATTAAATATGTTATCAGTATAATTATTGTTTAAAATTTATTAAATAACAATGTTAAATAAAACACTTATAACAATTCTCTCACTAGAAACATTAACTAAGATACCGCTATTTAATGAAATCGATTTTTCTTAATGTAATATGCAAATGAGATAATCTCTTTATTGTATCTAGTTTGCAAGAATGATACTATATATAAAAATAAATGAGAGAGTAAAGTAGGGAACCTTTCGTATATATTAATCAAATTGTAAACAAACAAACAGGAATACGAATTTATATATAGAGATGATGAGAGTAATGGAAATAGTGTTCTGACAAAATAGAGAAATAAAAAATAAAAAGGAAGAAACCGAGTTGTGTGTTCATCAACGTTTCGTCTTTATTACATCCAGAGGAAGTCTCGAAATAAACACATAACTCGGTGTGTTCCTTTTTATTTTTTTATTTCTCTCTCTCTCTCTCTCTCTCTCTCTCTCTCTATATATATATATATATATATATATATATATATATATATATATATATATATATATATATATATATTGTTAATTTTAGCTGAATATTTCCATTTTGCAGATCGTTATTATTATACCATATAATAATAAGTGGAAAAATGAATCTTAAAAATGGTAAGACCGCATTCTGGCAAGGATATAAAAACCGAATTGCAGGATTAAGCAGTCCAAGATGATTTACAAGCAGATTTTTGATATTTTAAGAAAAGAAAATGTGAAAACATCTTTCTTTAGTGAACCGAATTGGTCAAAGTAAAAATATGAGGAATATGTAGATACGATTATTTTCATGTAAAATCCAATATTACGATTTTTCTGAAATTTCGTGTAGAAGCGCCAAAAAAGTCTTATTGTAATGTTTCTGAATTTTTGAGATAAGGATTGATAATTCGTATTATTTGGATTATTTAGACTACTGTTCTCAACTTGAGTGTTATTCGCAAGGACCTGTGACATAATAGATAAACTACTTGATAAATTCAGTTGTAAGTTATGTCCTCTGGAGGTTGAAGGTTCAATTCTCACTGCAAGTGACAATCAAAATACAATTGTGAATCACTTAGAACTTCTACCCAACTATGGCTGATGGAATGAGAACATGCTACCCTCGTAGATTAAATAATGGGTTCTTTCGCTAAAAGAAAGAGGGAAGAAGATAAGACTGAAAACAAAATGGCGAAGCAAATTAAAGGACAACAGAAAATGTAGAAATTCGAACCCAAAACCTTTAGGTAATGAGGCCACGCTCTAAGCAACTGAGCTAAGACGATGTCCACGAAATTGTGTCACTTTTTCAAATATTTAAAGGAAATCAGGTTACGACGTCGTATGACGCATGCGTAGAAGCGGAATCGTCATGGGAGGACGGTTTTTGCTGACCGCCATATAGAAAACTGATCATTTTAGGGTGAAGGAATTAACGTTTTTGACCACTTTTTCGATATTTGTCGGGCGAAGGTTGGAAGTTTAAAATGATACCGATCTGGCGAAAATCCATGACCCGTGTCGAAAGATTTTGCGAGACATACAAACACACAAACAAACATGCATACATACAAACACATATTTTCGCTTATATATATATATATATATATATATATATATATATATTTCTGATTTAATTCATTGATATATATATATATAACCATGTTATATATCATTTTGAAGCGCGTTTTTCACTATCGAATCGTATTATTCATTACCGTTCCCAATCCCTTCATTTTTTGCAGGCTTTCTGACAGTATGGACTTTATATGCAGATTGCACATGTATTATTGTAGAATCAATCCTCTATTGATTATCTATATATATAAAAGCGAAAATGCATGTATGTATGTATGTATGTGTGTATGTTTGGATGTCTGCTAAAAACTTTCTACAAACGCGACGAAAATTCACAAACTCGGTATCACATCGAAGCTCCATCCTTTGCTCGAAAAATATCGAAAAATTGGCCAAAAACGTTTACTTTTTCACCCCGAAATCGACAATTTTCGACAGGGGGGGGTCAACAAAAACGGTCCTCTCGTGACAATGACCGATTCTGCGCATGCGTCAGATGACGTCGTGACCTGATTTACTTTAAATAGTTGAAAAACCGAACAAAGTTCATGTACGTTGCGTTAGCTCAGTTGGTTAAGGACTTGGTTCATTATCTAAACGTTTTGGGTTCCAATCGTGGTGTGAGATGGGTTTTTTTTTCGATTTTTTAAATTGAAATATTAAACCAGTGTTATTTAAGCCATTTTTCACGTAACGTTCGTTTTTTTTTTTTTTTTTTTTTTTTTACTTCGCTTATTCTAAGCGACACCCCAAAACACCCGGGTACCCACCGATTTTTTAAATTTTAATGTCGAAACAGGCTTATTTAAGCCATTTTTCACGTGTTCGTTTTTGTTTTCATCATTCGTTTACCTTGCGTTAGTTTTTTTGTGTTTTTTTTTATTGTATGATCGCCGCGTAGCGGGGGAAAACTAGAAACTGGCTTCCAGCGCAAAACTAGGTCAAACATTACGCAACTTGACGTTGTCGCGCCTGCTAATTTCGGTTTATAAACGTCAATTTAACACACTTATCAATTCATCTGTTCCCGTTGTCGAGATGGTTAGGCCGTATGGTTTTTTTCCACCTCCGCGTCAAACGTTCGGGGTTCAAGCCTACCTTTATACTAAAACTATTCTTTTTCTTTTACACCTCCAAACAACCGGCCAACGTTTTTTTTAACAGGGCTGTTTTAATCTACCCCCCACCAACACACATCTCCAAACACCCGGGCAACGCCGGGTACCCCCGCTAGTTATATATGAGGAATACTTTGCCCGATGGACTAATTAAAAAAAAATAACTAAATAAATAAAAAATAATGATAATGTCGTTAATTAAATTCCGTCTGTGCTTGTTTACAATATCATGTCAGCTGATATTTGGGCTGTACAATGAATGCCCTGAAAAAGTAACTTCTGATTAATATTTAGTTTTAAAATATGAAAACGAGGAAATGATTTTCAGCTATTTTCAATGGTACCTTTTCTTTTATCGTAAATTGAACTCACTAATAAAAAAAAGTTACAATAAAATGGTGAGGTACACCCGGGCGTGAACAGATCATTCAATCGAATGCTCTACCACTATGCTATATCTTCAAATTATAATAAATCTGTTGTTTTTTTTAAGAAGAAATGGTTTTCTGAAATATTATCCCCCTTGCCGGTGTAATGTAAAATATTTCCCAGTAAAAATTATTATAAGAGAGAAAAGCTATTTTTAAGATCGAATCTTTTCGATTTTCAATACTTATCGGATGGATTTTTGTACGAAACATATCTAAGAACACTGCCAGACATATAAATTAGATTTGTGTGAAATTTGCAAAAGATAGGCTCAGAACCTATGAGGAACTCACACACACACACACACACACACACACACACACACACACACACACACACACACACACACACACACACACACACACACACACAAAGTGACTTTTATATAATATATATATATGTATATATATATATATATATATATATATATATATATAATGTATCCATTTAACAATCGTTTTATTGATGTTTCTTATCTAATAACATTTCGCAAATCAAGCAAAATGTGTTTTCGGGCCGTACATTTTTAATTTATTTTTCTACTGCTTCATCATCAGCAAAAATATTTGGTCTTTTACGTAAAAAAAAAAAAAAATGTGTGTATATATATATATATCCAAAAAAAAAACAATGCGAAGTGTGTTTCTCTATATTTTTACTTTGTGATTAATTATTTTTCAAATGTCACTTTGCAAGGCGAAAAAATATCAACATAAAATAACCATTGAATCTTTCTTTTTTTTTTTTTTTAGCAAGGAATCTGTCATCATGAAAACAAGCATAAACTGTACTTCATAATAATACGTTTCTATTATTCAATATGAATTACATCAAGATGGAGGTTAAATATAGAGTCGCAGTCAGTAATTTTTAATGTTTTCTTTGCAAGACAAATGAAGACTAATGTGTATATTGAACGTTGAATGTGATTATGTGCACACACATCTATATACTCAAACACTCTTTGTGCATAGCTATATGCATAGAATATTAATAATTGGTAGATGGAATTATTTGCCTACTGGCGATGCAATCTCCATTGATAATTATAAATAATATCAGAAATCATAGAAATTCCATGGTTAAATAAAGAAAATAGACTTTTCGATTATTTGGATTATTCGGACGACTTACTATTTTCATTCTTATTTTTATTTTCATGGTGTTTCCGACCTTCTCCCGCTGCATCTATTCGAATTTGGGAATCTTTATGCTGAACTCTCAAATCGGCAAAGAATTTCAAACGGAGCCCTTTAGACATCCAGTGGTAAGGTCTCATTTCGGGTTTGCAGGAATATGGAGTTTCCCCTTAGTTACCATTGCTCCCGGATCTTTGTCCCGGAATGGTAATATCTGTTAGGGCATCTGATGTTTCCAGATCAGACTGGTTGGTTGGTTGGTTGTTTTTGTTTTACGGCATATCAACAACTTTTCGGGTTATTTAATGCCGAATCCAAAGATTTTGAAGAAAATTTTTTAATAGAATATATTTGTTGTTTTCAAATCAGTTTCTATTTAACCCATAGTTGGGACCCTAACAGGTACTACCACTCCGGGTCAGAGTGGACCTGGGAGCAATGGTAATTAAAGGGTGGCTCCACACTCCCCAAAGCCCGCAAGCTGGGGCCTCCCCACTGGATATAGTTTAAGGTCATATCCAGGACCCCAGATCAGACTGGAGATACTGGTTTCCTGAACAAAAATGCACCAAACATTGATTTTATCATTTTTTCTTTCCTTTTGCAACGCTCAATTGTTCTCTACAAAAACAAAAATTTTCTTCTACAACCAAACAAAACACTATGAATAAATATTTGAAGATATAAAGAACTTGAAGAATAAAAACTTTTGCAAACTTCTGAGTTCGGCATAAAATAGCCCTGAAAAGGCTTGACATGCCATAAAATATAACAACGCAACCAAACTATCAAGTCGAAAATATGACAGTAATGATGTAAACCATCAATAATATCTATCATACTAATGGACACTTGTTTCCCTAAGATTTTTTGTTTCATATATATTTAAATCGTATATTCCTTTATGGTTGAAAACACTTCCAATTTAATATTTGTAATTAGCAGTAATTTGTAATTAACTCCCGAATTAGTCATCTCTTACTAAGCTTGTTATTTTTATAGTATGTATCGTTTTCGCTTTCGTCACACTCTATACTTATTAGTAGTTGAAGGGAATTAAGAAATGGAAGAATAAAAAGATTGGAATAATTCATTATAAAAAAGGGAATATCACCTCAAGCAATCATGTTATTTAATCAGTAGCTTGATAGGAAGAGATATAGCGAGAAGAGATTAAGATGTCAATGTAGTTTGCTTGAAGCATTGTCTAGTATGTATATAAAAGACATATATAGAAAGCAGTACAATGCAGAGGTGTAACGGATAGACATAAATTGAAGCAAATTTAGATATAACGATGGCATAAGTTATGCAGATTTACCTTTATTAATATAATATGTATGTATTTTTTATATTTTATAGTTGTCTTGTGTTTTTACTTGCGTCAGCATGGTTAGATGGAAGATTCGTATTGTATAATATTTCGGGAATATCATTCCTTCATCAGATATGTGTTCAACTTTAATTCATACATGCATAGAGATTAGTGTTGAAGTTTGTTTCATTTTGTTATATTTAATTGGCGTTATCAACTTACAGTTTCTGAGTTAAATGGATGATATAATATGTCACAATTTTTCTAGTTATTTATATCTGTTCTAATTTTCATGGTATTGAGAACTTTTGAGTTCAATGCACACTGTCTGCTGAAAACCTTATTCGGTGCTGAAATGTACAATCTCCATTTGATTAAAAGATTGAGCAAATATATTTTTCAATTAACATTCGCCTCTACACTTCTTCATCAAACCTCAAACAGTCTGTAAATGAAATTATATTCAGTGTTTTAACATAATCTTTGATGGCGTGACTAAACGCACTTTAAAACAATGATGATGAAGCAAAAACGCCAAACATTGTCGGAACTAAAGTGAGATCAAAAACAAGTTTGGTTTGTTGTTCTCTGGAAGCATACTGAATTGATTTTGATACAAGTGGGGGAAAAAAGGCCTTGATTTTATTCTTAAATTATTTGAACACAAAACGCTGGAAGGCAAATGAAAAAATTGAATTATTTGGTAAACGAACACAAAATCAATAGCCGACTGAGCTCAGATTGAGAAATCTAAAGACACTTGCTGCTTTTCTGCCCAATCACACACACATTCCCCCTGGGTACCTGCCTTTCTCGCCACTGCCGATATTGCACATTGATCTGATGCTTGGCGCTTCACTGCTTGTCAGTCAATGCCAGCGTGAAATCATCTTTCATCCAACAATGCGCCTGACTCTAAATCAAATCTTACTTTCGCCATTTCTTCTGCAGAGAAATCAACTTTGGCCCATTTGTAAACGATTGCATGTGTTGTCTCTCTCTTTCTCTCTCTCTCTCTCTCTCTCTCTCTCTCTCTCTCTCTACTAAAAACTTTTGCTCTAACTTTTATAGGCTCGTTTCAACAATCTAAATAAGCCTTGTTATATAAAGCATTCGGAATCTGTGTACTTGATATGCAGCCCTTAATTGACCCAATTCTAATCCGATCTGATATCCCCAGAGTAAGAGAATCAGTAGGTAATTTTACAGACCTGTTGAGTATCCACGCTCTTGATGGCAGAGTGCGAAAAAGGACCGAAGTATGGCGTTGCTATTGGATAAGTTAAATCGCTTGATAGAGAGAAGGTATTTGTGAAATAGTGTAGCGGAATTGAACAACAAGATTGAGGAAATTGATTACGTGGTGAAAGTAATGAAGAAAGTGACTTACACAAACGAGTGTGCCTCTCTCTTTCCTGTCGGGTGACGGAATGAGGGAAGAAAAGAAAAAGAAAAGATATTCGTTTGTAGAAGGCTCAATAATATACATATGACATTAATTTGCATAAGAGGACAGAAACTGTTAAGAAAAGGATGAGTTGGAAGCACGAGGGATATCAGTTTTTCGACAGCCGAAAGAGAGAATGGATGGTGGAAATTACAGTTGAATTTAGTCATGGGAAACCAGGAGTTTGAACAAATATTTTTCTTCATTTAATTTCCTTTTTTTTTTTTCATTCAAATAGTTAAATCAAAGTTGTTCGCAAGTTATAAACAAAAATACATATAATTTGCCATGATTATCTCATAATCCTGAATAGAAAACTGAGAGAAGTCCTCTCCCCTAAAGTCATAATTCGCTTCAACAAATCATTGTAATCCTGAAAGAAAAACTATTAGGATTCCTCTTCACTAATGCCGTAATTCACACCAAACAACAAATCTCAGCCTTCATGCTTTTTTACTGCTGTTAAACAATCAAATCTGTCCTCCACTATTCGTCCTCTTTAAAGCATCTATTCCCCTCATATGCAAATTAGGAACATAGGAAAAGAATCCATTTACAAATCAATGGTTTTAATTTTTTATTTCCCCAATTTCAGCACCTGATAGGCCAAACAGATGTGCTGTTACTTGTGCGAGTAGTTTCTTCTACTACATATCTGAGGTTAATATCTTCTAAATATCAGCTCAAAGGAGGGATTGGACCTAATAATTCACTCCCGTTTGTCCATTCACACTTTTCTCAATAACCACCCCTTGAATTTTTTTGAAACTTTGCACAAACATTAATCATGCTGAAAGAAAATTTTTGCCAGAACAGGTTTCCGAGATAACTCTGGTTGCTCCCCACCCCTGAGGGCATTATAAGGGTAAAATTGCCCCCAAATCATTCATCCGTTCATTTGTTTGCACTTTTCTGTGCATGTAATGAGGTTATTTAAGACCCATATGTACTGGCAAGTACGTACGTTGCTCGGTATGTCTACTTTATGAATTTGCTACGTACTTGCTGTTGGACTCTTCCATCCAATCTCAACATTGTACAACCCATGTAGTTTGGCAAAAGTCAAGTATCATGGTTCAATTGTGCTCTAAACAGAAACATTCATTTTGAATGTGCCCCTGTCTTATCATAAAACCAACTGCGATTTTATGAAATTAATTTTATATAATCACTTCAATTAAAGTTAAACGTATAAAAGTCACGTATCATGGTTCAGTTGTGCTCTAAAAAGAAACATTCATTTTGAACGCGCCCCTGTCTTATAAAAGATTCTACAGTGGATTTTATAGGTTGGGCCTTTTTTTTTGCTTGTGCGGTGATAAAACTTCTGAAATGCACTTGTGATGTTAAGTTGTATAAAAGTGTTACTTTTGGTCAAAATCAGATTTTACTCTTTAATTGGATTTTTTGATACTTATCAGATGCATTTTGATACAAAACTTAGGTAAAAACACTCTCAGACGCATCAAATACCATTTTTCTGAAATAAAAAAAAATTCAGTGCAGCTGTTTCCGAGTCCATAGGGAACTCTCTCTCTCTCTCGCACACACACGCATGCAAAATTCTTATATATCTATATATATAAAAGGCAAAATGTGTGTGACCATTTCGTGTATGTCTTCAAAAGGCTTTTCTCGCACACGCTCCCGGGGTCCTTACTATCGCTTAAAACTGTGTATATCGGTCCTAGATAATAATATGTAGGATTTGGGAACGCATGTAGCTTTTAGTATAAATATGTGAAACTAAACTCAAATGACGTCTTCTCGGCATTGCGCCGGGAAAAACGTCCAGAAGCAATCAGCTTTGATCAATCTTGTTTATCAGTCTGGACAATTGGGAGCTGCTTTCCCCTCCCCAACATCTGTTGGGGGAAAGAAACAGTCAAATTTGGGTTTGCGTGACTTCTATTTGACCTTCTTAATTAGGTCAAATGGAAGCAGCAGAGTTAACTTTTATTGCGCATGCCTGTTTTTATAGTTAAATAACCTGCTCAATGTTGTCTGTCGCCGTGGCTCAATGGTTAACTTAGCACGGTTTTTTTTCACACATTGATTTCCAACTCAAGGGTACGGGTTCGATCCTCATACACTCACCTACCAAAACATTTTTTTTTATTATTTAATCCCCCCCCCCCGGAATTTTGATTTACCTCAAGACACCCGGGCATCGCCGGGTACCCCCCCCCCGCTAGTATATATATAAAAGCGAAAATGTGTGTATGCATGTATATATGTATGTATGTTTGTGTGTCTGCTAAAAACTTTCGACAGACACGACGAAAATTTACGAATTCGGTATCATATCGAAGCCCCATCTTTCGCTCGAAAAATATAAAAAAATTGGCCAAAAACGTTCATTTTTTTTCACCCCGAAATCCAAAATTTTCGACAGGGGGGGGGTCAACAAAAACGGTCTTCTCGTGACGACGACCGGTTCTACGCATGCGTCAGATGACGTCATGACCTGATTTAATTTAAATAGTTGAAAAACTGACTAAATTTCATGTACGTCGCGTTAGGTCAGTTGATTAGCGCGTTAGTTCATTATCTAAACATTTTGGGTTCGAATCGTGGTGTGAGATGTCTTCTTTTTTTTTTTTTTTTGAGTTTTTAAATTTAAATATTGAACCAGTGTTATTTAAGCCATTTTTCACGTAACATTCGTTTTTTTTTTTTTTTTTTTTTTTTTTTACTTTGCTTATCCACCCCCGACCACACACCCAAAAACACCCGGGTACCCACCGATTTTTTAAATTTTAATATTGAAACAGGTTTATTTAAGCCATTTTTCATGTGTTCGATTTTCTGTTTCCATCGTTCATTTGCCTTACGTTAGTTTTTTGTTTTTTTTTTCGATGTTTTGATTACCCACTCCCGGTTAAGTTTTAACATTGTTTTCTTTTTTTACTTCACTTATAACAATGCTTACATCGTCGTAGTCATCGTCATCGTCGTCGTAACGCTCGACGACTTCTGTGCGCGAACCTGTCAATTTGGTTCTTACTTAAAAAAATGCAAACATCTTTCAGTAACTCATTCTGGCTGGCCGATTTTATTTTTAAACTGCGCCTCAGGGCTTCGGGTTCGATCCTACCTACTTTTACCCCCCCCCCCCCGGTTTCTTTTTACTTAACATGACACACACCTCCAAACACCCGGGCAACGCCGGGTATCCCCGCTAGTATAATATAAATCTCACCTGTCTGTTTAAAGATATGTATGTTTGTATGTCTCACAAAAACTTTTGACAGATGCAACGGATTTTCACGAGATCAGTATCATTTTGGAGCTTGACCCTTCGGATGACAAATATCGAAAAATGGAAGATTTATGTCTCCTTTCTGAGAAAAGTATTTAAGTTTTATTAACACGTATATAAAAACTTTACTTTTTTTTTATTCACTGACTTTTTCATAAACTTCATAGTACTAAACAATTACTGAGTAAATTTTTTTTAAGCATTTATGTTGAATATTTCATTTACTCTGTTAAATGTTACTTCTTTTAACTTATCTAATTAAAAGTGTCCCTTAACCCTCTCGGTCGTGTGGGGTGCTGCATTATTTAATGCAGCATGTCTTGGGCAAGGAAAGCCTGGCGGTGCCCATCCCTCTCCAGCCATATCTAATAGACATTATGAGTATTCTTGCTGCTTAGTTAATGTTTGTCTGAAGCCTAGCAACCTAAACAATCAGTACCCCCCCCGTGCTGGCATTGAACATGTAGATCTGAGATAAGATATTTCCAAATGAATAGAAATCAGAAAGTCTACCAGTTATGAACGCCATCTTCATGTACGCTAACCAACAGTCCAATGACTGAAATAAAGGAGAAACTTTTTCAGTAATGTCCAGCCTCTAAAAACACCGCTGGAAGAGACCAGATTGCAGCTATGGACAAGAATAGAGAATGCTCTTTTACATGGAAATCCCTCTTTCTGAAGCCCTCTTGGAACATAAGCACTTGGATTCAGTGGAAGACCGCAAGAGAATAGAAATGGGGTGAACAAAAGTTGCTTTGGCTAGATAGGAATACAAGTATAACGTTGCAGTATCGCAGGAACAAACAAACATAACATAACGTAAATAAACAAAAATTCGGGTTGGAATTTTTTCTTTTTTAACGAAAGCATTTACCGTTACTCTCCCATCTCGACACCACTTAAAAAATCTCTCACTGCCACATGTCTATCTAACCTGTCAGGCATTTCTCTTTCTTCCGACCGCACGCTGGCCACAGCTGGCACATTCTTGCCTTTATTTTACATATCCGTCTCTTTCGGCATCAACTTTTTTTCTCTGTGACAACCTTTTTTTTTTCTTTTTCTTTTCATGCCAGCTCACGGACACTTCCTAATTTGCATACGCATTCAAATGCTGCTCCTGCTGCCAAT
Organism: Euprymna scolopes; assembly: GCF_053919585.1. NCBI lineage: Eukaryota > Metazoa > Mollusca > Cephalopoda > Sepiida > Sepiolidae > Euprymna > Euprymna scolopes. Next base: position 26,941,015 of record NC_136488.1, read on the forward strand.
ACAATCGCTTGCCATCCATCTTTTGGCTACTGCTGATATTTTTATCCACGCTCTGTTACACAAAATTAACACAACCATTTGTGAATATGGAGAGTAGAATTATACGATGCAGCACTGTTTATCCTCTACTATCCAACTAGTGAAGCTTGAAAGATCTCACAGATTTCAACCCTATTACAAAGAAACGGGTAAAGAAATTGGAAATTGTTGTATGACCACATGTAAAGAAGAATAGACATTGTATTTTAAGAATAAAAAGGGAGCACCTGTTTTGAATGAAATCTATCCTTGCACATACACAGTAGATGCCCTTCATATTCTTTAAATATAATGCCTATTACATCAATATTAAATTGTAAAAAAAGACCAAGTAAGGAATGTAATATTTATTAGATCAAAATCATTTACAAATTATTGAGTGAGGATGAAATCAAAGACCTGTAATCGACAACTTTTATTAGACAACTAGCAGGATCCGTTAACCGGCGTTGCCCGGTGGAAGCCTGTCCCCCCCTTCCCTTGCTAAAAAGTAGTAAAAACTATGGGGCGCTAACATGCAGGCACTGTTTGAATTTAAAAAAAAAAAAGCAATTAAAGGAATGCGTAAATCAGTATGAATTAATAAAAGTACGAAAACTGGTCGATTACAATAATAATGGAAAGTATAAACAGAATTTTTAGAAATTAGGGATTTTCACTATACATGGACTGTTTAGAGTGATCGGAATCAGTGTTTCCGTTTGTTGTTCAAGTCTTCCTCTTCTTTTCAACTCTTTTAGAATTAAAGTAAATTCCAGTTTTTTGTCGTCTGTTTCTAACGTGTAAAACAAAACAATTATGACTTTTTTTACTTCACTTCTTTGAGTATTGTCATGTTAAGAACGGCGTTTGGAATAGACACCCCCAACATCCCCATGTAAAGAACAGCTTTCGGAGTAGACAACCCCCTTTTTATAGGGGGGGGGGAGAATAATTCCCCAAAATTTAACCGTGATGATCGTTGTCAGCATACACACCTGCAAAAAAAAAAAAAAAAAAAAAAAAAAAAAAAAAATTGGGGTTGGCAGTGTCGGTAGGAGAGAAGTAGATAAAAAATAGAAAATCTCTAAAAAGGTAATCTTGCAGAATCTGACTCTCAGGATATCCCATCAATCAGGTGCGACCGGCAATCACCGGATTAAACCAAGTACAGTAACAGATGCAGACTAATTTCAAAACAAACAAGCAAACTGGAAGAAAATAGAAATACTCTAAATAAAAATAACAAAAACCTACCGCATAGTGACTGAATATGTTTTTTTTTGTTTTTTGTTCAATATTTGTTTTTTTGAAAATTATATATCAACAATTTTTTTTTCAAGAAAAGATGAATGCTTTATTTTTAACTGTAAATTGTTAGATTCAAGCACAGTTTGTATTTTTTTCAAGATTTTTATTAATTTTTTTTTTCTCCCCAGAAGTTTTTTTTTTGTTTTAGGAAAGCTTTTAAAGTGTTTAAGAAAATTGTAAATTATTAGGTGAGCGAGAGAGAGAAAATGTAAATGTTTGTTTTTTGTCTTCAAAGTGAGAGAGATAGAGATGGCAGTTCTGTAGGAGAGAAGTTGATAAAAATTGACCATGTAATCCTGCAGGATTTGACCAGGATTTTCGGAATGTTTGTTTAATTTTTTTTTCAATATTTATTTATTGCAAAATATTTATCAACAAATTTTATTTTTCAAGAAAAATTGAATGTGTTATTTTTAACCGTAAATATAAGTACAGCAATTTATTCATCAACAATTTTAATTTTTAACTGTGAATTGTTAGATGTAAATACAATTTTTACTTTTTCAAGATTTTTATCATTAATTTCCCCCCCCCCCCTCGGAATTTTTTTTTTTTTTTTGCTTTAGAAAAGCTGGAAAATTTGCTTATGAAAAATTGTTAGGCAAGCGAGCAAGAGAGAGAAGAAATAAGTATTTGTTTTTTGTCTTCGAAGTGACAAAGAGCATTAATTTTTTCTCTTTGCTCCACAGAAGATTTTCTTTTTTGTTTTTAAAAGCTAAAAAATATGTTTACATATACGGAGCGGGAGATGTGGACGTGGCTCTCTAATATGCCCTCCAGCCTGAGTACCTACTTGGATCGGTTGCTAGTCAGAAGAGGTATCCTTGATTATACTACCTGTCCCACGTTCCACTGGTTAGGTCACTCCGACTATAAACTATTTGTCGTTTGGATTAACTTAGATAGGAAGCACAAACTGGCCGGGTACTGGAAGTTGAACCCCTTGTTATTGAAGATGGCCGACTTCCGGGAAAAGCTGGTTGAACATATCAAGAAGGGGTTAGTGGGGGCGGTAACTGAGAATAAGTGGTGGATTAGTGCCAAAGCTAGCATTAGAGACTTCTCTGTCAAGTACAGCCAACGCCTCGCTCTAAATAAGGCCAAGGAAGAGAAGCGTCTAGAAGATAGGTTGGCCTGGGCGGTGGCGGGGGGGGGCACCCTAGAGATCGACCTAGTTAAGGGGGACCTGAACCTCTCGGCTAGCGAGCGGTATCAGGGCCAGATAACTAGGGCTAAGCTATGTAAAATGTCCAATGAAGCCATGAATATAGGCACTTCAAAGCGTAGAGCTTCACTCAGGTGCAAATCAGTTAACTACATCAGAGAAATCCAGAACCCGGAAGGGCGCTCGTTAGTGTCGTCTCGGGAGATTTGCGAGCGGTTTCGGGTTCACTTCGAGGATCGCTTCGCATGGTTGTCCAGGCTCCGCGTCCAGGAGTTTGACAACTATTTAGCTGGCTCGCCCCGCCTGGAGGCAGCTTAAGTGGCTAGTTGTGATGGTTGGGTTGCACAGTGTGAGGACGTTGCTGCGTTGAAGCAAGTTGGCTACGAGAAATCACCTGGACTTGATCGTTTGCCCTATGAATTGTACTTGAAGCGGTCGCACATATTCGTTCCCATTCTGACAAACATGTTTAACCACTGGTTTGACACGGGATCCATCCTGAGTCAGTTTACCAAGGGAGTGGGGTTGCACTTCTTCAGAAAAAGGACGGGTGTCGGGGGCGTGGTGCTAGATGAGTATAGACCCATCACGCTCTTAAATGCAGATGTCAAAATTTTGGTCAGAGTTCTTGCGAATCGTTTGCAGGTCGTTATCACTGACTTGGTCGAATCGAATCAGAATTATGCTGTGAAGGGGAGATTGATTCAAAACAATCTGCACTTGATCCACACGATCATAGAAAACTTAGAAGACGACACCGAAGCCATGCTGATCAGCTTGGATCAGTCCAAGGTGTTCGACAGGGTGGACCATCACTTCTTGGGATCTGCATTGGAGGCTGGCGGTTTTGGGCCTGACTTCCGCAGATGGATCTCCATTCTGTATGCTTGGCCGATGTCAGTCGTGCAGGTAAATGGGGTGCGGTCGGCACCGTTCTCTGTTTCCCGGTCGGTGCGCCAGGGGTGCCCGTTGTCTCCCCTGTTATATGTCCTTGTGTTAGAACCTTTCCTGCGCAAGCTGAGTTCTGGGGAGACTGGACTGGCCCTACATGGCATTGAATTGCCTGGCGGTGTACGGGTCAGGGTATCTGCGTTTGCCGATGATGTCACCGTGTGCGTGTCAAGCCATCGTGACATTTTCGCGGTGATTAAGGCACTCAAGCGGTACAAACAAGTCACAGGAGCAGTTGTCAATCTTAGCAAGTCCGTCGGCCTGAGGTTGGCTGCCTGGCAGGGCTCTTTAGCACTGCCAGGCTCTTTTGGCTGGACATATGGCCCGATTCGCATACTTGGAGTTTGGTTCGGACCGGGCCTCCAGCTTGACAAAAACTGGTCGGAGGTACAGGCAAAGGTCGGAGCGTCGGTGAGGACTTGGCTTCGGAGGGGGTTGTCCCTCAAAGATAGAGCGGAGGCGTGTGCAACATATGTCTTTCTGCTCATCCTTTACAAGCTGACTGTACTTCCCCTACCTGCGATTTGTCTTGTGCTTTGATCCGGTTGCTCTTTTCCCTTTTGTGGAATGGGCAGCAGCCACAGGTCCGTAGACAGGTCTGTACTCAACGTCTGATTGATGGGGGCTTTGGGATGCAAGATTTGATGAGCCACAAACATGCCGAGAGGCTGGCGTTCCTGAGTAGAACTCTGGTAGAAGAATCTGCATGGGGCCCTGTTGTCGGTAGAGCTTTTCCCGACCTCATCCCTGATCACTCGATCAAAAGTAGATGCAAGCCGAGAAAGCAGCCGCGGTTCTACGACGAATGCTGAGAGGCGCTCAGAGTGTTGCCGGGGTCCAGTGACCTCGCCTGGCCTAGAAGGGCACTTTACAGGGAGTTAGTGGAGGGGACCGCGTCGAACCCACCTGGGGAACGGCTGCAGCTGTCAGAAGGGGAGGTACACTCTCTGTGGAATTGGAGGCCAGGCCGGGGTTACCTCAACAATTCCGAGTTTTCTCTGACCTGGCGATTGGTTAGGAACGCGCTTGTCCTTAATGGCAGGCGTCACAAGTACAACGATGAAATTGACCCAAGTTGTCCTCGGTGCGAGGAGGATCATGAGGAAACTGTGGAACATGCTTTTTTTAGAGTGCTCCAAGCTATGAGAATACTGGGCGTATATCAGCGAGGTGACAGCTCGCATCGTTCCCAACCAGGTGACGTGCCAGGATCTAGCGGCCATTCTTTACAATGCAGATCCACTGTGGCCTAGGGAGGAATGAATGGTGTTCCTAGCAATCTCAGGCATAGCTAGACTAGTTGTGTTGACATCACGCATAGAGATAGGGCGAGGGGGGATCCAATCTCTCATTACTATCTGATTTCGCATTTTAAACATCAACTTAAAATCAAAATCAGATGTGATAGAAGGAGGCTATCCCGCTCGGTATTCAATTGTAGGTGGATACACACCGCTACTTTGTGCCCGTTCACACGAAACAGGCTCGAATATGTGTGCCATGCCTAGGCAGGGAACACACCGACTATAAGAACAAACAAGAAAATTCCATCATGGTGGATCAGTCCCTTAGCTAGTTGGTATGAATGAATCTTAGGGCCCCATTATTTATTTTTCAGGTGTTAGAATACCTCCAAGAAGCCCACGCCCGATAATTCATTTTTGACCCAGTCCATCCCCACGGTACACATCTTGGAGGTCACTGAACATCCCCGCAAACCCCACCCATTTGTTTTGTCCATAGACTGCCCACTCCCACTTAGGAAATGACTCTCTTGTTTTCGGTAGTGAACCGGAAAACAGGAAGCATTTCGGAATTAGATTAGGAAGGGAGGGTTCCTGCTAACACATCATTATTAGCATTTTATTTGGTTTCTTTATTTTGTATTACTGTTATTTTTCTTTATTTTTGGGTGTTTTAAGGCTCCCCCCCCCCCTTCCATCATCCTCATATATCATACACATCACAACTTCATCATTTCATATTTCATACACATCACTTCATATATCATACACATCACCCGATTTCTGTATATATATAAAAAAGAATCCCTAATATATATATACGTTAACATATATATATATATATATTAGCATTGTAAATATTGTAAATATGTCATTTTCATCTCATCTGGGTACATTTCAAATAGCTTAGGTTCATAGAGTGACTGTGGTATTGTGGTGATTGCAACTAGTTTTAGGGAATAGACCAGTGGACGACCCCCCGACACCCCTCCCCCCATTCCTTTCGGGCTTCATGCCTAATCATGAAATTGTAGCATTCTTTGTTATATAACACCTGCCTGGCACTTGTTGTATGCCCTAAGAAATGTACACACAATTTTTATGATAAATAAACAACAACTATTATTATTCATGATAAATCAATAATTAACTGCTGCTGCATTAGCATCCATTGTTTAGCAAAAGATTATTAAAAGAAACAGAGTACTGGAAACTTACGGAGACTTGCTGCCACTAAGACTTCTGATAGCATCATCCTTTATTGTTGGTAGGCAATCATTAATAATGATTTGTGAAAGTACTCCTAGTGAGTAAATAATCATAAGTTGTTGTGGTTTGTAGATAATTTCAAATTCGCTATTTATTGACTCAAAATTATATTTAGTCAACGAAAACTGAATAGTTGAAATTGAGTAATTTGAGAAAGCAGATATAAAATTCATAAACATTTTAGTAAAATTATCATTTATTCTATTATATAGAATATAATTTAGAAAACTTACATGCTTTAAATATTTCCATGAAGAAAAATATTTGTTAGTTTTTAAATAGTGTTTTCACTGAAAATGTTCATGAATCGGCATTTTTCCTTTTCTTCTCACACTCTAGTTCTTCCTCCTCCTTTTCTCTTCTTTTTTTCCACATCTTCAATTTCTTCATGCTAAGTCCTTTCCGTTTTCAATAACTGTCCAACTAGAAGTCTTCTTGTTGTTTTCTTAACCTTCTCTTTTTCTTTCTTTGCTTTGTCTTTCTTCTCATTGTCTTTTTTCTATTTGACTTTCTTCTTATCTTTCGTCTTTTGTATTTCATCTCGTCTTTATTGTTCTCATCTTTTTGTCTTCTTGTGTCTTTCTTTTTCGGTTCTTTCTTGTTCTTGTTTTTCTTTTTCGTGTCCTTCTTCTTCTTTTTCTACTACTACTACTACTACTACTACTACTACTACTACTACTATTATTACCACCACCACTACTACACCCACCTGTAAAAATGTGACACTCAAAAGGAACGAACAAACTAGTACAATTATATCTTAATAATGAGAAACTAATTTGACGGTGATGTCCTTTCCTTGAGCTAAGCTTTTAAAGATCTTGTTTTGTTTTGGTATTTCCTAATTCTGTTTTACCCTTAGGGTTCTTTGTGTTGCAATCAACCTCAAATATCGCTTGATTTACAACATTTAAGGAACTTCGAATTTCATAGCTTATAGAGAAACCATGAATTGTACGATATTATTAATATCTACATTTCTTGACTGATAGCTTAACACTATATTAGCAGATATGCTCCAAGATATTCCCTTTATAAGTTGTCAGTTGTTCATCACGAGTTTATTAATAAAGTGTGTGCATTGTATTATATCGAATCAGATTAATGATGTGTGTCGTTTAGGTCAGATCAAGGATCATGTAATTCAAGAGGATATTCATCACGAGGGAAGACGGTTCACTTATTAGATCAAATTATGTCTCTTAGCTCAGGTGGTACTGGTCATTGTCTCATGTCTAATCACTTGAACACTATATCGGTGCTGTCTTAGAAAAGTCTCCACAGAAAGCGATGCCACTGATTATATTTACATGTATTCGTTCTACGTATGAAGATGGCCACCACTTAGCAAATATCGGATAATTTGGTTTGGTTTGTCTGCTTTTGGACATGCAAGCTATTTTTAAGTCATTGAACGCTGAACAATAACGCCTTTTATTATACATGATTAATTGTATACGATTAATTGAACATGAGTTGTGTTTTACTCATTGATGAGAAACGAAAATACAGATTCATACCTTTCAAGAACTCCAGTAGGACGGGAAACAAGAGGAATGCCTTTCAGATGACACTGGTTGACCTTCACCTTCGCACACCCACATAAAATCAAACAAGTTGTTCGTTTTTGTGCCAGCAAGATTTATTTTCTTTCAATTTAATTATTTTTTATTATTACACTTTTCACCCTAAACAAGACATATTGCCACTTTGATGTAAGGGCTACTATCAGGGACATAAGCTACAGGGGTACTGTGTGGGGAGTTGGGCAGAAAGATGTCTGTTCACATTACACTTGAACTTCTGCATATCAGTACAGTTGGGAAAGCAGAATCCCGGAAGGGAGTTTCAAAGTCTAGCAGTTCTGAGGAAGAAACTACTGGAGTAGAGGGCTTTTTTAAACCTAGGGATCTCTACTGTGTAGGGATGGGATTTACCTGCTAGTCAGGATTTACCTGCTCGGGGGTACAAGTGCTTGCTGTTCGTCAGAGCATTCACCATTAAAATACTTGTAGAACAGGCAGAGGGATGCAATATTTCATCGATGGGCAGAGGCTGAAGCTTAGACGACAGTTCAGGACCTATCAGGTTGGCAACTCTGAATACATTTTACAAAATTTTAAAATAATTTTACATTTTAAGAGTTATATTATTATTTGGTAGGGTGAATAAATATTGTAGAATATAAAATAAAAAAACATTTTTGAGGGGGAGGTGGTAGGTAGAGACAGAGTTGTCCCTACATTAATGTTGTGGTCCTGTAAGAGTTAGGAAAAAAGACGCAACTCAGTAATTAGTGGAAACAAAATATATTGAACAGAAAAGTAAATGCAACAAATGAAGAGTGTGGGTATATGTCAGTCCAACTGCCACGAATGCAAGACTTAAGCATAACCCGTGCGTTAACACTGAGAGACATATTATCCTGGTCTTTATGATAAGTGGAAGAGTTCATTATTATCCGTAGGGTGAACACACTACAACAATAGCAAAACCGACGGCGGAATTGAGAATTTGGGACGCTGATCTTTCCTGTCATTATCGATTTCGTAGATTGTAAGATATCCGCCACACTCAAACAATTTGAAACAAAACAAAAATTTTAACATAAATGTATTTATCATCGTCATTGTCACATCTATTTTACATGCATGTGGTGAACGGTTTTTAGAAAATGACTTCCAAACTAACCTATCTTTGTCCAGGTCTTTATTTATCCCTCTTTTTCTCAAGTCCATCCTTATTACTTCCTCACATATTTTCCTTAGTCTTCCCCCAACAACTAATACTGCTATCTCAACTGTTCTACATATACTAATCCAATAACTTTTATCCATTTTTCAATGCGACCAAACTAACAAAGTCTCCTATTCTGTATACGTCTCCTTACATTGTCCAAACTTAATCTTCCTCTGAGTTTATAGTGTGAAAGTTTCTATCAATTCAATAATACACCCACCTGAAAAATAGCAAATTTCGATATAAATTTTGGTACTCTTGCATAATTTGACTCAAATTCTCGTGAATCCAAGCATGGATCGGGCGTCGTTGTCAGCCGAGCGTTGTTCAAATGTTAAAATGCTAATTCGACTTTTTATCTTATTCATTTAATTTTTTTCTGTTATGTTTTTAGTAATTTTTAAGGTGATATTAAGGGGGCGGGGGTAACTTTTTATTTTCTGTTTAGTTACTTATTTATTAGTTATTTATTAGTTATTTTTTGTTTTAATTGAATTTTTGGGAGTTTGATTAGCCAATGAAAAAGCGCTATCTAAATGGAAGCAGACGACATAAGAATTGGAAGAAAGCGACTAAACCAACAAAAGATAAAAGAAAAAAGCTGACAAACAAATATATTTTCAAACTCGCCAAACAGAAGAATGACAGGCAAGAAAATAAATCTATACATGTTAGAAAAAGAAATGAAAACATCGATGTAGACAATCTCATATTGTCAGGAGAAGAAATTGCTGTTCCCAAAAAATGAGGTGCAACAATTGTAAACACAAATGTGTATTTAGAAAAAGATCGTGTATAAAAGATGTTTCATCCTGGAGATGTACAAATGGGCAGTGCCACCAAAAGAAATTGACTGAACAAGAAGTCTTGAAAAAAAAACCCCAAAAGAACAAGAAAAAAAAATACGGTTACAAAAAGAAAATAAAACAAAAAAACTTGTACTTTCATCTAACAATGATACGGTTAAAATATCTTTTCTTGGAGAATAAAACAAACAAACTTTCTGTTGATAAATATTTTGCAAAAAAAAAAAAAAAATTAAATACTGAAATGAAACAAACATATTTTCATTTTTCAATGTAGTTTTTGTTGATTATTTGCATCTGTTTTTTTTTTTTATTAGTCTGCGTCTGTTACGACGCTCGGCTGACACCGATAATTACTGGTCCCACCCGATCCATGCTTGACGGGAATTCACGAGAATTTGGGTAAAATTATGCAAGCATACCTAAATTTTGTACATTAATTTACATAAAAAACATAGAAATAACTAAATAAATATAAGAATTTGTGTATATTTATTTTTGAAGGAATTTATTTCAACGATCATTATCATAGAAGAATAGGACCTGTAGCATAAAATTTAATCGTAGGTTACACTTTTTTGAAGGTTCAAGGTTCAATCCTTTAGTGAGGTCGACACTCAAAATACAACTGCAAGTTACTTAGGACTTCTATCCAGTAATGGCTGATGGTATGAGAGCAGGCTACGCTCGTTGATTAAATAGAGAATTTCATTTGAAATTCTGTGCAGATTCCGGAGTTTGATGGTAAGATTCCTGAGTTCAACAAGAAGGTCGGAAGTTAAATCGACCAAAACAACCATTATCATTGTATTGTTCATGATGATGATGATGATGATCATCATCAAATTGATTGACATCAACCCCTAATCCATATCCATAATCATTACTGTAATGATTACCATTTATTCGCCCCTTCACCTCACGCTGTTATTATCTTTGCAGAGTAAAAGCAACTGTATTTGGAAATTTATTGATTCAAACAAATTACAGACGTTTTTTTTGTCCTTATTTTATTTATTATGATTTATTTTACGTCTTTTATTATTAGATTTTGTTTTCTTGTGTCGGAGGTTACATTAGCTGAAACGTTGTGCAAATAACACTCAAAATGAGAACAGTAGTCCGAAGAATCCAAATATGTAAAATAGTCAATAAAAAATCCGTAAATCCAAACAAACAAAAAGCACCACAAGTGAAAATTGCTCCCTTTCTTTCTCTGCGTGCCCTACAATCAAGCAAAATTTCCATAAATAGTTTTTATCCAAGAATTTTGCATTTATAGAACTCGTTACCACAGAACTGCTTCGATGCAGACTACAACATGGTCGTCTTCAAATCTGAAGCCAAAATTACTTTTCATTCCATTGGGTAATCGAATTTTGTTGATTTCATTCATCATTTTCAATCCTCTAGTAATATTGTTCATCATTCAACTGACTATTCATTTCGTGAATCCTTTTCCCAAAGTAGTGCTTGATCTTGAGAAATGATGACTTAATAGTATACAAAATAAAACCCTTATATACATGAAAACCAACAAAAACAATTAAAATAAAACAAAAACAAGAAATTGTGTTAAATTTAACAGATGGGGAAATGCCTTCTTAAAGGTTTGAGTAGATAACTTTTATCTCAAAATCTATCTAGATCTAACGAACCCAACAAGCAGCAAAATCCCACCCCTTCACTGTTGAGATTCCTAAATGCCGGAAAGCCTTCCCTCTAATAATTTCTTCCTTCGGATGACTAGACTTTGAAATTCCCTCCCTGTCTCCTGTTTACCTGATTGTACTAACCTGCAAAAGTTTAAATATAATATCAACAGACATCTCGCTTCTCAACTCCCCACAATCTGTCTGAACTCCAATCTCTGGTCCCCCCTCGCCAATCTTTCACGAAAAACACCCATCTATCCGAATCCACTGTGAAAAATTTCCCCCACTCTTTATCTGTGCCTAAATCAAAACGTGGATTCCATGAACAAAGCTTCTTTCTTAGAACTGCACGCCTGTGGAACTCTGTTCCGTCTGCCTGCTTCCCACCTGACTACAACTTGGATGTCTTCAAGTCCAACGTTAACAAATTCCTAATGAACCGCCCCCTTAAGTAAACACTTCATCAAATCTCCACACTAACGTAATATACTTGCAATAACCCTTATCCCTGAGTGGCTTCCGGGCCTTGATAAGTGGTGACCACTGTGTAAAAAAAAAAAAAAAAATCTTTTGATCGCAAATAGTACTCTCTTACGTTCCAAGAGCAATATGCATTGTTTGAGGTAAAAAGCAGTAAAAGCATTTACTTCATTGGCAAATGGTCTTGTTTCTGTTCTTACCAAACCCATTTAGGCTACACCATCCGATGCGAATCCATGTGAATATTTCCGAATCTCAAAACTTAGTGCTTAACCAGTTTATAGTTATGTGGCGTGGTCCCTGGCTTTGGTAGTGTCCATGTTAGTTGATATAGTGTTATAGGTATAGCCAATAACCACGACATTTAATATGAATTGGAGTATAAAAGTTATGTTTTAGCAAAGGAGGAAATTTAAGGATATTTATGGAACATGCATGCGTCATAAAATGAAAATAAATGAGACATTGAAAGAATAGAAGGGTCACCAGGTAGCAAGTGCAACCTAAAACGTAGAATTTGGTAAAAGAGAAATTGAGAAAAACGAAATTTTATAACAAAACATTTTTATGCAAGAGATAAAAATATAAAAGTTGTTTTCATGTTAGAAAATGTTCATAGTACAAACATGTGTGAGTAAAGAAAGTTAAATGAATAGTGGTCGCAAGTCAATATGTCCATAGAGTGAATACCTACTCATTTGGCAGTGTGTATGTGTGTTCGTTTACCTTGTTCTTGCTAATGCGTGTATAGATGTGCAGTGCATGAGTTGATAAAGTTGGTTAAGTAATTCACTGAGTTCTTTCGCCTTGCCATCCCCGGACCGGGGTGGGGTGAGAGTCAAAAGAGTACAGAATGGTTTGTAGAGAATACGTTCTTTTTTTTTTTTTTTTTTCGTCGGCTAATAAACCCTGTCTAAAACTGATTTTCTTGATGAGATCTTATAGGAATTTTTAAGTTTGCACTGACTTACTACCCTCGCATGTATGTGTTACTTTTTTTTGTTTGTTTGTAAAGATTTTTATTAGTTTAAAAATACTTTTGAGTTCACACGTGCATGTTAAACTTACTAGCTTTGGGAATTGAGAAGGAAAGCGAATTCCAAGAGAGCGGAGAAGGAAAGAGGGCAAGCAATGTTAACCATTTGCGTCTCAGGAATTACCTAATGTTTGAGTTGCCATAGTTACTGCTTATGAATTACATTAAAAAAGATCCAACAAGTTATAAAAAAGCGATTTTTGAAGTTGGTGTTATTTTGAAAACTTCCAATGCATCTTTGTCATTATGCGGCTTCCTAAAAAATCTATTTATGAGATAACATTTATTTTCTGATTATTTCAAGCAGATTACTTGTGAGACAGACAAATAATGTCTAGGAGACTTAAAAACTAAACAGAAAAATATTCAGATGATTCAATTGTAAGCTGATTAAACTGATCAGCTCTTGATGCCATAAATGGCAGTGACTAAATCTAAAAGCACCTGCAACTTAGCAAAAAGACTAAAGTGAAAATTGTGAACATTTTTAATCACTGCCTTCAGATAATTACATGCTTTTTGCCAGTTGTTGTCCATTGTTTTGCTTTGGTTATTTATTGTTGATTTGTAAGCAATAATGATGAAATGTTTCGGAAGTTTTGAAAATTATTATTGATAACTTGTAGGATCATTGGACTCCTATTCACGCCTTGAATGTTATTATTACAACATTTCAGCTGATGCAACTTCTAACCTTCTTTACATACGACTTATCAGACTCGGGAATCTTTATGAATTCATTCTTTTTTGCGGACTGCTATCCTCATCTTCATAGTTATTGTTGTTTTATCACGTTTCGGCCAACCGATCTTCTGGCCTTCTTCAGGTGATTAACCGCAATGGGATAGGAATACTGAGTCTTGTAACTTATCCTCGGTAATTACTGCCTTCCATAGTTGTTGTTGTACCACCATATTTTGGCCAACTAATCCTTTGGTCTGCTTGGATAGGACTGAAACCACTATCTTCAAACAATTCTCACCTGGAACCATAGAGACTCAGTGCTGAGTCTTATCAACTTTAATTTACAATCTTCTAAGCAATGAAAGTTCAAGCCTAAAAATCGGCATTACTAATAACACAATTAGTAATTATTTAAGACTTTTACCCATTTATGGTTGACAGAGCGATAACAATCTACCACAATAAATTAAATATAAGATTCAATTCGAAATTTCGTATAGATTTTCTAGTGTGACATAAAGATTCTTAAGTTCAAAAAAATGCAACAGAAAAAGGTTAGACGTTATATCAGTCAAAACATAGTCCTCTGAATGATACGGGTAGCATTTTTATATAGGAAAGTAGAAAGTGTACGTTGGGTTTACTTATTTTTCTCTTCTCGTTCCATGAACGATGTTTCTGACAAAGAGGGAAGAATTACTGTCTTTATGGGCTGGAATAAATGTATCAAACATTTACCTTTTGCTAGTTTTTACCTTGAATTAATTTTCTTTTTCTTTAGCTCTTTACATCAGGTGGTTTCATGTTGTGTCTGAAGCGGTTTACACACACACACACACACACACACACACACACACACACACACACACACACACACACACACACACACGTTTGAATTAATATAGTTTAAGTACACTACTAAAATTGTTGTTGTTTATCACTGTGCACAAAGAAAGAAATACGTTTATTTGACCAGGAATGACGTCACAAAAAGTAAATGGGGTAAATAAAAGGAGGATAAAAAAGAGAATTAGTGGGAGTAAGCTCCTAATGACGTAAATAATTATGACTGGCTCGCGAATCGAGCATAATCTAAAATAGCTTAGTTTTTATCACATTGCTATAAAAAACTAAGGATATATTATTGTCATACATTAAGGTACCACCACCATGAAAATTATGACTAAAAAAAAAAAAAAACTGTCACACCATTAAAAACCATTAAAATTATCACCTTGAAACTTCCAAAATACGAGAGGCGTTCCAAAAGTAATACCTCCTATTTTTTATTCTGCCCAATTGGAGTAGAGGGAATTAAAAATTTCATTGTTATGATAACTGAAGTTATGCATTCATGACCTGAAAGTTTAATCTCTCTGTTGCAGATATTGATGGTGTGATTATCTAAAAAAGCAACCCCTGTCAAGGACGTGCGTCAGAAGCAGAGATGCGTCATTGAATTCCTGGCAAAAGTGTATTGAGAATGGTGATGACTATGTAGAAATATAAATTTTGGATCATCAAGGGTTACTCGTTTTAATTGTACTACTCCTGTCATTGAGTTTGCTCTTAATCTTTTGAGTTAAAAAAAAAATAGAAGGCTTTGCTTTTGGAACGACTCTTGTATGACAAAGCACACTCCAGACGCCTATGCACAGCCATCGTTCATTGTTGGCAAAAGTGTATTGAGTGAATTGAGTATGTTCATATGCAGAAAAATTCATTCTTGAGCAGAAAAGGGCCCTCGTTTTAATGGTATCACTCTCTTCTCTCCGTAGATCTTTAAGTTTTTGAGATAAAAAATCTGAGACTTTGCTTTTGAAACGACCCGTGTGTGTGTGTGTGTGTGTGTGTGTCCTGAAAGGATGAAACACTAGTGTCTGTAGGTATTTAATAATTATTATAGTAAAAAAATAATTATATATATATATATATATATATATATATATATATATATATATATATATATATATAATGAGAAAGTTTTAAGGATACCATTCTGGTTTTTGTAACTCTTCAATGTTTTGAATGAAAAAATTAGGAGACTTTACTTTTGGAACGACCTTTATAGTACTCTAGAAGTCACCACCACCACCACCACCACGTCCAGCAGCAGAATTTTTCCTCCAAGGACCACCGCAGCAACCACTATCAAATTTATCATTTCAGCTACTCATTATTTATAGAATATCGACCACTGTCATTAGTTTAAAAAATGCATTCTTGTGATCGTAATGCAAGCTCCAAGACTATTATAATAATTACTTGAAAAACACTACAATCACCATTTCTAATTATTACTCTGCAGATATCATGATTATTAATCCGTGCATCCCCCCTCTTTACACGCCTTGCTCTATCAGAATTAAAACTCAAAATTCACATTAAAAAGTTATCAATATCTAGCCCTAACTCCTGCACACGTTTCGATGCGTATATTTTCTCATCATTTGATATTTATCCGTCATTATCTTCATCAATGTCATTAGGATCGCTTTTCTATTATTACCATGACAACCACTATCATTATATTGTTCTTCATCATCATCATCATCATCATCATCATCATCATCATCATCATCATCGAATTGATTGACATCAACCCCACATCCATATCCACAATCATTACTGTAATGATTACCAAATATTCGCCCCTTCCCCTCACGTTGTTATTATCTTTGCAGAGTAAAAGCAACTGTATTTGGAAATTTATTGATGCAAACAAATTACAGACGTTTTTTTTATTTTGTCCTTATTTTATTTATTATGATTTTATTTTACGTCTTTTATTATTATTATATTTTGTTTTCTTGTGTCTTTTTTTTCGTTCAATATAGAATAATAATTATCTTAAAGCTTTACCAGCTTCTGTTTGTTATGACACAAACAAGGTGGCTGACAACGTGGTATGCAAGTGGCAGGTGGTGGTGGTGGTGGTGGTGGTGGTGGTTCCACGCAGAACTAATATATATATATATATATATATATATATATATATATATATATATATATATATAATCTTTGTTTATCTCTATTTGGGTGATAAATCAAATCAAGTGAGATGTTATGACAGTTGGTTGATTGAGATGTTGATGACATGTTATTATTTATTATTATTGTTATTATTATTAGTATTGTACCTGGCGTTATTGGGGTGTAAAATACATACAATGAAATATTGTGTTTTAATCAATGTATCATGTTTCTAATTCTACTACAGTGGTATGTCCAATGAAAGCGATATATTTGTTTGAAATAGCTAAGTGGTCTAGGCTACTATTTCGTGTAATTGTAAATCACCTTACTGAACAGGTGTTCATCGTTGGAGCTGATATATCCCTAAGCATGAGGCTTATAGTTTATCTTTCGACGTCTCTCTCAAGCTGCTCTGTCAATCGGGGTCTTGTGAGGAGGAATCTGGATGTACTCCTATTCATTACATCATACATAAATCAAATCCCTTAAATTGAGCGGTTACTTTTATCTTGTCACTCTCTATTTAGTTAAGATCCTAAACATTACTATCATCAGAACGAATAAAAGCAGAAATTAAAACCAATTAAAATTTACACTTTCATTTAGAGTTAACGGCATATTAAAAACAAAAACAATTCTTATGACCAATAAAACCATTCCCAAGAGTTTGTGGTAGATTTAACATTGAGAAACGATGTCAACGAACGCTAAAAAGCAAATGTCTATGATTGCTTACGCTTTCCTTTTTTTTTGTTACTTGGGAGTAAACACTTATCAAGGCCCAAAGGCCACTCAGGGATAAGGGTTAATGAATGTAAGGTAGTAGTGTAGTAATCGTTAATGGTGTAAGTTGGGTAGAATTTGATTATTTATGGGGACGGCTCAACAAGAACTTGTTTACATTGGATTTAAAGGCTACCATGTTGTATTCAATCGGGAAGCAGGACAGCGGAACAGTGTTCCACAGGCGGGCAGTTCTGGGAAAATCTGTATTTAGATTTAAGCACAGATAGAGAGTACTGTTTTGTGTAAATTTCTAAAAAAATAACTTTTATATTTTTGGTATAAAAATGTTTTGTTATAAAATTTCGTTTTTGTTTTCAACTTCTTTTTTACAAAACTTTATATTTCAGGCAGCACTTGCTATTGGGTGATTCTTCTAATATTTCAATAGTTCATTTATTACCAGTTCTATATGCATACCCATGTATGTATATATGTCTTTCATTTTATCCTTCTCTAAGATATCACTGTATACGCAAGCTGTATTAAATGTCAGTGAGGTTCTTGGCTTACCCAAAGAATTGCTTCTACCAAAGCATGGAACTACGCCACGTTCAACATTAAACACCTAGGCCTTGCATTTTCAGACAACATGAAGTAGAGTAAGCGCACAGATGTTTCCAAATTTGCTCGTATCATATGCCGCTATAAAGCTACTATTTGTCTGTGTATAAAGTATTGTTGCCCCATGTGGACGAGTGTATCAACAATTAGTCTTTCGCTTTTAGTTAGGGCATAAAAAAGAATTTTCAACCTAATAGCTCCTGCGCTGTCTGCTAAGCTGCAATCCCTGTCCCATCGCTGCAGTGTTACACTCCTGTGTTTGTTTTACAAGTACTCCATCGAATGTGTTCCAATGAAATTACTATATTTGTATCCCCTCAATGTAAATACTCTCAACCCATCCGACCAGCAGCAAAAATCACACCCTTTCTCTGTAGAGGTTCCTAGATGCCGGGAGATTTTTTATTTCAATAACTTCTTTACTCGGACTACTTGCCTTTTTAAATCCCTCATGCCCTCTGTTTTCCCAACCACACCAACATATAAAGATTAAAATGTAATGTCAATAAGCATCTTGCTGCCTAACTCCCAATCTAGATTGCTTGCCAATAAATCTGGCCTCTACAATAGTAGCCCTTATACTTTATTGGCAATGTGCCTTGTTTGAGGTGAATAACAGTTAAAAAAACAAACAAACAAACAAACAAACAAACAAAAACAACCGTAAAAGTAACATTATACAACATATTAAAATATAACATTCATTTTAACTCATGAGATCTGGGCAACTCAAATATTCTTCATTCTGAAGAACGTTCGTAGGATAATATATATATAGTAAGTTATAAAATATATATGGCAATTCAGCTACACGGAATATTCCACGTTTTATTCTTTGGAGAATTCGTCAGATTTGAAAAGAATGACACGCGGAATATTCTGTGTAGCTTAATTGCCATATGTATTTTTATAACTTACTACCTAGCTCTATCTATGTATTGAGCTCTGTTGAAGTAAATACTGAAAATTTACATATAAAATTATATTTTCGTACATTAATTTATGTGATTAAATGAAGTAGTCATATATATATATATATATATAGAGAGAGAGAGAGAGAGAGAGAGACACACACACACACACACACACACACACACACACACACACACACACACACACACACACAGTGTAGTCAATTCCCTGTACTAGTGCATTTTGTGAACCGGATGTCTGTAAACGTCTGCTCGAATTTGTTCGGCACTTGATGTGACTCGCCGGAATATTCTGAACGTCGCCGAATAAATCTAAAAAAATCAGAAAGCAACAACAAACGCGATTATCCTATGAAAAACCACAATTAGCAGACGACTTTTGATAAATTGGAAGAAAAAATAAAAATAAAAAGAAAACTGTTTTAATTATTGATTTTAACTCATGGAGCAGCACACGGCAATTAATCTAACTATACTGGACAAGTTAGTACAGTTGCAGAGTACTGTGAAGAGAACAAACTGATAGCATATGAAATTAAATGCAAGACATGGCAAGTAAAAAAAAAAAAATCTGAAGTGAACGTGGGTGGGCTCTGAATATATCGTTACCGATCAAAGAAAACACCCCAAACATACCGCTCACCCAAATTTAATTTTTAATTACATGAAAAAAAAACGTTTCTACTTATTCAAGACAAAATAATAAAACAATATTTATTAAAATAATACAACAATATTTATTAAAAATAATAAAACAATATTTATTAAAAATAATAAAACAATATTGATCAAAATAATAAAACAATATTTATTAAAAATAATAAAACAATATTTATTAAAAATAATAAAACAATATTTATTAAAATAATAAAACAATATTTATTAAAATAATAAAACAATATTTATTTAAAATGATAAAATATATTTATTTAAAATAATAAAACATATTTATTAAAAATAATAAAACAATATTTATTAAAATGATAAAACAATATTTATTTAAAAATAATAAAACAATATTTATTAAAAATAATAAAACAATATTTATTAAAATAATAAAACAATATTTATCAAAAATAATAAAACTATATTCATTAAAATAATAAAACAATATTTATTTAAAATAATAAAACATATTTATTAAAAATAATAAAACAATATTTATTACAATGATAAAACAATATTTATTAAAAATAATAAACAATATTTATTAAAATAAAAAGACAAAATTTATTAAAAATAATAAAACAATATTTATTAAAAATAATAAACAATATTTATTAAAATAATAAAACAATATTTATTAAAATAATAAAACAATATTTATTAAAAATAATAAAACAATATTTATTAAAAATAATAAAACAATATTTATTAAAAATAATAAAACAATATTTATTAAAATAATAAAACAATATTTATTAAAAAATAATAAAACAATATTTATTAAAAATAATTAAAAAAATATTTATTAAAAATAATAAAACAATATTTATTAAAAATAATAAAACAATATTTATTAAAAAAAATAAAACAATATTTATGAAAAATAATAAAACAATATTTATTAAAATAATAAAACCATATTTATTAAAATAATAAAACAATATTTATTAAAAATAATAAAACAATATTTATTAAAAATAATAAAACAATATTTATTAAAAATAATAAAACAATATTTATTAAAAATAATAAAACAATATTTATTAAAAATAATAAAACCATATTTATTTAAAATAATAAAACAATATTTATTAAAAATAATAAACAATATTTATTAAAATAATAAAACAATATTTATTAAAAATAATAAAACAATATTTATTAAAAATAATAAAACAATATTTATTAAAAATAATAAAACAATATTTATTAAAAATAATAAAACAGTATTTATTAAAATAATAAAACCATATTTATTAAAATAATAAAACAATATTTATTAAAATAATCAAACAATATTTATTAAAATAATAAAACAATATTTATTAAAATAATAAAACATATTTATTAAAATAATAAAACAATATTTATTAAAATAATAAAACATATTTATTTAAATAATAAAACCATATTTATCAAAATAATAAAACAATATGTATTTAAAATAATAAAACAATATTTATTAAAATAATCAAACAATATTTATTAAAATAATAAAACATATTTATTAAAATAATAAAACAATATTTATTAAAATAATAAAACAATATTTATTAAAATAATAAAACAATATTTATTAAAATAATCAAACAATATTTATTAAAATAATAAAACAATATTTATTAAAATAATAAAACATATTTATCAAAATAATAAAACAATATTGATCAAAATAATAAAACAATATGTATTAAAATAATAAAATATTTATTAAAATAATAAAACAATATTTATTAAAATAATAAAACATATTTATTAAAATAATAAAACAGTATTTATCAAAATAATAAAACAATATTGATCAAAATAATAAAACAATATTTATTAAAAATAATAAAACAATATTTATTAAAAATAATAAAACATATTTATTAAAATAATAAAACAATATTTATCAAAATAATAAAACAATATTGATCAAAATAATAAAACAATATGTATTAAAATAATAAAATATTTATTAAAATAATAAAACAATATTTATTAAAATAATAAAACATATTTATTAAAATAATAAAACATATTTATTAAAATAATAAAACAGTATTTATCAAAATAATAAAACAATATTGATCAAAATAATAAAACAATATTTATTAAAAATAATAAAACAATATTTATTTAAAATAATAAAACAATGTTTATTAAAAATAATAAAACAATATTTATTAAAATAATAAAACAATATTGATCAAAATAATAAAACAATATTTATCAAAAATAAGAAAACTATTTATTAAAATAGTAAAACAATATTTAAGATAAAATAATAAAACAATATTTATTCATAAAACTTACGGTAGGTTTGTATTATTTGGATTCATCGGACTACTGTTCTCATCTTGAGTATGATTTTCACAATGTTTCGGTCAATTAACTCCCGAACTTCTTTCAGATGTATCTTGTCGAACTTCGGAATGTTTCTGTTACTCAGGAATTTCGAGCGGAACTCTTTATTTATTTCACGGGGATAGCATGCTCTTGTTTGGTCAGCCATGGTAGAGATCCTAAGTGATTCGCAATAGTATTTTTCGGTCGCCCACACTGAAGATTGAACCGTCAACCTTACAGAGAATATCACGTTTTACAATTGATTTTTCCAAGTACTCTAACCACTGTGCCATGGGTCTTTGCCGATGAGAACAGTAGTCCAATTAATCCAAATAATACAAATAACCAATCCTCATCTCAAAAATTCAGAAACGTCTTACGGTAGGTTTTGTTATATTTTCTTGTGTTTCCATTTTTTTAAAATTGTAATTCGTATCTAACAAATGTTGCTATTTTCTGTTTCCTAGTGTTGTTAAGATTTGCTCGACGATGCTTGGCATAATCCGGCGGTTTACGTCAGGAGCAAACCTGAACATACGTATACAGACATCCGGTTCACAAAAGGCATTAGCACCCAATTCTGTTTCGCTCTTTAACCTTTTTGGGGTAAAAGCAGGAGGAAAAACCCAGCAGTGTCCAGCACCGATGTACCCTGAGGATCGTACCTTATGAAATGACACTTAAATTTTTCTACAATTTTAAAATTTATCAAAATCTATTAAATACAAACGATAATACAAAGCTCTTTTTAAACACGAATGGAGCACTCTTTGAAATGTGAATGTTTATATAAGCATTTAGATTTCATACGTTTATGGTGTATGCTTAGCGATCAAATAATTGAATGCCTGACTGTCAACAACGGTCATAGGATCGATCCCTGATCGAAGTAGTTTCCTATCTAGCCACACTGAAGAACTGTAATACAGTAAAATAGTCTATCTGTGGATGATTATATAATAAAATTATCTTTTTAATTACATGAAATTGCAAAACGCTGTAAAAAATAATTTTTAGACTCAGACTTTTATTCAATCAGACTACTTCCCTCTTGACCTCTTTCCACTATTTCACCTTTGACCTCTCTCCATTATTTCACCTATCCTTGATTTCCTCAATTCCATTTGCACAAAGAAATATTCATATGAAGAAGCCATGAATTTCGTTGGTATTTAAAAAAATTATTGAAATTTCTGCATTTAAGTAAACTATTTCGCTTTCTGGATAAAAAAAAAAATAAATAAAAATAATTTTGCGTGTGTGTGTCGGGAAATCTGAATGAAAGTAATTTATTAAATTGACAAAGTGCAATTAAATGAAATTTTCTCCTAATGTTCAATATTTTGTTGAGTGAATTTGTAGCATAAACACGGTGAGCCTCTGTTTTTCCCGTTGTTCAAAGAGCAAATGAATTGATCAAAGATTGAAACCACATTGATTCATTTGATGATTTTTATATGCACATTTTTTGGTGCCATTTTGGTCTGTGGCAGTAAAGTTGATGATAAAAGATATTATTTGGAGCATGGTAAAGCAGTTATATATTTTTGAATTGAAAGCCATGTTTAATTTAAGAAGAGTTTTCGTTGGGTAGCTAATCTGTATAAGTCTTTGAAAATGAAAAAAGTTTTTGGTGGATAGCTGATCCGTATAAGTTTTGAATTTTAAAAATTTACAGACAAAGAACAAGGATCTTTCTCGCTAGAACACAAAAAATTATGTGCAGGATTTCTGAAAGATCCAATATTTTTATGAAGCGATTTGAATTTCTGATTGGTTGCTAGCAGAAAATGGCTCCATTTTATTGGTCAGTTCCTATCGCCAGTATCTATAAGTAGAAACTTCCTATTTTCTTTAATCATACCTCCATTATATATAAAATATTGTAATAGATATAAGATATACAAGCATATATAACGTTTTTTTTCCTACTGTTGGCTCATCACATAACATCACCAAAAGCTACTCGAGGATAATGGTTAATGAGATGAGATGAATAAAAGATGAAAAATGAGAGACACTATAGGAGTATGAACATTAATCGATGATCAGAACTGCATTTGGTTACTTATGAGGCAGTTTATGATAGGAACTTGTTAACATTGAAATTAAAGATGACCAAGAGGTAATTAGCAGGGAAGCAGTTCTGCAGTAACGTGTTCCACAAGCAGGAAGCTCTCGCAAAGAAAATATAGCCATGGAAATTTGACCTAATGCTAGACACATGGAAATAGACAGATTAATTTTTTCCTGTTGTGGTAGAACAGGAGAGTGATAGAAACAGGGAGAGTATGATGGTGAAAACGCTGTGAAAATGATAATAGTCGAGATGAGGATAACAGTCCAAAAGATGTAAATGTTAATAACAAAGAGGTGTATTAGGAAAAAACAAGGAGGGGGGGGAGTGCTCGATACATTGGCAGAGCTAAATATGTTTTTATTTCAGCTTTGGGAGTATTTGCTAACATAATTACAAGATTGTTTCTATAGACGGGATAAGCAAATTATACAGCCCATGTCGTCAGACAATTTAAGTCAATATATATATATATATATATATATATATATGTTTTTTTTTGTTTTTTTTTGTTTTTTCAAACGATGAATACAGTTAATATTGGCTTCGCCTCGAATCTCGTATTTATTTAGAAAGTCGCCCACAATTTGTTTGGACGTATGTATAACATTTTTATTTATTTATTATTTTTAAAACAGTAATCTACGTACACACATGTTTCGAGTTAACTAACTCTCATCAGCATAGCTTGACTGTTTTAACTCAAACCACGCGTGCACGTAGATTACTGTTTTCAAAATAATAAATAAATAAATATAAATATATATATATATATATGTATCTATATGTATGTATATAAGTATGTATGTATTGTTGCTGGCTATCTTGCTCTTGCTTGTTGCTGGATCTGAACATTTTGAACCGAGAGAGAGACTTAGCAGTCGTACAAAGCTAAGACTCTGTAACACCATCTTTGTATAGATACTCTCTCAGGCATTTGGGCTCATGAATTTTAAATGTCTGAGGGAGTGGCACTCGTCTGACAAGACGTTGCAATCATCATGTATATATATATATATATGTTTGTATATATATGTGTATATATATGTTTGTATATATATGTGTATATATATGTATGTATATATACGTATGTATATATACGTATGTATATATACGTGTATATATATGTATGTATATATATATGTATGTATATATATATGTATGTATATATGTATGTATGTATATATGTATGCATATATGTATATATGTATGCATATATATATGTATGTATATATGTATGCATATATATATGTTTGTATATATGTATGAATATATATATGAATATATATGTATGCATATATATATGTATGTATATGCATATATATATGTATGCATATGTATGTATATATGTATGTATGTATATATGTCGTATGAAGGGCGAATGAACTCTTTTTCTGGGGCAACGGCCAACTAGCACCGTGTATATTTGTGTGTGTGTGTGTGTGTGTGTGTGTGGGGGTGGGTGTGTGTGTATTGGGGTGGAGAGGGCTCCCGTAAGCCGTGGTGAAGGCAACCTTTCTAGGAGAAGCAAATCTCTGATTTAAAAAACCATAAAGCGGAAGACCATTACCCGCATTAAGCTGGTCTGCAGTTTAATTTGTTGCTGGCTATCTTGCTCTTGCTTGTTGCTGGATCCGAACATTTTGAACCGAGAGAGAGACTTAGCTGTCGTACAAAGCTAAGACTCTGTAACATCATATTTGTATAGATACTCCCTCAGGCATTTGGGCTCATGGATTTTAAATGTCTGAGGGAGTGGCAATCGTCTGACAAGACGTTGCAATCATCATATATATATGTATGTATATATATATGTATGCATATGTATGTATATATATATATATATGTATATATATATTTATGCATATGTATGTATATATATATATATATGTATATATATATTTATGCATATATATGTATGTATATTTATGTGTATATATATAAGTATGCATATATATGTATATATATATATATATATATATATATGCATATTTGTATATATATGTATATACATATGTATGCATATATATGTATGTATATGTGTATATATGTATATATATGTATATGTATATATATGTATGCATATATATATATATGTATATATACATATGTATGCATATGTATGCATATATATGTATGTATATGTGTATATATGTATATATATGTATATGTATATATATGTATGCATATATATATATATGTATATATACATATGTATGCATATGTATATATGTATATATACATATGTATGCATATGTATATATGTATATATACATATGTATGCATATGTATATATGTATATATACATATGTATGCATATGTATATATGTATATATACATATGTATGCATATGTATATATGTATATATACATATGTATGCATATGTATATATACATATGTATGCATATATATGTATGTATATATATATATATGTATATATATATATGTATGCATATGTATGTACGTATATATATTTATGTATATTTATGTATATATATAGTTATGTATATATATATGTATATATATATGCATGCATATATATGTATGTATATATATATATATGTACATATATGTATATATATGTATATATATATGTGTGGATATATATGTATATATATGTGTATAGTTATATATATATATGTATATATATATGTACACATATATGTACATATATAGATATATATATGTATATATATATGTACATATATGTATATATATGCATATCTGTATATGTGTATATATATGTAAATATGTGTATATGTGTATATATATGTATATGTGTATATATGTATATATGTATATGAGTTTTATTTTTTGTTACCGTATCTTTCTGTTAAGTTACATTATTGTTTCGGCTACACGGCCGTTTTTTTCCGTCTGTAGCGTCCTCAGACTTTTACAGAATTGTTAGCTATTTTGGGATGAAAGAGTGGAAGAGTGAATGAGGTCAGAGGGGTGTGCGACGAGGACGGAAGAGGAAGAGAGGAAGGGAACAAGGAGGGAAGGTGGGGGGGGGCGTTTGGTATGTCGATAATATTTTAGTTTTGGGGTTTAAGGAACTTGTGGGGGAGGGTCTAGGAAGTTCATTTCTGGTGTGGCTTAGGGCATAGGGATTCATGAGGGAAAGGGGAATATGTGGGGGTGGTAGGAGGGGGTTACTTTAAATTTCGAGTCTTGGTGTTTAAGTTTTTTAGTTTTTAGTGTCTCGTTGGTGAGGTGATTTCTTGGTAAGTATGTCTTGAGCTGTTGGGTGTTAGCTTATGTTTAGAGGCAGGGGGGGCTATGATTAGGTTTATTTATTTTTAGTTTTTGTTTTGTTGTTAATTGTTTGGAGAGGGTCAGCTAGCGGTCGTAGCCACAGTTACACACATGCGCACGTACACACATATATACTGAAAAGAAACGGTCACGGGTACATAAACATGCCCGCCCTGGCATGCAAATATATGTGCATATGTGCGCCTGCATGCATAGACCCCTGCGTTGTTCTTGTTTGCGTCAAATTTCCTTTAAGGTGCTAAGATTGGGTGCGCGTGCGTAGGCATGGATGCACACATACACAGATACATACATACATCGACGTCCCTTCCCTCAAGGAGGCGATTATACGGGCTCCTATGCACATATTGATTCAGGCATACTAGCACCCCACGTATACGTTCAAGCGTGTGCGCGCATGCAGATACCAGTACTCGAGAGCACACACATCGACATATATACACAGCTGCACGCTCTCCCACACCATGTAGACAGTAGGCAGCGGGCATCTATACTCTCACATCCACACACGCATACACAGGCACGTGCACACACACACTGGGCCCCGTGTACATACGGACGCCTACGTGGATGTACACACGTACACACCCAGTTATACAGACAATTATTGGTAGAGACATATTCGTCTGGATAGATTTAAATCTAAGTTCATTTGTGGGTACATCTGGTTATACATAGATATGAGCATAAGGGTTCTGTACATAATGTTTTCATTTTCATTCGTGGGGTTTTTTTTGGTTAGATGTGGGTGCACATGGGCGTGCCGACGTACTCCTCCGCATACAAATATAACCCACAAATGCACGCTCCCACATGCATGTATGTACACAGATAAGCATGCATACGCATATACACATACGCACGCACATATGCTCTCGTTATATACATCTGCAAAGATACGCACCCACACTCCCTCAAGCACAGATATGTGTGCACGCATATACATACGGGTATATAGCGTGGCTTGCCATAAATATGGGCGCGGGTGTCATCCACATATACTTAACATACGTATTAATAAGTGCCCACGTACCCGGGATAGTGGTTCTAGGAAGCCATGTTTATAGGTTTTGGGGAGGAGTTTGGGGTGGTTGATATGGGGATTGAGTGCTGTAGTTATTGTTCTAAGTTGGGGTATATGGTATTATCGATCAGTTTTGGCGGAAGGCTATATTGGGGTGTCATACTCTAAGGTGTGCGTCTATGCACATGAGGCATCGGTTGGTTGTACACTTCCATGTGCACTTACCTGTGCAGGTGTAAATCCACATAGTCATATGTAAACAATTTCCGTGTTAAGTCGTGGAGGTTGCATGTAGGGTGTGTTGGGGTTGTGCGGGGGGATTGGCTGGGGTGGGGAAATGATGCTGATTATTGGGTGGTTATGTGGGATGAGGTTATGTGGTGTTTAGAGTTGGTGGTGATTGGGGGTATGTGTTATTTTGTTGGATTTTAGGGGATTCTTAGGGGGAGGGTGGTGTGGGGTGTGGGGGAAGTTGGTTGAGGGGTTTGGTTGAGTGTATGTCATGGTAGTTGTGGTGGGTGGTTGTATTGGATATATAGTTAGGGGGATTTAAGGTGGTGTTGTCTAAGGGATGTTTTAGAGAGGGGTATAGTTGCTAAAGAGGTGTGATCTGTAATGCCTACAGTTTATGGTGGTTTCCTGTTTTTTGTTTAGTAATTTGTCTCTATCTTTAAAATTGGAGATAAGGAGTTTTTCGTTTCGGCAGAGGAGACATGGGGAGTTTAGGGATTTACATGTGCTAGATTTTCTAAGGATTTCCCATTTAATGGTTGGTGTAAGGTTATTTTGGGTTAGATGTAGGTAGTGGGTAGTTAGTGAGGTTTTGTTAGGGTGGTTAGGGTTTGTGAAGGAGCATTTATGTACTCTGAATCTATCCTTAAATGAGGTGCCGGCCAGGCCAATATAATATTTTTTGTCGTTTGGGTTTTCTTTAGGTGCGATTGTGGCTTTATATACTACTTCCGTTTGTAGGCATTGTTGATTCAGTGGGCATTCCGATTTGTTGTTGCAGTTGCACTTGTTCTTTTTGGTGTTGTTTGTATTTTCATCTTTAAGTATTTTTCTGTTATGTTTTTGATTATTTGTTCTAGGTTGTCCGTACAGCTGTAGCTGAGTTTAATTGTGTTTTTGTTGAAGATTTTGTGTAGTACGTGGCTGGGTGGGAAGTGTTTGTTTATTAGTTGGAAGAATTTAGTGCCAAGTTTTGTTTTGACCATTGTATTGAAGGGGGGGGGGTTGAACCAAATTATTTTCCTAGTTCTATTTCTCTTATTTGCGGTATTGGGTGGATTTGGTTTAATGTAATTGAAGATAGTGTTTGGGTGACCACTTTCCTTAAGTGCATTTTCGTAGAAGGGTTTATGTTTGTTGAAAATTTCGAGTTTGGGGGAGTTGGTGCTAAGTCTTTTTTCGATAGATGTGGGGATGTGTTTAATTATATGTTTTGGGTGGTTTGATAGTGGGTGTATATAGAGTGGGTAGGTGTTGTCTTTGGTGTAGGGTTCGTATGTGTTGCTTGAGAGGTTGAGAGTTACATCGAGGAAGTTGACGGTTTTTATGTTGGATTTGATGTCTAGTTTTAGGCCTATTCTGTTCATTTCTTTAGTTAAGGTTTTGTTTATTTTTTCACCTTTGGGGCCATTTGAGTTATTTTTTCGCATTTGGGGCCATTTGAGTTTTCAACTATTATGAGGCCATCGTCTCTATATAGTCCTATGTTTTTGTTATTGATAGTGTTTGTTAGGTTGTATAGGATGAAAAGACCGACAAGATCGGTTGCTTCTGCTGAGTCTGCCGCTCCCATTGAGAGGTCGAATGATCCGGATTGGTTCTTCTTAGTCCATTGGGTGCCTTGGCTGATTAGGACTGTTTTTCTGGACTTTTTTATAATGTCCATTTCGGATGGTTGTAGGTCGGAGAGTAGAGAGGCAAATTCCAAGGCTTTGTCAAACAGTTCCTTTGATATGGAGGGATAGCTTTCAATATCGAACTGGATGAAGGCAGCCTTCTTTTTATTATGGATGTTGTTGAACCATTTTATGGTGTCTTTAGTATTTATCCACTGGTTTAGTTCGTATTTGGTTTTAATTTGTAAGTTAATTCTTTCTAGTATTCTTTTGCTAATTTTTCCTATTTCGGGCTTAGTGGGGTTTATGAGCCTAGTTTGAGGTTTTCCCTCAAAGTTGGGTTTGTGGTCCTTAAGCATAATGTAGGCTTCTTTGTTCGCTAGTTTTCCGACTCTGTTGCTAATGTTGAGTGTGTCAGTTATGTTTTTGCTATCTAGATTGATGTCTTTGATTAGATATATATCCGATTTTTTATAGTTGGTGATGATGTTTTCTTTAAGCAGTTTTAGGTATTTTTGTTTTTGGATTTTGTAGAAGTTATGTGTCTTGTCAGCTTTGTCATACAGTAATTCGGAGGAGTTAATGTTTTTGACTAGTTTGTCTAGGTGGTGTTGGAATGGGTGTTTTTCTGTGGTGAAAGGATACTTTGTTGGTAAGTTCCGTGAGATCTGTTTCAAAGTTGTGGAGTAGGTCGATGATTGGGGCTGTATCTTTATTGGTGAATCCGTGGTAGTCCTTGTGGTTGTTCCTTTCGTCTTTTCCCTTTAGAAAGAAATATGCTTTCCATCGCATCCTTCTGATTAGTTCTTCCATTCTTACGGTAGTTTGTTTTGCTTGTCGTTGGTATGTTTTTGAGAGACAAGTTGAAGTTCACCTTTTCAATAGCACAGGGTAATAGTCCAAGTTTTTATGGTATAGTGCTCAACCGGGTAGGAGCAAATATTTAGTGGAGATGGTAATTAATAAAAACTGAAGAAAGTGCTCAATACTGTCGTAGAGCAAATATGCGTTTTATTTTTTGTTACCGTATCTTTCTGTTAAGTTACATTATTGTTTCGGCTACACGGTCGATTTTGGCTGTCTGTAGCGTCCTCAGACTTTTACAGAAGTGTTCGCTATTTTGGGATGAAAGAGTGGAAGAGTGAATGAGGTCAGGGGGGTTTGCGAGGAGGGTGGAAGAGGAAGAGAGGAAGGGAACAAGAAGGGAAGGTGGGGGGGGGTTGGTATGTCGATAATATTTTAGTTTTGGGGTTTAAGGAACTTGTTGGGGACGTTCTGGGAAGTTCATTTCTGTTGACCAAGGTAAGTTTATCAGCCATGTGTGCACAATGTAGTGATGTATTAAAGCGAAACAGCCTGTGAAGATTGAAGACATGTGTTGCATAGAAAGAAATGATATGCAAATTATGACTCCAGAGGAAAATTAAAACTGGACAGTATAATGAGATATGTGAAGAACAAGAGGTTTATATATAAGCTTACAAGTTCTGTAGCTTATTTGCAATAAGTATATTTTTACGCTACACTTATATATGTCATCCATAGACGGTTGTTCCACCGTATCACAGCTCCACAGTGTAGCTAGACATAGTCTGTTTTTCAAGTTGGTATTCAAAATCTGAATGCTTATACAGTAGTCACCATCTCACTCACCACAAAAGTAAGAGAAATCGTTTTTGTATTTGTTTACATCAGTGATTATCGAGAGTACTCTAACCTAATTACAAAAAGTAATCTTTTACATCAAGTGGAAACTTACTTCTACTAGGTAGCTCAACCCACGAATGAGGAGCAAATGTAATCATCCACAGACGGCAGTTTCGTCGTATCACAACTTATCAATGTGGCTAGAGATGGTGTGTTTTTCAAGCTGAGATTCGAAACTCCACTGCCTGCACACTCGCAAATAACCTTTCTCCTACAAAATCTTACTTAACATGAAAGGAAGAGAAATTGTAATAATTTTGTATTTGTTTACATAATGGGTTACCTATCAGAACTCTGATTATAAAGACTTATGCTTAACGATAAGTGTAAATTTGCAGTCTTTTTTATAAACACTATTATGTTCTTCAGAATTGCCTGATCTGTTTCCTGCTTCCTTAGTTCTAGCTCATTTCACTCATGGTCTACATCTATTCGCTGTTTTAATACCTCATTGTAATACAGTTTCTTATTCCAATAGTTGGAAGGTTGTGGAACTCTATTCTTGCTCACTGTTTTCTTTTACCCTAGTTTTTTTTTCTAGATTAAGGTCAATCACCATCTCCTGACTTTGCGATAATCATATTACATCCTTGTAGCTCCTTACATCAAGTGGCTTTATGAATTGTCTCAAGCGATTTTCATAAAAAGCAAGAACATAACCTTTTTATTGCTAGAAAGGAAAGGAGGAAACGGGTGGGAAGTGACAGTGAGTTATAAGTTAGATATTATATCTGAAATCAATTTTATGAGAAGACATTTTTAATCCTAACTTTTTAAATATTCATTTTCAAATTTGCTGGTCGTCCTGAATGTTTATAAATTTGACAAAGTTTTCCTTCTACTGACTTAGTTTCAGTAAGAAGGGGAAAAAATAATTGCTAAATTTGTCTGCTTTTTATATAAACGATTAAAGGCAGACATTTTTTTTTAAATACAATTTGTATTTGATTTGTACTCCGGCAGCAAAATATGAATGAAACTATAACTATTTTGAGCTGATTTCGTATAAATATTTTAAATTTCATTATCTCAAACGCATGTTTTTTTAAAACATAATTTATTAATCATCAAACTTTGTGGATAATATTTGTTCAATCTTCAGATAGGAACCAGTGAACTAATTTTGTTGGGTATCATTTACAGACTGTCTCCGCCCCTCCCCCCAAAATGTAACAATACTTTTAACAACTTAAATCTAAACTATTTGAAATCTAAAAAAACATTTTACATTTATTTATTATTTTACGCATGCCATAGTCGAAAAGCATTATGTAAAAACAAAAAATAAATAAAATAAAAAAAAACATACAAACAAAAAACAAACAAACAAGTCTGTTTACAGAATCCTATTCTAAAATAACGATCAATGTGAATTTATTAATTTATTTTTATTTCGGACTATTAGTCTCATCTTTATTAGTTGTTGTTTTTCATCTTTTATTGGTTTGTTTATTCACAACGTTTCGGCCAACTATTCCTCTGGCCTTCGTCAGGTGGTAACCGCGACGGATAGGAATTTCGAATCTCCTAACTGCATTCTCAACCATCACTGCTATCCGTAGTTGTTGTCGTCTCACCACATTTTGACCAATTAACCTCTGGCACGCTTTGGGTGGGATTGAAACCGCTATCTTCAGACAATGTTCATCTGGAACTGTAGAGATTCAAAATCTCAATCAACTGTGCCACGGGCCCCGAAGGGCGATCAAGGTTGGATTCTTTGATCTTATAAATCCACGTTTATTTATTATCTGATCTTCCATAGTCGGGTCCGTACCGATTGGTATATATATATATATATATATATATATATATATATATATATATATATAATATATATATATATATATATATATTCCTTAATTGGAATTCATTTTTGAGATGAGCATTATATATATTAATTTATTTTTATTTCGGACTATTAGTCTCATCTTTATTAGTTGTTGTTTTTCATCTTTTATTGGTTTGTATATTCACAACGTTTCATAATAAGTGAAAGTAGTGCTATGAAACAGATTATTCAAATTTAGTACACACAGTTAATCAATCTGCATCATTATCCACATCACCATCGCCACCTCCCTATGTTTAGTTAAGGCTGATATTTCAGGAGAGTTTTGTATTTCATCTAAGGAATTAGGGTTGTAAGTGGCAAAGTCTATGTTAGTAATTTGGCTAATTTTTGTTCCAAGTTTAATATACTTGGCTTGTCATTTTTATTTTTAGAGATCCTTTGTTAGATCTCTGTGGAATGCACCCTGTTTAAGAAGGCATTTTGTATTAATTTAACTTAAATATTTTATAGAAAGTTAAAAGTAAGTGGCAGACTATAGCCATTACACCGAGATAGGCGCCATTCCATTTCCAGGATTACCCCACTTGCCTTTGATTTTCCCTTTATAATGCTGATTGTTTAGCAAAGGGGCTTCAAGTACCATTTTTTAAGTCTTTGATATGACTCGATCGAGAATTGAACTCTGGTATCTTGGCCCACTAGTGAACACTCTTACCATTATACCAATTGGGCCGGTAGAATTGTCTCATGATTAATTGAAAAATGAGGTTTTCAAAATTTTATGAGTCCTGTATGTGTCAGGGTTACACTGTATTAAGTGCAAAATAAATACCACTGTGGAATGCCTCGCAGAATGGTAGTTATCTGTGTAAAGGCAAAAATATAAGAGTAACATTTTTTTTGCCAATAATCAGTGATTCCATCCTTTTGAGTAAGTTTTACAATTGTTTTCTTTTTGCTACAACCTAAATTATCAATTTCTTTGTGGCTGGGGTATTTTTGTTGGGGACGTGTTTCCTCTATAAAAGAAACTTCAGCTTAATATTGTTGGACGATTGTGGTCTTGATAAGAGATTACAAACTAGTCTTTGGGACGATTAATCGGAATTGGGGATTGGAAAAATCAGAACTCTTTGGGGTATCGGAATCTGTATTGGAATCCGAAAAATTTGTGCATATTTTCCGATGCTACAAACGATTCTTTTAATTGTCCTTTTTTTTTTATTCGATTTTGTTTAAAACAAAATTTTCCGCTTCTAGTCATAAAGATATAATAAATATTTATTGATTTTAAAATATCAGTAAAACTAACATCTATAGATCATCCCTCACAAGTGTATAATTTCACATTAAAGAAAATATCAGAACATGTGTTTTTATGGTAATTGAGAAAAATAACATCTCTAAAATTAAATATATGGAAATTTATTAAGAATCAGAATCAGGAATTTAGTATGGGAACGGGAGAAAAATATTGGAATCGTGTCATCACTATTAAAAATTGAGGATATACCAAGCACTTTAACATGTACTGCCTACGACGCGTCATATCTATCCATATCTCCGAACAAATCCTAAACCGCACTAGCTATGTAAAATAAAACACCATTGGCATGATAGATACTTGAAAAGAAGACTTCATTGGTTTGGTCACGTTCTTTGACACCATTAGGAGAAATTTATGTGCAAGTTGGTTACTCCAATCACACTTGTTTTTGGTATTCATCACTAGAACCGAGAATGGCCAAAATATGGTGAGGACTCGGCTGTCGATCAATTAATTTGGAACCAGCCCAACCCATCTCAAGTTAAAGCGAGGATTGATAAAGTCCATTAAGTGATTCTGAATACAGTTAATGTATCAGTTAATGCTTTGTAGCTAGTGACATGTTATAGCACTTTCATTTTTCTATTTTTACATATTTTTACATAGGACGCATTAGTATTACTAATGCTTTTTTATTTGTAGAAAGATACAGCTGCGAAATATTTGTAACCTTGTGGCAAGACATATTTAACGCTATAAAACAGCTTATTAATATTTTGATAGCAGTATCTACAAGAAATTTATGAAAATTGTTCTCCAGTGACGATATTTAGTGTTGGCGTCAAACTAGTTGGGATCTATAATAAGTTTGGGTAAAATAAATTAGTCATTATAAAAATGGTAAGCAACACAGTGTTTGATAAATCGTTATAATATTGGTTTTGACAATATAATTGGTTTATCTCTAAATACACTAAACTATATTAGCCAGAACGGATCCATTAAAACGGGTGATGGATTATACCACACACACACACACACAAACACACACACAAACACACACACACACACACACACACACACACACACACACACACACACACACACACACACACACACACACACGCGCACGCACATACGCACACACTATCAGGCTAAAATGATTTAAGATACTGTCAGATTTAGCTTTGAAAACAAAAAACACAAAGAAACTTTCACTAAAGAACTACTGAAATTTTAAAAATTAACATTTTTATTAGCGCATCATCACTTATCAAGACACAAAAGTCAATTGAGGATAAGGCTTAATAAGTGGCATGGTGAAGTGGCCAGTGAGACAACATCGTGATGGTCGGTATTGGTAGAACTTTGGTAGGATTAGATAATTAAAAAGGACGGCTCAACACGGACTTGTTTTTTGAATTCCCTTCCTGCTACTTGCTTCCCTGATTGTACAGAAGTTTAAATGTAACATAAACCAACATCTTGTTGGTTTTTCCTCGGTATGGTCCCAAAGAGTAGCCCCTTACATCCAAGTGGCGATATGTCTTGTTAAGAGTGAACGTGAGCAAAAAAGAAAAAATTAGACTTGAAAACGACTGTTAAGTTGCAAAGAGGGGGAGTTTTGAACAGATCGGCCAACATTTGTTAGGCAGTGCATCTCTATCATCCTTTCTGCTTTTCTGCTTTTCTGTATCAATGTTATCTATTTCTTTTGGTGGAGAGAATTGCCAACGAGAATGTTTGATCACATGATAACCAGTCAGGCTATTTGGTATAGCCATTTCTATAGGAAATTTTTATGGCAGCAACTTGAAACATTTTGTCTTTGACGAGCAGATGGAGACCCCGAGCATGGCTGTCATCATTTGATGATATATAGCTCCCCAAAGAAGAAAGAACTGTTAGCAGCTGACCTATACCCACTCTACTTAATTCCTTTCAACAAAAGGACAAATTTACAATTTTTACTTTCAACAATCAATATATCATATTATTGGGATTATTCGGACTAATGTTTTCATTTTTAGTTCTATTTGCATGTTGTTTTTTTTTCAGGTATATCGTGTTGAACTCGGGGAATCTTTCTGTTGAACTTGGAAAGCAGTATGAATTTTGAATGAAACTCATTACTTAATCCACAGGGGAGACATGCTCTCATTCCGCCAGCCATGACTTAGTAGAAGTCCTAAGTAATTTACCATTGTATTTATCTGCCAAGTCATTTTTAGTTGTACCTATTTACTTTCCTCCTCTCGAGGGTAGAGTTAGACACAAGGTCGATTTTTAATGTGGGGGAAAAAAAAGGGTACATTGGATAGGAACAAAAATAAAGATTATCTCAGCCTAGAAGAATTTTTCCTCCACTGATTGGGGTCAGAAAAGGTGAAGCGTTGTATCAGAACAGATACTACACTTTGATCCTATATAGTTTATTGCCGGGAAAAATTTACAATTTAAGGTTGAAAAACAATAAAAAGAAAAAATCACAAACAAGAAACTTAGGCATGAAGCCCTATAATTGGGGATTGGGGGATGGGGATAGGTGCAGGGTCTTTCTATTGTCTATACAACTTGTGAAATTACTCTTGACTGGCACCATTTACCACAATACCACATTCACTCCGTGAAATTAAACCTACTAAGTGAATGAATTCCCCAGCGTTTTTGTAAAAATTATGTACATGTGTCTGTATATACAATTTTTTTTTTTTTTTTTTAAAGTTTTTTTTCAATTTTTTGTTTTACTTCACGTTGATCCTAGCCAAAAAGGCCAAGTCATTTCTGGTTGTATTTCTCTCATTATTTGGTGTCATTATCTTTCCATATATATATATATATATATATATATATATATAATTAAATAATAATAATTTCTTCTTTTTCTTTTATACTATCCATTATTTTTGAAGAAGGGTGTCCACTAGATATAATGATGCTGATCAGTATGCTCAACTTTATTCGTAAAGCGAAAGTAAAAGACTTAAAAGTGGATCTCAGAATAAGAAATTATTTGTTTGAACAAGAGATACTAAGTTATATCTTGCAGAAATCAAAGAGTAATAAGAGAATCTATAAGCGAAAGAAAATATTAATCTCCCATGTAGCTGAACTAAATGAATTTGAGATGATGCTTTGCTTGAGCTTTGATAATTTTTATAAGATACATTTGAACAAGGTACATTAATATACATGAATTTTTACTGGATATGTTTGAGAAAGGTATTTTCTTATGAAAATTGCTCCAGACAGTGCATTAAGCCACTTGACGTAAAGAGCTTAAAATAAAATCTTCAAGGTAAAAAAACTATCCAATATTAGATGAGCAGATTCTGACTCAGGAAACTGCAATTGTTTCTCTTTTGTCAGAAACATTATTCATTGGCAGAATAAATAATTAAAACTTAGGGAAAAAAGGATAAAGATTTATCAGGCTTGAGATTTTCTTCTAAATCTGAGTTACTATTTTGAACTTTGATAATATTATCCATATGCATCTGAACCAGGTACATTGATATCGATCGACAAAAGATACCCCTTGTAGGGGCAGCTGCGTGTGTAATTGTGTGGCAAGGGTTGTGCAATCTCCGATTACACCTCTCCTGAATCGATACTGCTTGAGTTCAGTGACAAGGAGAAGTCCAGGACGATTGGAAACAATGTCGAGATAAGCGGAGAGCACATACAGTACTTGGAAGTTGTAAATAGTCATTCATTTAATACTGACCAGGTTCAACGTTGCTTAACGTTACTTCGATGATCCAGCGGTAACCGGTGTGTCAACACGATTATACCGTATGATGCGGTACATTGATTTATATGAATTTTATTTGGGTAAGGTTTGGTGCAGGTGAATTAAAAAAAAAATAAACTCGAATATATAAATACTATCTCATTGATTACTGTACACGCAATAACCCTTATCCCTGAGTGGCCTTCGGGCCTTGATAAGTGGTGACCCCATGTAAAAAAAAAAAAAAAAAGAATATATAAATTAAAAATTAGGTGAAACAAAGATCATATTTCATTAAACCTGTGATTTTCTCCTAAATTCGAGCTGCTATTTTGAACTGGTTAAAAAGAAATTTAATGCGTAATTAAATAAAGCAGATATTTTCAACTTTTCAGATGAGGTCGGGTGAAGTAATTAATTAAACCGCACTCCA
Source organism: Euprymna scolopes (assembly GCF_053919585.1). Taxonomy (NCBI): domain Eukaryota; kingdom Metazoa; phylum Mollusca; class Cephalopoda; order Sepiida; family Sepiolidae; genus Euprymna; species Euprymna scolopes. Next base: position 26,979,787 of record NC_136488.1, read on the forward strand.
TTTTTCATTGAAGCCTAATTATTTCAATTTGTCTGAAACTCCTGACTAGAGGGCAAGTTTTCTGCTAGTTTTATTTACCGTTAAAAATGTATGAGACAATTTAGTATATCTTTATATACTTCAAATTGTCTGAGACTTTATTAATTCTCTCAACTTTGACCTCACCATTAAATATACTTAATTCAACACGACGACAGTAACAACATTACTTTCGTCACAATGATAATACTATTACAAAAGTACTACGTGCTCGGTAAATGTAGCCTTGTATGAAAAATGTCTGGCTTCACAAAATATCTATTATTACAAGACTACTTTATCTGAGGTACTTGTACTGGTATAATTGATTTTTCATTTATTTAATTGACTTTGGATGTCTAGGTTGAAGCCAATGAACTCAAAAACATCTTAACTTCAGCAAATAAAATCACAGATGAAATCAATAATTTTGACTGATAAAATCAATATGAGGGGAAAAAACAGCCGAGAAAAAAAAAAAAAAAACAGAAAAAAAACGGCAATATTTTTTTTATGAAATCTTATTGTATTCTCTGCTTGCTGAAACACTGGTTCTGACTCAGCCAGAATACCAAAGCAATGTTCTATCATTAAGTTAATTGATGGAGGGAGGAACTATTTAAGAATTCCAAAAAGCTATAAATAGATTAAAAAAAAAAACGCGCATGCGAGAGAAGCTTTTAATGTGGAAATTACCAGGAAGCATAATTGGTAAAATGTTTTGGAATGTGAAGAGGTTTGTCATTTAATGTAGGCTATTCTGGCACAAGAATCCCAGCATGGGGTTGGAAACACCTCAATATTTCACTAATGTAATATTTTTGTAATTTTAAATAGGACTTGTAAAATGTTGTATAGTTGAGATAATCAAATTAAAAACAAATTATAACGAGTTTGAACTTGTATTCTAATTTTGGTCGTTAACTTTATAACATTTCAATTGCTTTATAACATACTACCCACAAGTTTATAACATACTATCCACAAGTTTATAACATACTATTCACAAGTTTATAACATACTATCCACAAGTTTATAACATACTATTAACAAGTTTATAACATACTATCCACAAGTTTATAACATACTATCCACAAGTTTATAACATACTATCCACAAGTTTATAACATACTATCCACAAGTTTATAACATACTATTAACAAGTTTATAACATACTATCCACAAGTTTATAACATACTATTAACAAGTTTATAACATACTACCCACAAGTTTATAACATACTATCCACAAGTTTATAACATACTATCCACAAGTTTATAACATACTATCCACAAGTTTATAACATACTATCCACAAGTTTATAACATACTATCCACAAGTTTATAACATACTATCCACAAGTTTATAACATACTATCCACAAGTTTATAACATACTATCCACAAGTTTATAACATACTATCCACAAGTTTACATTGCAAATCACATTTCATGACAATAATAGCATATTAATATCTCATTATGATAATTTAATATTGCAATTAAAATATGATTTTGTCCTGGGTATGACCTAAAAAGATATCCAGTGATGAGATCCCATTTGAGAGCTGTGGGGAATCTGGAGTTGCCTGTTAATTACCACTGCACCCAGGTCTACTTTGACCCGGAATGATAATACCTGTCAGGCATCTTGTGCTATCAGTTCAGGTTGTCTGAAGATATTGACTTCCTGACGAAAATGCACTAAACATTGAGATTATTGCTTTTCCTTGCTCTTTGAAAACTCAATCATGTTTTGCGAAGTCAAAAGCAAAAAGCATTTTTTCTACAAAACAATCAAACCAAATATCTTGAATAAATATTTGATAATATAAAGAACTAGAAGAAAATATTTTTTTTCCAAATTTACTGGATTCTGCATTAAATAACTTGAAAAGTGTTGATATACCATAAAACAACCAAACAAACGGCATGCATAAATATTTGAAAGATATGCAAACAAACTTGAAGCATAAAACCTTTTTCCAAAATGACTGTGGTCAGCGTTAATAACAACCAAACCAAACTAAAGAAAATGTTTCAAAAGTTGAATTATTTTATAGAAGAGTATCATTATTTTGCATTATCAAAAAGTAGCTGTTTTATATATGATGGATATTCCAAAACTAATGCCTCCTATTTTTTATCTGCCTTAATGGATCAGAGGGAATTGCAAATTGCATTGTTATGATGACTGAACTTGCGTATTCATAACCTGATGAAATTCCATCTATGTTTGTTTACAATATCACGTCAGCTGATATTTGGGCTTGACGATGAATGCCCTGGAAACCCACTTCTGATTAATGTTTAGTTTTAAAATATGCAAACAAAGAAATGATTTGCAGCGATTTTAAATGGTACCTCTTCTTTTATTGTAAATTGAATTTATTAATCAGAAAAAATTAAGATAAAGTAGTGAGGCACACCTGGACTTGAACATGGGTCATTCGATCTGCAGTCGAATGTTCTACCACTGAGCTATGTTTCCAGATGTCAACAAATCTCTTTTTTTTTCTAAGAAAAAAATAATTTGTTGAGATTTTATTATCTTCCTTGCCGGTGCAACCTAAAATATTCCCCTATAAAAATTATTTTTTTATCTATAAGAAAGAAAGACTATTTTTTAGAACACTGTCAGACATATGAATTACCTTTGTGTGAAATTTGCAAAAATAGACTCAGCCGTTTCGGAATCTATAAGGAAGAAACTTGCCCTCACACAAAGTGACTTTTATATAATAGTAGAGATAGAGATTTGTATTCATTTGATTCACTCCGAAAATAATTAGGCAATCGTTATGAATTTTGAAACATGCCTGCTAACTGTAAGGATGCATAATGGCGGCTATATTTATTTCAATTTTATGCAACGGGGATGAAAAGAATGTATATACTTTTCGTAAAAATACATATGCCTAAGATTTTTGTGAAATTTTAACAGTCGGAATTAATAAATATTTCTCAAATTTCCGTTTCTTTTTAGTATTTTGAAAGGTTTTTAGGTGTCATAATATGAACACAATCCTCCATTTGAAAAATGAAATATTTCAGATTTACATTAAATATAATCCATAGTCATTAGGCACAAATTAAGCAAGATTCTCCAAATTTCAGTTTCTTCTTAGGACCTCTTAATCTTAAGTGTTAAAGTTTAGACAGTTGATCAAAATAAAAATTAAAATAAGGATTCTAGACATAAGGTTTAGTATTGTATCTTGATTTTAATCTTTGTCAGAGGACATAAAAGTGGTGCAAAACTTTTGTTCGTGGAATTAATTTTATTCTGGGTGTAGCACACACACACACACACACACACACACATATATATAGGTGTTTGTATGTGTCTTGGAAGTCTTTTTGACCTTTAAAACTATATAAAAAAAAATGAGAAAATTTAGAAAAAAACAATTGTTTTTCTTCGTTGGGAAATTATTTTGCCAGTAAGTCAATTAATTTCCTGCAATCGTCAAATCAATTTGCTTTCGCGAATTTACAATAGTCCTAATGTTATTTCAGGGATCGTCAGTTGTTTACCATGAAACACTGTTTTGGAGATTGGAAAACAAAACGGTGTATTAAATCAAATCATAGCCCCCCAGTTGTCAAAAATGGCCGAAAAAATGCTTCGCCAGTGTTCGTGCTAATATTCATATAAAATTATGGAATTATATTAGTAATTTAATTTTTCTTATATAGGTTATTATTTCTTACTACCCAAGAAAAAGAAATTGCCTTGAATTTTATTTAGAATGAAGGATTTCTTTCTACATTTCAGATGCCTACTTTGTCTTTTGCTTCCCCTCACAACTTGAAAGAGTTTCGCTGAGGGTTTAGACGATAATACATATTTACTCACTTTTTTGTGATAATACATATTTAAATTTATTTACATACAAATGAATACACACCGTGCTCTATGACAAAGACATACAGGCGGGCAGATACATAAAAGACCAGGCCATCAAACCAGATATTGTAATATGGAACAAACCCGGAAGAACTGCGCTCATTATCGATGATTTTGGCCTGAATAGAGCTGAACGGGAAAAGATAACAAAATATCGGGACATAAAAAATGATCTAAAAACGACATAGTCGCTGAAGGAAATAAACATTATACCGGTTGTGACAGGAGCAACTGGCTTAATAAAAAAAAAAAGAACCTTCAGAAATACATAGAAGCAATCCCTGGAAGATCAAGCTGTAACGAAATACAAATAGCAGCCATAAAGAGAACAGCGTCTATTCTTAAAAGAGCCCTCGGATATAAATTTAAATCATAACAGAATAAAGAGTTAGCTCCAGGAGGGAGCCCCTTGATCTCTTAAAATTTACTGAAGTAAAATAAATTAAATAAAAGTCTTTTGTATAGACTAGCGGATGCAAATTTTGACAATAAGTATGAAGTTTGAAGTCATGGACTTCTTGAAAATCTGGATTTTACAGAGTTAAGCTTCTATTAAGGAAATCTTCGAATGAGTCAAATTTATTAAAATTTGTAGAATCAATATTATGAGTGCTTGTTAGTAATTGATTACATTTCATTAAAATCGGAGGTGGATAAATCAGTGGGGCGATTGAATGTCTGTTTTGTATCGGATGGCTTTTCAGAAATGATTCAGGAATAATGTTTTTTTTAATTATTTTTTTTTACATGGGGGTCACCACTTATCAAGGCCCGGAGGCCACTCAGGGATAAGGGTTATTGCGTGTACAGTAATCAATGAGATAGTATTGTAGTAATCATTAGTATTGGAGATTTGATAAAGTGTCTTACTTAAGGGGGCGGTTTGTCAGGAATTTGTTTATGTTGGATTTGAAGACATCCAAGTTGTAGTCAGGTGGGAAACAGGCGAACGGAGTTCCACAATCGTGCACTTCTGAGAAAGAAGTTCTGCTCATGGAATCTACGTTTGGATTTAGGCACAGATAAAGAGTGGGAAAAATTATTGACAGTAGTTTCAGCAAGACGGGTGTTTCTCGTGAAAGATTGGCGAGAGGGGAATAATGTGCCCACGCTGAGACAATAAATATAGTTACATCTAAACATAGGACAGCGATTAGTTGCAGTTATGGCTTTACAATCATGATGTGTATTTCTGTAACATACTTTCGTTAATACACTTTTTATTAATTATATCATTGCGTTTGTTATATTATGTGGATTCTTCGAACTACGGTTCTCATCTTGAGTGTCATTTTCACAACGTTTCAGAATTGAACCTTCAACCTTAAGAGAATACAATTCTCAGTGGGGGCGGCTGAAACATACAAATGCAAATTACTTAGGACCTCTATCCAGTCATGGAATGAAAGTATGCTACTCCGTGAAGTAAATAAAGGGTTTCATTTGAAATTCCGCCCAGATTCCCGAGTTCGAAAGAAACATTCTCAAGTTTGATAAGATACACCTGAAGAAGGACCGTTATGAAAATGACACTCAAGATGAGAAGAGTCGTCTGAAGAATCTAAATAATACAATAACCAATCCTCATCTAAAAAATTCAGAAACGTAATATCATTGCATTTGTCTTGATAATTGCCAGCCTGTAAAGCCACAACACTGGTGACGAGAGATTCGACACTTACATTGCTACAGCACTATCCTATCTTTGGCTAGATCTTTATTCTCTTTTCTTTCAAGTCCATTCTTATCATGTTCTCTTATGTTTTTCTTGGCTTTCCTTCATGAACTGAACTTGCTACCTCAACTGTTCTATATATTCATTCATAAACTCTCATCCATTTATTTCACACACACCTCCTTATGCTGTTTAAATTAAATCTTTCTCTGACTTAATCATGTCTTTAAACTTGCATTATACATCCATTGTATCATTCTCATATCATTTCTCTCCATGCAACGCATGTCCTCAAAGTTCCTAGAAATATTCTGTCAAATATGAAAGTGACTAAGCTTCACAATACTTATATTTAATCGAAGACAAACTGCTATATGTTGAAAACTGAAAACATGAACTAACACGACTGAAGTTATGGGCACAGAAAGGTTTTACAACCCCACCTCTTTAGCAAATCAATTTAATTTTATGTAATTTAAGACGTAGAGAAAGATTTTTAGTTTCAATGTAATTATGTTGACATACCGGTTTTAATCAGATCGCCGAAATTGAATAACACTGAGCCTGGTCATTACTAGATAAGTTAATATTTAGGAATACCAGGTGCTGTATGTGAAACGACAGAGACAAACTTTTGCAAAAACTAATGTTGTTAAAATCACCTTGCTGCTGCAAGATACACTTGCCACTGGGGAAGATTTCTCAATTCAATATTCCCTAGAGACTTCCTCCTTTGCAGAAAATCAGCTTAACTCACTTAGGTTGCATGCTGCACTATGACACAACACAACATCCCCACCCACACCTAGCACCCCTTTAGCAATGGAAGATAAATATTGCCCTCCCAACTATTAACTCACATTTAGGATAGTCAGCAAAGTTAGGGAATCATTGCCCCTACCATCATTAACCTAACTATTTTTTAGTTCTACCTATGTATTGAGCACTGTTGAAGTAAATACTTAAAGCTTATGCATAAAATTATACTTTCGTATAATAATTTATGTGATTAAATGAAGTATATATATATATATATATATATATATATATATATATATATATATATATATATATATATATATAAGAATTCAGTTATGTTGTTTCTTCTGAAGAATGTGTATCTTTGTTTATAAAACAAGCTAAATATATGCGTAGTCACACGCAAGTCTTATTTTACATACATTACATATACATTTATATATTTATTATGCATACATATATATGTGTGTGTGCGGATGTATCGAGAGAGAGGGAGAGAGAGAGAGAGAGAATGCTAGGTTGGTAATATAGTAATAAGTAGTTGAAATGATTGCTTTATTCATTGGTTGTTTTAAGCATAATTGCATATTAATTGGCCAATCAGATTGTCTGGTCACAAATGTAGCAAATGACTTCTTGAATGTTTATCGCCAAACCAGACATGGTCAGTCAGTTAGAATCAAATAAACTCTCTTTCTCTTTTTTTTTCTATTTTCTTTTTCTCTCTTTTTCTTTTGAATACATTCCTTATCCGAAATATATCTTACTAGCTGAATTAGTCGCCAAGACTCGTTTGGATAGCCTGTTTTTACAGCATATTAACCTTTTCTATTTTAATATTGAATGTACAAAACACAATACCTATTGTAAATCATTGATCATATATGATAAATTTAACTTTGTTGGTTTAAATGAATGGATAACAGTTCTTGGGTTAGTAGAGTTAGAACAGTTGAACTAGCTGAGTTAATGTGTCAAGGAAAAGGATGAATTTGAGAGAAAATGAATAAAAATCTGGTTAGAGCCAGGTAAGTTTGGAAGTTGATGTCTAAAATGCCAGCATGTAAAACTGACGATGATAACATAGGTTTTATGTTGCCCATAGCTGATTGGAAATTATAGAGAGATCATAGCTTATCATGGATCTTAGTAAACAAGTGAATACAATAGATCTAACGTTCGGGCTAAGATCCAAGTGTAGTATCTGTTCTGATGCTATACACTTAAATTAATTCGTTCTTAGTTAATGTAGGAGAAACACTTCTATACTAAGGCAATTTTTATTTTTACCTACTTCCAGAATGCCTCTTTTGGGGAGCTGGCTTTCCCCCATATTAAAAACGACCTTGTGTCACATATTGCTCTCGTGGGGAAGCAATTAAATACCAATAGATCTAAAGTAAGATTTTAATCTCGGCACCCAATTAGGTCTGCGACATATTACACCAATCATGCACACGTTTTTGCTTATAGTGGCTGACAGCTTATGACTATATAAAAAAATAAAATGGCATTCCTTACACTTTTTTTACATCGCTTTAGTACATTTAGTATTTATTATTATTATTATTATTATTATTATTATTATTATTATTATTATTATTATTATTTGTACTCAGTAGGAGTTCTCAGACATGCTATCGTCAGAGATTATTCATTGACAACAATCGGTGACAAGTTTCCTCAGATTTCTAGTACTCTCTACCTCTTTAAATAACCTTCACAAATGTCTGTGTTATCGCAACAGTTGCTTGCCATTGACGTCTTGCTGGCAACAATTATTGATCGTCACTGGAATTAAAGTGGAAACAAGCATCCCCAAGGTCCCATTACTCTTCGTACTCATCCAGTGGAGATCTGGTTAGTGTTATCTCTTCTTAGTCTTTCCATCCTCCTTGACTCTTCATAACTATTTAGTGTGGCGCAAGTCTATGCCAATAATACCATTCTTTTTCATTTACTCACTAGAATATTTCACATAAGTTATTGGCAGTGAGCAATCACTTCCAATAACCAGCACTGCTCATTGGAGTCTGTCAAGTCACCCAGGATTTCAAGCATGCTCTACTTTTTTTCGATAACCATTGCAAGTGATTTTGTATTAATGTAGCTCTTTCTTTCTTCATCCACTCTGCTATGTCTGTTTCATGGATACATCTTGGGTATGATTCTGTTCAGTCCTAGGAGGTCCACCCTCCTAGGTTTTACCTTTTCTCTGTGAAGTGGGTTAGTCTCATGCTAATTGTCTCAGGTGCTCTTACAGGGGAATGCCGATGGGTCATTTTTTGTAAGCCAGAGTGTATTTATTCTAGTGCATTGGCTTCTCAAAACCACGGCTCACCTTGTGCCTAATCTGCTAGCAAGGTAGTAAATAATATTTATATATTTTTCTAGGTTTTTGGTTAGATTTTCATGCAGATTTGTGGTATTTTAAAACCAGATTATTATTATTTACAATTCTTTCTATCATTATTGCTATTCAAGTTGTGCCCATAGCAATTTCATGTTCAGATTTTCTAATAAGAAACATAAATACATAAGTAGGTAGCAAGGAGAGTTTTAATAAATGGATGGTTCTTTTAAATCGTTTCTTGTCATTTAATATACATGACTTAGATTTTGTGATATACTTCTTTTAAGCTTCATAATCTGGCACAGATAGTCTAGTCATTGTATTAGCTTCCATTTTCAGTGTCTAAGGTCATGGGTTCAAATTTCTAAAGGAGCCATAAAATTGAAGCATTTATTAGTCACCCACTTTTATTCATATTAGCTGAACTACATTGGTATGTAGCTATTGATAAAGATATTTATATCTTGAATTGGCAGTCATTAATACTTCCGGTTTTGTATTTCTTTCATATGCATCTTAATTGCTTCATATTTTTCTGTAGATTTTCTTTCTTTTTACATTAAAAAATATATAAAATTAACTCAAAATGCTTTCAAAGGGCGACTTTTTTTTCTTAATTTTTGAGATGAGCAGTGATAATTTGTATCAATTGGATTATTCGGACTACTATCTTCGTTTTGGATGTTTTTTTTTCGGTTGATGTAACATGGATTCGTTGTACAACAAATGAAGTGTTAAGTAATAAAATTAATACTTAGTGATAATATTCTGGGGTTTAAAGGCTCAATCCTCAATACAAGCGATATTAAGAATATAATTATGAATTACTTTAGGCTTCTATCCAGTCATGTGTAATGGAACTTGAACAGTCTACTCTCATGGATTAAATTTAATTTTATTTTAAATTCTGTAGAGTTTGACAAGATGTAACTGAAGAACACCAAAGACGAAACCACTAGTATATATAAGACACAAACTATAATTAGTATTCTTATTTTTTATCATATCTCGCATCTCGAGGGTATTTTTGCCAAATTTAGTACAATTCTTATAGTTTTGAGCCGATAAATATTTATGATTATTATTATCAGTAGTAGATTAATTTTGATGCTTCATAATAGTATTCCCATTATTATTCTAACTTCTGACAAATAATTTTCGAGTCTCTAAGTGTTAATTATTAGTAGTAGTAGTATTAGCATTAGTAATATTAGTATTAATACACTAGCATTATTAGTAGCGCTATTATTTTCTAATAGCTTTTCATGACTAAGTGTTTATTATTTTTTACTCAATAAAAGTTTTAACACAAATCATTATCAGTGATTGCTCACAATAACAAGTGGTGTTCCCTGGAGTATTAATGACAATAAGTCTTTCCAAATTTCCAATATTCTTTCTTTTGATAATCATTGAAAACAATTTTGCATGACCACAATAGCCATTTACGATTGATTTCTCACTGACAACGTCTGTTGATCTTCTCTGGAGGTTGAGTGGTAAGGTCTCAGTATTGTTTTTATCCTTTCAGTCGAGGTCTGGTTGGTACTTTCCATCATTCTTGACCTTTTATATTCATATTACATGGTCTGTTATTATTAAGTAGTAATAGTATATTAATTTTAATCCCCTTCCCTATAAAACTTATACAATGACAGAGACCATCATTGCATAAGTTTCCAATTCCAATTCTTCTAAGTCGTGAGTTCAAATCATAAAAGGATGGATAGAAATTAATTTTTTTCATCATATTTATTAGTGACAGTCGAGGTCTGGTTGGTACTTTCCATCATTCTTGACCTTTTATTAGTGACAGTACTAGAGAATCTTGCACCATTCCAATTTTACCATATGCTGCCTCCACTCAGAAACAAATGTGATAATTGTTTTTACCACCAAGAATCAGAATTGTTCAGTTTCAATTAAATTTACACAATTTATTCAACGAGTTACATGTTTTAATATAAAGTACTAGAAAAATACCCGTCCCAGAACAGGTAAAATTGAACTTCTTTTAACAGAACAGTTTTGCACCATAATTTGTTGACATTCATTCTTTTTGCAGACTGTTATTCTCATTTTCATAGTCATTGTTGTTTTGGAGCCCATATCACAGTGGGTAGAGGCGTTAAGTCTCTTTGATTCCAGGTGAGCATTGTTCGAAGATAGCGGCTTTAATCTTTCCCAAACAGACCAGAGGATTAGTTGGCCAAAACATGGTGAGACAACAACAACTATGGAAGGCAGTAATTATTGGGGATACAGTTACAAGGCTCAGCATTCCTATCCTGTCGTGCTTAATCACATGAAAAAGGTTAGAGGATGAGTTAATCGAAACGCGAAACAACACAACAACACCTATGAAGATGAGGATAACAGTCTGCAAAAAGGATGAATGTACAAATTCTGAAGCCTCATCTAAAAGGATTAAAAATAGTTTTGCACCACTCCTATGTCTCCTTACAAAGATTAAAACGAAGGTATAATGATATATCCACAATACTTATTCCAATTTTAATTCTAGAAAATGTTTAAAATTTAAGGCTTACGCTTAAGGGATCTAAAGAAAGAAATTGCAATTCAGAGAATCTTGCTTAATTGGTGTCTAATGACTATGAATAAAATCAAATGTAAATCTGAAATATTTGAATTTTCAAATGGGAAGCTGTGCTTATACTATGCTACACTATCCACTAAAAACCATTTAAAATATTTAAAAAACCCTAAAAATTTGCATATGTATTAATTGATGTCAAATACCTGATAATTGTTAAAATTTTACAAATATTAAAGATACCTGAATTCTTATGAAAGTTTTTTGCCCTCTTTTTTACCTTCTTTACATAAAACTGAATATAGCCCACATTATGACCTCGTACACTTAGTAGCTGCTTCCCAAAATTCATAATGATTAGTTAATTAGTTTAGAAAAAATCCTGTTCATCCAAATATATAAACACATAAACATACATAGCTTTATATAGAGATTATAAAATTTAACATTATTGCAATTTTTAGAGATTAATTCGATTCGATGCCTCTGTTCAGTCTCGAAAGACAAAGGATACCTCCTGTAGGAGCAGCTGTGCGTATAATTGTGAGGCAAGAGTTGCGCAATCTCTAACCACACCTCTCTTGAATCGGCACTATTTGAGTCCAGTGGCAAGGAGAAGTCCAGGACGACTGAGAACAATGCCGGGATAAGCGGAGAGCACATACAGCACCTGAAAGCTCCAAATGGTCACCCATTTAGTACTGACCAGGTTCAACGTTGCTTAACTTCGGTGATTCAGTGGGAACCGGTGTGTCAACGTGATTTTGCCGTATATTAGAGGTTAATTAATTCAGAGATTAATTATTTTAATTATATATATATATATATATATATATATATATATATTGTTGCTGTTGAAACTGACTGTATATAATTTTTTCCGGCAACATTTTTCAAATAAATGAACGAAAATACAATTAAGAAGGCTTCGAAATTGCTGGAAGCAGGCTCGAGCCGACCTCTTATTCTTAATAGTACTTGTTTACAGAACGGTGTCTATGTAAGTAAGTTTTAACGATAACAGTATTAATATATTTCAATATAGTTTTCTTTCTTTTCTTCCTTTTCCTCTTTTTTTTTTGCTTCCGTATGTTTTTCGTTTTCTTTCTCTTTTACCTCCAACGTTCATCGGTTACTATATTCACTCTCTCTTTCAATGATTAAATCACTCTAAAATGGAGATCGCTAATTGAGACGTCCTTTCGCCAACTTCCAACTGGCGGCTGCCACACTGAAGAATTATCCATTTCTTGATTTTTCTTGTGATAACGTTTCCGGTAAGGAAAGGTGTCGGAGTGGACATGGGTTCAGCCAGCAGACGTTTCCTTCACCAAAAGATGTTAGATCAATATGTTAAAATCAATGAACGAACCGTCTGGATACAATCAGGCTGTTTGCCGCGTTCAGTGGCGGGAGTAATGGCAGACCAGACTGGACAGACAAAGCTGTAGATGATATAGTCACACACTGTCCAGACAAAGCTCTCACCCACACAGGCGCTTATAGTAATCACAACATACTCGGCTGTTCGTGTAATGTATGTGTGTGTGTGTGTGTGTGTTTGTATATATATATATATATATATATATATATATATATATATATAACGGTTATTTTTACCTCAAAGACATAGTCATGCAATGTATGTAAATTAAATATACGGAAAAGTAAGTAAGCTCCTACAGTTATATTAGTTACTAGCGAATATATTTGAGATTGCCTGGAGACAATAACTTGAAAGCCTTTGTTAATCCTTTTTTGCACTTAGCTTCTTTTTTCCTTGTGATTCCTGTTATTAAAGCATTTTATAAGAGTCAATAAATAAACTTATATATATATATATATATATATATATATATATATATATATATATATATATATATTCTACTAGCGAATATACCTAAAATTGCCTATAGGTAATAACTTTTTTTTTTTTTTTAATTTTATTACATTTTCACCTCAAACAAGGCACAGTGCCACTTTGATGTGGGGGCTACTACCAGGGACATAAGTTGCAGGTATACTGTGTAGGGAGTTGAGCAGCAAGATGTCTGTTTACATTGTACTTGAACTTCTGCATGTCCGTAAAGTTGGGGAAGCAGGATCCCATAAGGGAATTCCAAAGTCTAGCAGTTCTGGGGAAGAAACTATTAGAGTATAAAAGGCTTTCTTACATCTAGGAATCTCTACTGTGTAGGGGTGGAATTTTGCTACTTTCAGTTCATCAGAGGATCCACCATTAAAATACTTGTACAACAGGCAGAGGGATGCAGCATTTCGTCGATGGGACAGAGGTTAAAGCTTAGATGATAGTTTAGGATCTATCAGGTTGGCGACTCTCTTTTGAACCCTTTCTAGGAGTGAAAAACTAGTAGCAGATGCACCAGCCCAAATGTGACAACAATACTCCATACATGGGCGAATGGTGACCCTGTAGAGGTACAGGATTCTTTCAGGTGTAAGTCACTTTCTAGCCCACCTTCTTTGCAGCAGCCTTGGCAATACTCTAGTATCTGTTCCAAGTCATGTTCTCTATGAACATTAAGCCGAAGAGTTTTAACAAAGTACTTTCAGGTAATATATCTTTAGCCAAGGCTATTGGTGGTTGAGAAAGTTTCTTGTAATTATTAAAGGAAACAAGCTTAGTCTTGACAGCATTAAACGTTACCATCCAATTTTGAACCAATTTTACTACAGACTGGATGTCTTTCTCTATGGATTCTGCCATAACTTTGGATATGTTGGATATGTGTTCATTCGTTTTCTCCTCGCGCCTGTTATAGAGTGCGGTGTCATCAGCAAATATGCCCATCTCAGGGACTATCTTATCAGGAAGGTCATTTATAAATATCAGGAATATTAAAGGTCTAAGGATCGATTCCTGACATACACCTGCATTTATATCATATTCTTTAAATATACGACCATTGAGGACAACCTGAATTCTTCTCTTATTTAATGATTTAATTATGTTAAGTGTCTAGGTTTTTATGATATCATGTACTTGAGAAGAGGTTATTCGTCCAGTAAAACCATAGGATCTGATTTTCATCGTGCCACACTCTGTCAAAAGCCTTAGATATATCTCGGACTACTGCCCTTCCCACCCCTGCTTTATCCAGTGCATGGTATATACGTTCAAAGATTACAGTTAGGATATCTTCAGTGGAACAGGCTTGCCTAAATCCATATTGATGGTTGGTTAGAAGTTTAGCAACTGTAAGGTTGTTGACTAGAGCTTCATTAATTAAGAACTCAAATATTTTGGTGAAAAGAAGGAAGAGGCTAAAGGGGTAATAATTTAATGGGTCATTCTTTCGCCAGAATATTTGTAAATTGGCACCACAGAAGCAGTTTTCCAGCAGTCAGGAAAGCAAGATTCGTTAAGGCAGTTGTTGAAAAGTTTGGAGAGAACTGGAGCAACCTTAGTGGAGCATTTTTTTTAAAGAGTACAGCCGGAAAATCAGGTCCCTATGCTTTTGAAGTGTCTAGGTTTTTATGATATCATGTACTTGAGAAGGGGTGATTTTCAGATCATCTAGTGTGGTTTCTGTATGGAAAGGAAAATCAGGGAGGGAGTGGTTTGTTGAGTCCAAAGTAGAGTTTGAGGCAAATGAAAAATGAATTTAAAAAACGGAAAGAAACTGAGACATGTGCATGTGAGTATTATGTTTTTTTTTAAAGAATTCACTTCTTGTACATAAAAAAAACTAGTCGAGCAGAGATCGAAATGAAAACCTAAAATCAGTGAGTGAATTACAATAACCATTAGGCCAATTTGACACGATCTTTAAAAGGTGTTTTCAAACCTACTTATTCATGGGAAGGTATCATTCGTAAAACAGTTAATAAATAGATAAAATTCCAATCAACCCACGTTTGTCAATTTTGACCTCTTAGTAGCCCTTTTTTTTTGGATGAAAACCGAGTTATAATTTTCCACATTTCTGAATACACTATGTACCAAATTTCAAGTCTGCAGATTAAAAATTCGTTGAGTATATAAGTTGAGAAGTGTCCTCACACACATTCTCAATTTTATGGATGTACTTCAAGGAGATTTTGAAATAATTTCATGTTACAGATCTCACAATACTGTAAACCATATAAATATTAGTATCAATATTTATAAGACAATCCCAATCAAATGAAAAAGCTCAATATACGAGATATAGCAATAGTATAAATGAAAATTTGGAATTAAATAAATTAAAAATTTACAACACATTTGTTACTTGACAACGATTTAAAGTTTTTGTAATTTAAATTTTTGTTTTCCTTGTCGAATAATAAATTTGGCGTAATTTTTTCATTTGTTGAATTTAATTCCAAATGGCACAATCACGTTGACGCACTGGTTCTCACCAGATCACTGAAGTTAAGCAACAATGAGCCTGGCTAGTACCAGATGAGTGACCATTTGAAAAGGCTAGGCCCTGTATGTATTGTGCCGAATTGTAGAAATTTCTAGGGGTGCGTTTAATTCACCATATTCCCTCTGCTTCACTTTTTGTTATCAAGTAAGATCTATGACTTATTTATAATTTCATTAAATACTTTTG
>NC_136488.1:27003115-27053115 GCF_053919585.1 Euprymna scolopes
CAAAAAAATAAATAAAAGCTTACGTGAATTAAGATTAAAGTTAAGGTGTTATTTTGGACCCTTACCCCTTTTAAAAAACCTTGTTAAACTTTATGACATATTTACATTCTATGGAGGTCATGCGCGAACGAACACCCAATAATTTTATTATACCATATTTCTTCTAACTGAAACATAATTATCAAAGTATACTTACGTAGATAGATATGAAAAGTCTTTGTTAAAGTTTGTGCCATATTTCCATGGTATACAGGCGCGAACGCAGACCCCACAATTTTATTATACCATCCCTATTTAAGTTAAAACATACTTATCAAAGTATTCTTATGTACATCTATATCAAAAACCCTTGTAAACGTTTTTTTTTTCATCTTTTATTTCCATACTTTGGGGGGCCGGGCGCGAACGCAGACCCCACAATTTTTATGAACCACCGTTCTGCCAGATCAAACATACCCATTCCTGATCCTCGATACGTCGTCTATCATTATATGTAATCAGTCTTTTAAAATAGTCAACCATATAGGAGCCTATGCGTGACCACACACACACACAGACGTTCAGCTTTATATCATATATATATATATACAATCAAGGAATTGACATTTTTTTTTTTTTTTTTTTTTTTTATTACATTTTCACCCCAAACAAGGCAAATTGCCACTTTGGTGTAGGGGGCTACTATCAGGGGAAACAACTACTGGGGTACTATGTAGGGATTTGGGCAGCAAGGTGTCGGTTCACGTTACACTTGAACTTCTGCACGTCAGTACTGTTGGGGAAGCAGGGACCTGGAATGGAATTCCAGAGTCTTGCGGTTCTGGGGAAGAAACTATTGGAGTAAAAAGATCTTTTACATCTAGGGATCTCTACAGTGTGGGGGTGGGATCTAGTAGCCTGTCGGGTTTGTCGAGGGTGCTCGCGTCGTGGGGGCACAAGTGATTGCAGTTCGTCAGAGCATTGACCACTAAAATACTTGTAGAAAAGGCAGAGGGATGCAACATTTCGTCGATGGGACAGAGGCTGAAGCTTAGATGCCAGTTCAGGGCCTATCAGGTTTGCGACTCTCTTTTGAACCTTGTCAAGGAGCGAGAGACTAGTAGCAGATGCACCAGCCCAGATGTGGCAGCAATACTCCATACATGGGCGAATGGTGGCCTTATAGAGGTACAGGATACTTTCGGGTGTTAGTAGTTTTCTAGCACGGTAGAGAGAGCCTACCTTTCTTGCAGCGGCTCTGGCAATGCCTTCAATGTAATTGTTCAAACTCATGTTTCCTGTGAACGTTAGGCCAAGGAGTTTGAAAGATGGACTCTCAGATAAAGAGTCGTTGGCCATTGCTATGGGTGGTAGAGAGAGTTTCCTGTAATTATTGAATGAAACTAGTTTAGTCTTGGCAGCATTGAACGCGACCAACCACTTTTGTCCCCATTCCACTACAGATTGGAGGTCTTCCTCTAGTGTTTCTGCCATTTCTTTAGAAATGTGTTCATTCGTCTTCCTGTCGTGTCTGCCATAGAGTGTAGTGTCATCAGCATATATACCCATCTCAGAGGCAATGTTGTCGGGGAGGTCATTTATGAATATCAGGAACAATAGAGGTCCAAGGATAGAACCCTGGGGCACCCCCGCGTTTATATCATATTGTTTAGATGTGCGACCGTCGAGGACTACCTGGATTTTTCTCTTATCTAAGAAGGATTTAATTATGTTAAGTATTCTACCAGTGATACCGTATGATCTGATTTTACTGAGGAGACCCTCATGCCATACCCTGTCAAAAGCCTTAGATATATCTAGAGCTACCGCTCTGCCTTCCCCCGCTTTGTCCAGTGAATGGTATATACGTTCAGAGATCACAGTGAGGATGTCTGCTGTGGAATGGGCTTGTCTAAATCCATATTGTTTGTCAGTCAGTAGTTTAGCATCTGTAAGGTGATGGACTAGAGCATGGTTAATTATGGTCTCAAATATTTTGGCAAAAAGTGGGAGGAGGCTAATGGGGCGATAATTTGATGGGTCTGTCCTTTCGCCAGAATTCTTGAATACTGGTACAACAGAAGCAGTTTTCCAACAGCCCGGAAAGCAAGCTTCATTAAGACATTTGTTGTAGAGTTTGGAGAGAACTGAAGCTACTTCGGCTGAGCACTTTTTTAATAGCACAGCTGGGATAAGATCGGGTCCACATGCTTTTGAGGTGTCAAGGTTTTTTATGATAGCATGCACCTGAGCAGGGTGGTTTTCAGATCGTCTAGTGTGGCGTCTGTCCGCATAGGAAAGTCAGGTAGGGGGTGGTTGGAAGGGTCCAGTGTGGAGTTTGAGGCAAACCGTCTGGCAAGCATGTTAGCCTTGTCGGTTGCTGAGGAGACAACCTCGTGATTGTTGGTTGTGGGGAATTGTTGATTGCCCATTATTTACTACACTGTTGTAGATTTTCCAGAAGTCTCGAGTTCCTAGTTTTTGTGCTTCGATGCGCTTTTTAGTGGTTTCCGTAAATTCTCTCTTAGCTGTCGCTATTTCTTTCTTAACGTTATTTCTAGCTTCTATATACTTCAGTCTGTTTGAACTGGACTTATGTCGGTTAAACCTACGGTATGCATGCTGCCTTTGAGTAATGGCAGTTGCTCAAGTCGACGTAAACCATTGGGGAGAGTGGGGCTTACTATAAAATTTCCGCATGGGAACATGCGCTTCGATTGCAGTTTTGAACCAGTCAGTGGTCTCGTTTGCACATTGTTCAGCAGGGAGAGAGAAAATATTTTTCCATGGAGCATCTCTAATTAGTTCCCTGATGGCTTCCCAGTCAGCCTTATTATAATATCTCGTTGTTTTGAGCACTGGCTCTTCAGTTTTGGGTCTAGAGTTTAGGGCGATTTCAACCATTATCACTGCATGATCAGCGTTCCCGAGTGGGCTGTGGGCCTTCGTTATGCAGTCATCGGGAACTGTGGTCAAAAACAGATCTAGAAGTGATGCGTGTTGTTCTTCCTGGTCAGGGAAACGGGTTGGAAACGTAACAATTTGTGATAGGGAGTGAGATATAGCGAAGCTATGGGTTGTGCTGCCCGCTGCATCTGTGTGAGTAGAGAATCCAAGCCAGTTTTTGTGGTGGACATTAAAGTCACCAAACACATGTATTTGTGCGCTAGTGTCGAGGGACAGTGCCGTGTCTATGCTGTCAGATACTTTGTTTATTATGGAGAAGTCCTGAGTCGAGGGAGAGCGGTAGAGAAAATAATAATAGCTAATACTGTGTTGCACGTTTAGTCTAAAGCACATAAAGGCTTGATCATCTGTTTCTAGGTTTGTTTCTCTAGTCAAGGGAAGGGTATTACGAATGTAAACTCCAAGTCCGTGCATATGTCTGTCAGAGTCCTTACGGCAGAGTGGGAGATAGGTGGTATCGTGAAGAACAGACATACGCTATACTACTCCCCCCTCCCAGGAAAGGTAATGATTGGGATGATTATGAAATGAATATATGCACTCTCCACTTAAATGACAAGGAAATGCCTGAAAGAATTAATCCTCCCTAAAAAAAGCTGGTGGTATTGCCTGGGAAAATGCTATGATGATGAATAAACATATAATATACTACTCTCCACAGGAGGAATTAATGCCTAGCAGGAGTATATGATGACAACAAACAGATAGTACAATACTCTCTACAAAATAGACATAAAACCTAAAAAGATTCCATCATTAAAGTAGAAGAAAACAGATATCATTATACCTCCGCCTCCTCCTCGCCCCCTGAAAAAAAGAAAAATGAGGAGGTAGTCCCTGGGAAAATGGTCACATAACAATGGAACAGATATTACATTATCCTCTATTCCAAAGGAGAAAGTAATTCCTGGGAGGACATTCATATGATACCAGAACCAATACTACACTACTCACCTCCATTAAGAGGTTATGCAATAATAAAGTTGGAGGGCTCTCTCTACCATGCGAGAGGATTAATTACACTTGATAGTATCTTTTACCTCTACAAGGCCACCATCCGCCCATGTATGGAGTATTGTTGCCATAATTAGGCTGGTGCATCTACCACTAGACTTTCTTTCCTAGACAGGGTTCAAAAAAGAACCACCAACCTGATAGGTCCCGCTCTGCCAACTAAACTCCAACCTCTGTCCCATCAACGAAATGTTGCATCCCTGTGCCTATTTTTACAAGTATTTAATGGAAGGTGCTCTGATGAACTACAAGCCCGTATACCCCATTCAACGTAAATACTTCTGACCAATCTGACAAGCCGCAAAATACCACCCTCTACACAATAGAGATCCTTAGATGCTGGAAAGTCTTTTACTCTCATAGTTTCTTCTATTGAATTGCTAGAGTTTGGAATTCCTCTCGAGTACCTGCTTTCTTTACTGTACTGATATGCAGAAGTTCAAGTGTAATATGAGCAGACATCTTGTTGCTCAATTCCCTACAAATTATTTCCCAAATAGTAGCCCTTTATATCGAAGGTGCACTATGCCTTGTTTGGGGTAAAATAGCAATAAAAATAAATACTTTTTAAAAAGTTAGTGTTTTTTTTTATTTTTATTTTTTTTCAATTTAAACATCATTATTTGAAAAAAAAAAAAGAAAACCCGTTATTTTATGGTTTATTGGTCTTTTGGCTAGGATTAAAGTGTAATATCTGTTCTCTGCACATTAGCAAGATCAGACATTTTACAATCACCGGAAATATTGCACACACACACATATATATATAAAATATACCAATACAAATTACAAATGTATATTATAGAATATTAATTATGTTCATAAAAAAATATGCAAATGAAGAATATCCAAGATTATTTATGAGTGTTTGCAGTGTAGTACTTACCAACAAAACAAACGCCCACGTGTTTGTGCCTTGTATAGGCATGCGCGACAACAAAACTTGGGTTTTTATAAATGGAAGTCTCGAGGTTGTCAGGAATCTACAGGCGCATGCGCAAGAGGAGGGATTGAGATAGTGGTATAAAAGGCAGGTCGAGTGAGAAGGTTGTTGTTGTTGTTGTCATTGGACGTTACAGTGATGCGTGCGTTAGCAGGTGATTAAGAGGCTGTTTTTTTTGTGTGTCAAGTCGCGCACCTCAGTGAAGATCATATGTCATGCACCTCGGTGAAGGTGAAGGTCATAAGCTATTTCGGCAATTTCGTTTTGTCTCTTTTCCTGGACAACTATGGCTGGGGCAAAGTTTGATTTAAAACTGATCCCCGAATTCGACGGATCCACTTCTGTTGTCGACTGGGTCGAAAGGGTTGAGCTGACCTGCAACCTCTGTGAAGTAAAGGAGGTGCATACCGTGATTCCCCTGAGATTGGCTGGAGGCGCCCTAAGTGTATATCAGCAACTTAGTGCCGTGGAGAAGGCTGATGTTACCTGTATAAAAAATGCTTTATACAAGGCATTTGCCATGGATCCCTGCACGGCCTACAAAACATTTGCCTCTAGGAAGCTCATGCCAGGAGAAACCGTGGACGTTTTCTTCGCGGAGCTGAAGAAACTTGCAGTTCTATTTGGCAATGGAGTGTCAGAGCAAACACTGACGTATGCGTTTGTGGTCGGCCTTCCCACCCATGTTAAGCAACTGTTGAGGGCTTCCACCAGCATATCTGTAACGCCCATGGAACATTTGTTAGAATGCGCTCGAGCCATTATCAGAGATGAGGAGGACCTGAGGGAACCGGTTGTAATGATGGTGCAGGCAGCCAAGACTAATGCTGAAAAGAGTCCCAGTTTGAGACCCACGACCAATGGGAGATGTTTCTGCTGCGGCCAGCGAGGCCATGTTGCAAAAAGTTGTACTAACAAGGGGCGGGGGCGCCCACGCTGTTTCCAATGTGATAGTTATGGACATTTATCCCAAAATTGTGTGGGAAATGGATCAGGGGGCAGGACGTCAGTGCCGCCCTGTTCCCCAGACATGTGTTCGTGGACCAAGTGCCTTGTTCAGCTCTTCTCGACTCCGGGTGCTCACACACCATCATGAGTGCCAAGTTGTGTCGAAACTGAACAAAACAGAACATCAAAGTAACCACAATAGGTGGCAATACGCAAGCTTGCTGTGGAGCCGGAACTGTCAAAGTCCACACAGACTCTAGTGTGGCCGCAAACATTAATGTGCTAGTGATGCGAGAGGATTTGCTGGGATTCGATGTACTGTTGGGATATGATGCTATTAAGGCACTGGGGGGGGGGGAGTTGTTATCGGAAGAGATGGGACTGTGCGCGTTTTGGAAACCCCAGTGTGTGCTGCAGTTCACATTGATCGGCCAGATTTTAAGGTGGACTACTACCCTCACCAAAAAGCATGGACTGCATCGTGGAAGTGGACAGAAGGAAGGGCGCCAACCGAACTCAAGAATAGCATTGCAGATTATTCGATATCCGACAAGGCCCGTAATGAATATGAGAAGGAACTTGAGGCATGGATCCAGGATGGATGGCTGATCCCCTACCCTAACAAGCTGGGACCACCCAAGGGTCTGATTCCCTTAATGGCGGTAGTCCAGCATAACAAATCAAAAGTTCGTCCGGTGCTGGACTATCGTGAACTCAATAGATACATTGAGACTTACACTGCCGATGCTGACGTGTGCGCCAGCAAGCTGAGAGAATGGCACCAGAAGGGCTCCAATGTGTCTATAGTAGACTTTCAGAAGGCTTATTTGCAGGTGCGAGTGGATGAGACATTGTGGCCGTTCCAGACAGTGTGGTTCCGGGGTCAGATATACTGCCTTACTCGACTTGGCTTTGGGCTGAATGTGGCACCGCAAATCATGAAGACCATCGTAAATGCAGTGTTGTCCCAGGAAAAGACCACTGAGGACGCAACATCGGCCTATATTGACGATGTGTACGTCAATGAAGATATACAATGTGGCATTTTGGTAAAGATCAAAGTGTAGTATCTGTTTTTCAGATGCTGCACTTCAATTTCTTATTCTCTTTCTGTGGAGGATCAGTACTTAACGACTGAGACAATTTTTTATTTTTGTACCTTTTCTCCACGTTAAAAAACGACCCTGGTGTCTAACTCTGTCCCGTGGGGAGGCATAGTAAATAGGTACAATCTGCGTCGCACGTCAGAGAAAAGTTAGCTCAATTCGGGTTGGAGTGTAAGGATCCCAAACGTCTGAGGGATGGAGCACGGGTATTAGGATTGGACGTCTGCGGGACAGATGGTACCTTACGATGGAGATGTGGCAGTGAGATTCCAAACATCCCTGATGTTATTACGCGGTGGACTATTTTTTCCTTGTGTGGGAAACTTATTGGTCACTTACCAGCGTGTGGCTGGCTCCGAGCAGCTGTGGGCGTCATCAAACGCAGGACAAGTTTAGTAACTACAGGTTGGGATGATGTATCTGATGATGCTCTTCTAACTCTGATGACGACAGAAACCCTAGAGAGAGTTAACAAGGAGGACCCTGCCCGTGGAGAATGGTGTGTCGATGGGGACACAGTGAATGTGTGGGTTGACGCTAGTTCTTTGGCATTGGGTGTGTTATTGGAGCAACGTGGAAATGTAATTGAACACGCGTGCTGGCTGCGACCCGTGAATGATGCTCAACACATCAACCTGGCGGAACTGGATGCTGTTGTGAAGGGTTTAAATCTGGCACTGCAATGGCAGTCAAAGAAGTTGCACTTGTACACGGATTCTCTCTGCGTCTACCACTGGGTGTCCGACACTCTTTTGGGACAAATGAGAGTCCGCACTAAGCCAGACAGTGAGATGTTAATCCGGCGGAGGCTAAACACCGTGAAGAGTCTTCTGGCATCAGAGTATGACCTGTCGGTGAGTGTAACGCTCGTGGCATCACACTGTAATCGTGCAGACCAACTAACCCGTGTGCCTCACAAATGGTATGAAGCTGTGAAGACAGGCGTGGAGTTCGCTGCTCGATCTTGCGCAGTTGGTGCGATTAGCTCATGCCAAATACAAAGAATTCATGTGCAGAGTGGACATCTAGGTATCAAAAGAACTCTGTATTTTGCGAGGTGTGTGGACCCGGCAGTGACAAGGTGGATGTCAGGGAGATCATCAAGCACTGTGAGGCATGCCAGTCTATCGATCCTGCACCTGAGCAATGGCAGAAGGGGCGATTGGAGGTTGAGCATGTGTGGCAACGATTAGCGATGGATATCACCCATTACAGTGGTAAGCCCTTTCTAACCTTATCGACTGTGGACCCACTTGTTTTGCGGTGTGGCGGCAAATGACCAGGCAGGACTCAGCGAATGTTGTCCGCCAACTGTCATCTATCTTTTCTGAGTGAGGTGCGCCGGAAGAGATATTGACGGACAACGATGCTGCTTTTTGTAGCCACCAAGTTCGGAAGTTGTTGAATGAGTGGGGTGTCCGACTATGACTGCGATGTGCTCATGTGCCATCAGGGAATGACATTGCTGAGAGGAACCATCGCAGCATCAAGAGAATTGCTGCCAGAAAGCAATGCACCATTACAGAGGCCACGTATTGGTATAACATCACACCAAAGGATGGGAAGACACTAACAACAGCACCGGCCAATGCCATACACACATACCGTGTTAGGATAAAGGGCATTGACACTGTCCAGCCAATCGACGAGGAGAGTCATGACAAATACAAGGTAGGGGATCCAGTTTGGGTTAGACCCCCTGGAAACTGGTGCACCACCAAGTTCAAGCGAGGACGAATATCTGGAGTGGTCAGCCAGCAGTCGGTCCTTGTTGATGGAACCCCACGCCATGTGCGCGATCTTCGCCCAGCTAGTGAAGTACATCCCACAACTACAGAGAACGATGAATCATCAGATGATGAGCTGCTGATGAGTGAGGTCACCGAGCAAGAGAGTGGTAGTTGTAGTTCGTCTGATCAGGCAGGATCAGAACCAGAACCACACCCAGAACCAGAACCAGAACCTGAATCCAAGATTGTAAATACCACCCTTCGCAGAAGCCAACGAACTAAGAGGCCACCCCCGGAGTGCACTCTATGTGATCATCAGATCAGGGGGGAGTGTAGTACTTACCAACAAAACAAACGCCCACGTGTTTGTGCCTTGTATAGGCATGCGCGACAACAAAACTTGGGTTTTTATAAGCGGAAGTCTCGAGGTTATCAGGAATCTATGAGCGCATGCGCAAGAGGAGGGATTGAGATAGTGGTATAAAAGGCAGGTCGAGTGAGAAGGTTGTTGTTGTTGTTGTCATTGGACGTTACAGTGACGCGTGCGTTAGCAGGTGATTAAGAGGCTGTGTTTTTTTGTGTGTCAAGTCGCGCACCTCGGTGAAGATCATATAAGTCGTGCACCTCGGTGAAGGTGAAGGTCATATGCAGATTACTATATATACCGTATTTGAAAAGGTCATATTGTATCATAGAATTAAATAAGCTTAACCCGTTTTAATATATGATATTTATTTATTTAAATAAGATTTTAGATGACTTACTGAAATAATTGAACGAATGAACAGACAGCTACTCAATAGGTACAAATAATAAAAATAAGAAAGTCTATATAAATTCTGTTTATTCAAGATTTTTCATTAATGAACCTAGAATAGAAAACTTCTTTATTTGAATTATATATCAACATTGAAATTGCCTGTTGTGTATTTATGTAATTTATGTAAATTTGTGTATTTAGGCAGGATTCCTTTTGTCAAAACGACTGCTCATGTTTGCTGGTTTAATCTTCTGCTCTAGAAATGGGTTTTGTAAGTTGAATAAAAAAAATGGTGCTAAATTTTACTTTAAAATAGAATGGAAGTTGAAAGTATTTCTGCAAGAGCAGTTCGGAGGTGACTGTATCTAAGTGGTTAGCGATATGGGCCGACAACCTGGGTGTGTCAAGTTCGAATCCAGTTTGTTCCACAGAAATACTTTCACTTAGGGATGTGGGCAAAATTCACGTGGCCCATCTTGTAAGTACCTGATATCTTTCTAGAAAAACAATTCTTACTAGAAATATATCGGGGGGGGGGAATGAATACCAACAATAAGCATCTAATTAATTCGAAATAAATAAATGGTGCTCAACAATAGCACCAACAGGGAGAGCTTATATATATATAATTTTTTACCACTTTGATGAAGGGGGCTACTATCAGGGGCATAAGCTGCAGGGGTACTACATTACACTTGAACTTCTGCATGTCAGTACAGCTGGGGAAGCAGAGACCCGGAAGGGAATTCCAAAGTTTAGTGGTTTTGGGGAAAAAAAATATTTAAGAGCTATGGAGATGGGAGTGGTACCATTAAAACGAACGACTGTTTGTGCTCCAGAATTTATTTTTCTATATAGTCACCACCATTCTCCATGCACCTTTGCTAGCATTGCGGTGGTGACTGTGCATGGCCGTTGGAAGCATGTTTTGTCACTGACATCTTTGTTGACACTCCAAAATTGATGAACTCATCTTACTGCACTGACATCAACTACATCGGTTTCGTAAACGTTCAACAGGCGCCAGTGAATGTTTATCGGTTGAATTTTTCTGCATAGAGGAATTCAATGAGGCATCTCTCTTTAAGGGTCTTTTTGGTGGCGCCCGGAAAACTCGCTCATTATCGTTGCTAGGTAGGAAAACTCGTCCATTATTGAATAAATATCGATTGAAAACACACTTTATGACCGTTCTTGAAAGAGATATTGTTTTTAAAAGATACTATATTCACCATAATATTTAAAAAAATATTTTACTTGTTTTCTGTTTAAAAAAAAAAAAAAATCAATTTTCTAAGTCTTCGTTTTCTACATAACTAGCTAAGTTGTTAGTGGTTTCACTTATTTTAAAGCGTTTACTTAGTTCAAAAACCAGACTACAGACCGCAAAATATTTAAAAAAAATATTTATACTGATACATTGTTGTTTTCAAAAGGGTAAAATCGCTTTTATCTACCTAGCTGGCTAAGTTGTTAGTGGTTTAATTCATTTTAAAGCGTTTATTCCGTAAAAAAAAAAGTATTATTAAGTGTTACATGAGAACAAGAAATAATTTTCGACATGAGGGGATTACATCTTAGGAGCCTTGATAATAATAATAGAAAATTAAAAAAAATACTGAGGTAGATTTAGTTTTAAAAAGAACCCCCACCCCCACAAAAGAAAATAAATTTTAATATTTTACAAAAATAATTATAACGTTTTATTTAATAATTATTTTATTATAAATATTTATGCATAATAATCTGAAAAAAAGTCTAAATAAAATTTTACCACTGCCATATTTACTTAAATTCAATTTATTTTTTAAGTCCCGAAAATGGAAACTTATTTCAAAGATTTAATCGCTGGCGGCCACTGTTTTTAAATTTTTTTGCACCAAAACGATTACTTGTGAAAAACAAAAACAAACAAAAAACATGTTAGTATACAGAAAATTGGCAAAATTGAATTACAAATTTACATATGCAAATAATTAAATATAACTTTTTTTATATAATAGAAATGTTGGGTTTGTTTTACAATAGACTTTAAAACGTTTACTCTTTTACTCGGTTCGAAAAACAAGTAGTGTCGAACGTTACATGAGATTAAGAAAAAAATGCCACGATAGGGTCATATCTTTCGAGTCTCGATAATGACTTAAAAATAAATAATAAAAAAATTACTGGTAAAAATACACCAAATAATTTTATTGACCGTGCTGAAATAACATTATTTAGAAAGCCATCCTTAATATGAAGAGGAAACTATTCTGTACTTTCACTCAATAATTTAATAAATGAATAAATGAACTTGGCAATTAAAACTATGAAGTTATATTACTGATGAAGTTTAATACCAGAAAAAGGGATCTGACCAAACACCGTTTGCTGCCTAACCCCACCCCTACACCTGTGTAAACGTCTACTAAAAATATGTTTTAAAATTTTATTTCGGGGGTGGGGGAGATTTTAAACTAGAGGAATGAGAGCTTAGTCCGCACTTCTTGCACGTTTCTACGTTTCTGTCAACGTGCCATTTTTACCTATTTATTCACTTTTGCCATTTTTACCGGTGCCATTTTTACCTAAATTCGTATATAAGTGGGATTTAAAAAAAAAACATAAACGTAGCTTTTCATGCATAATTTTATGTTTATTGGCTAGATAAATGTATAAATGTTCTTTTAAAAATAAACTTTATTCGTTTTTATTCCATTAGAAAAATATTTCCCCTGTACGCCACAGGGAGATTTATCAAAAAAGTTAGTTTTGTTTTAGAAGCAAAACATCGACTTCAGTTCCGTTGTTGGATTTAAAAAATAATAAACATGGGGTTTCTTATATAAGTTTATGTTTATTCGCTGGATAAAAAGTTACAAATAAGTATTTTTCTGTAGAAATTTGTTTTTATGACGGAATGAAATCTGACGCACTTGCATACTTTCTGGTGCACCAAAATAGCAGATTGAAATCTGGAGTGCTGGCGTACCAAAAAAGAATTACCAACTATTTCACGTTAAATTTATATTTGAAACTGATCATCCACTCTAAATACTAAAATGATTGCTTTTCTTTCCGTCAAGATTTTTAAAAAGTAATATTTCATTTTGGAATGGGGATTTAGCTGATAGTGTAAATCTACAAATTTGTTATTATTATTTTTATTTGCATCTCCTTTTTGTTTTTGTTTTTTACAGCAAGGCAAATCAATTTAATAACCCACCAAATTTTTATAATTAAAATAAAATTTAAATTTCATTCATAGAAGGAAGGTACGTAATAGTTAACAATGTCCACGCCAACCCATGTTACAAATGGAAATCTTAATAGTAACATTATTATTTAGAAATTCGTTCGTAACAATAGGAGAGGACGTTAATATTTTGTTCTTACATCGTTTTTTCATTTTGCCTACCAATCATCGACTATTTTTAATTGTTTATAAAAACTTTCAAGTAGCACGTTGTACACTAACAACGAACTAATACAATCTGGTTTTGTTTTAAATCAAAATAAATCTTTTCTTGTCTTACAATTTTTAATCAATTACAAGGAAAACATTTGCGAAAAAATATACGTGGAAATTTTCTGGGGGTTTATGCAATAATTTGAAAATTTACAAAAAAATAACCGTCAAATCTCATTAAATATTTATAAAATATAAAAGAATTGGGAATCGTATTGGAATCGAAAACTTAGAACAGAATCAGTAATTGGATCAGAATCGGGAAAAATTTTTGAATCGTCCCATCAGTAATATATATAAACTTATAGAATCCTAAGTTAAAATAAGAATAAAAGGTAGTTCTTCATATCTCTCGCCCTTCTTTTGCCTATATTTAATTATACACTTTTCTTTGAACTCTCAACTCTTTCCCAATATGAATGTCTACATTGGCTTGATGTCATTTGTAAGCCTGACTTTTCATCATTAGAATTAATATCTTTTGTGAAGGAAAAGAAGAAAAAAAAAAGCCCCCAAAAGACATTTTATTGCTGCTTCATCATTGCCGGCATTTTTTTTTCTCTTTTTTTCTTTTTCCGGTGGAATTATGCGTAGGAAGTGGATACCATTAAACCACAAAAGGAATTGTGTGAAACACCGGGAACTTCTACACCCCCACACGTCTATCTTCTTGCTCCATGAAAACAAGATACAAACATAAAAGCCACAGAATACACAAGGAAAATAACGAACAGATTTTTTTTTTTTACATCAGTTTGCTACGTTCGTATCTGTTTTCGTAAGATAATGATGATAGACTTTCAGGGTGCACTAAAAAAGTTATCTGTTCATTTTTGTTATACGGAGTTCCATCATGCATTGACGAAAGCCAATATTGAACAAGAGATTGCAGTTGATCACAATTTGATGAATGCGTGAACCCAAGAAAGGAAAGCAATTAGTATTGAACCCTTTTTTTATTTGAATACCAGACAGATCTAACGTTCACCTGATTGGTTACACTCGGCATAATCCGTGAGAATGCAGATTTCAACAGCCAATCATTTTGCTGGTAAGAGGAAAAAGAGGTTGATTCTAATGTCCCCTCCCCCGTTTTTATTTGCTATGTTTATTTTCAACTTTAATCATTTCAACTTTAATCATTTCAACTTTAATCATTTCAATTTTAATCATTTCAACTTTAATCATTTCAACTTTAATCATTTCAACTTTAATCATTTCAACTTTAATCATTTCAACTTTAATCATTTCAACTTTAATCATTTCAACTTTAATCATTTCCACTTTAATCATTTCAACTTTAATCATTTCAACTTTAATCATTTCAACTTTAATCATTTCAACTTTAATCATTTCAGTTTTAATCATTTCAACTTTAATCGTTTCAACTTTAATCATTTCAACTTTAATCATTTCAACTTTAATCATTTCAATTTTAATCATTTCAATTTTAATCATTTCAACTTTAATCATTTCAACTTTAATCATTTCAACTTTAATCATTTCAACTTTAATCATTTCAACTTTAATCATTTCAACTTTAATCATTTCAACTTTAATCATTTCAACTTTAATCATTTCAATTTTAATCATTCTAACTTTAATCATTTCAATTTAAATCATTTCAATTTTAATCATTTCAACTTTAATCATTTCAACTTTAATCATTTCAACTTTAATCATTTCAACTTTAATCATTTCAACTTTAATCATTCTAACTTTAATCATTTCAATTTAAATCATTTCAATTTAAATCATTTCAATTTAAATCATTTCAATTTTAATCATTTCAACTTTAATCATTTCAACTTTAATCATTTCAACTTTAATCATTTCAACTTTAATCATTTCAACTTTAATCATTTCAACTTTAATCATTTCCACTTTAATCATTTCAACTTTAATCATTTCAATATTTATCATTTCAACTTTAATCATTTCAATTTTAATCATTTCAACTTTAATCATTTCAACTTTAATCATTTCAACTTTAATCATTTCAACTTTAATCATTTCAATTTAAATCATTTCAACTTTAATCATTTCAACTTTAATCATTTCAACTTTAATCATTTCAACTTTAATCATTTCAACTTTAATCATTTCAACTTTAATCATTTCAATTTTAATCATTTCAACTTTAATCATTTCAACTTTAATCATTTCAACTTTAATCATTTCAATATTTATCATTTCAACTTTAATCATTTCAATTTTAATCATTTCAACTTTAATCATTTCAATTTTAATCATTTCAACTTTAATCATTTCAACTTTAATCATTTCAACTTTAATCATTTCAATTTTAATCATTTCAACTTTAATCATTTCAATTTTAATCATTTCAACTTTAATCATTTCAACTTTAATCATTTCAACTTTAAATCTAGTTATTTTGTTCATGTATTCTGCGACTTCTATGTCTAATCTTTTTTTTTAAATTACATTTTCACCCCAAACAAGGCACAGTGCCACTTTGATGTAGGGGGCTACTATCAGGGACATAAGTTGCAGGGATACTATGTAGGGAGTTGAGTAGCAAGATATCTGTTTACATAACACTTGAAATTCTGCATGTCAGTAAAGTTGGGAAAGCAGAAAACCGTAAGGGAATTCCAAAGTCTAGCAGTTCTAGGGAAGAAACTATTAGAGTAGAAAGCTTTCTTACATCTAGGGATCTCTACTGTGTCGAGGTGGGACTTTGCTGCTTGTCGGGTTTGTCGAGGTATTTACATTGAGGAGGTACAAGGGCTTGTAGTTCGGCAGAGCATCCACCATTGAAATACTTGTAAAACAGGCAAAGGGATGCAACATTTTGTCGCTGGGACAGAGGTCAAA
Source organism: Euprymna scolopes (assembly GCF_053919585.1). Lineage (NCBI taxonomy): Eukaryota > Metazoa > Mollusca > Cephalopoda > Sepiida > Sepiolidae > Euprymna > Euprymna scolopes. The sequence goes on from NC_136488.1 coordinate 27,018,852, forward strand.
GCTTAGATGACAGTTTAGGGCCTATCAGGTTGGCGACTCTCTTTTAAACCCTGTCCAGGAGTGAGAGACTAGTAGCAGATGCAGCGAGCAGATCAACTCATAGCTTCTCTATATCTCACTCCCTATCACAAATTGTTACTTTTCCAACCCGTTTCCCTGACCAGGAAGAACAACACGCATCACTTTTAGATCTGTTTTTGACCACAGTTCCTGATGATTGTATAATGAATGCTGACAGCCCACTTGGGAATGCTGATCATGCAGTGTAATGGAAATCGCCCTAAACTCTAGAGCCAAAACTGAAGAGCCAGTGCTCAAAACAACGACATTTATAAAAAGGCTGACTGAGAAGCCATCAGAGATCTTATCAGAGATACCCCATGGGGAAATATTTTTTCTTTTCCTGCTGAGCAGTGTGCAAACGAGACCACTGAATGGTTCAAAACTGCAATCGAAGCGCATGTTCCCATGCAGAAATTTTATAGCAAGCCCGACCCTCCCCAATGGTTTACTTCGACTTGCACAACTGCCATTGCTCAAAGGCAGCATGCATACCGCAGATTTAACTGACATAAGTCCAGTTCAAACAGACAGAAGTACATAGAAGCTAGAAGTAATGTTAAAAAAGAAATAGCGACAGCTAAGAGAGAATTTACTGAAACCACTAAAAAACCCATTGAAGCACAAAAACTAGGAACTCGTGACTTCTGGAAAATCTACAACAGTGTAGTAAATAATGGGCAATCAACAATTCCCCCACAACCAAGAATCACGAGGTTGTTTGCTCAGCAACCGAAAAGGCTAACATGCTTGCAAGTCGGTTTGCGTCAAACTCCACACTGGACCCTTCCAACCACCCCCTACCTGAATTTCCTATGCGGACAGACGCCACGCTAGACGATCTGAAAATCAGCCCAGCTCAGGTGCATGCTATCATAAAAAACCTTGACACTTCAAAAGCATGTGGACCCGATCTCATCCCAGCTATACTATTAAAAAAGTGCTCAGCCGAAGTAGCTCCAGTTCTCTCCAAACTCTACAACAAATGTCTTAATGAATCTTGCTTTCTGGGCTGTTGGAAAACTGCTTCTGTGGTACCAGTATTCAAGAATTCTGGCAAAAGAACTAACCCATTAAATTATCGCCCCATTAGCCTCCTCCCACTTTTTGCCAAAATATTTGAGACCTTAATTAACCATGCTCTAATCCATCACCTTACAGATGCTAAACTTCTGACTGACCAACAATATGGATTTAGACAAGCCCGTTCCACAGCAGACATCTTAACTGTAATCTCTGAACGTATATACCATTCACTGGACAAAGCGGGAGAGGGCAGAGTGGTAGCTCTAGATATATCTAAGGCTTTTGACAGGGTATGGCATGAGGGTCTCCTCAGGAAGATTAGAACATACGGTATCACTGGTAGAATACTTAACATAATTAAATCCTTCTTAGATAAGAGAAAAATCCAGGTTGTCCTCGACGGTCGTACATCTAAACAACATGATATAAATGCGGGAGTGCCTCAGGGGTCTATCCTTGGACCTCTACTGTTCCTGATATTCATAAATGACCTCCCCGACAAAATTGCCTCTGAGATGGGTATATATGCTGATGACACCACACTCTATAACAGGCACGACAGGAAAACAAATTAACACATATCTAAAGAAATGGCAGAAACACTAGAGGATGACCTCTAATCTGTAGTGGAATGGGGACAAAAATGGATGGTCACGTTCAATGCCGCCAAGACTAAACTAGTTTCATTTAATAGTTACAAGAAACCTTCTCTACCACCTATAGCAATGGCCAACGACTCTTTATCTGAGAGTACGTCTTTCAAGCTCCTTGGCCTAACGTTCACAGGAAACATGAGTTGGAACAATTACATCGAGGGCATTGCCAGGGCCGCTGCAAGGAAGGTGGGCTCTCTCTACCGTGCTAGAAAACTACTAACACCCGAAAGTATCCTGTACCTCTATAAGGCAACCATTCGCCCATGTATGGAGTATTGCTGTCATATTTGGACTGGTGCATCAGCTACGAGTCTCTCGCTTCTTGACAAGGTTCAAAAGAAAGTCGCAAATCTGGCATCTAAGCTTCAGCCTCTGTCCCATCGACGAAACGTTGCATCCCTCTGCCTGTTCTATAAGTATTTTAATGGTCAATGCTCTGACGAATTGCAAGCACTTGTGTCCCCACGACGTGAACACCCTCGACAGACCCGACAGGCTGTAAAATCCCACCCCCACACTGTAGAGATCCCTAGATGTAAAAGATCTTTCTACTCTAGTAGTTTCTTCCCCAGAACCGCTAGACTTTAGAATTCTATTCCAGGTCCCTGCTTCCCCAACTGTACTGACGTGCAGAAGTTCAAGTGCAATGTGAACCAACATCTTGCTGCCCAAATCCCTACATAGTACTCCAGTAATTGTTGCCCCTGATAATAGCCCCCTACACCAAAGTGGCAATGTGTCTTGTTTGGAGTGAAAATGTAATTAAAAAAAAAAAAAAAGATGCAGCCCAAATGTGACAACAATACTCTATACATAGGTGAATGGTGTCCTTGTACAGGATACGTTCAAGCGTAAGTAACTTTCTAGCACAGTAGAGGGAGCCCACCTTCTTTGCAGCAGCCTTGCTTTAAGTTTTATTATAGTTTCGTTTGCACCTGTACCATTCTAACAAAAATCCAATGACTCTGAACACTTTCTTCAGTGTGTGTATCATACAACATTATTTAAAATTTTATTTAATAATTAGCTTGGCCTTACTCAATCGTAAAATACACGTAAACACATTGTAATTCATGCAAATTTTGTATTTATCATTACAGAGCCAATTTCCTATTGTATATATAGTACTGATTTTAAATGGTAAAAAAATAAATGACTTGGGTGGCATCAGTTAGAATCAAAATCAAAACATTTAGCGCACAAGCTGCATCTCCTACCATCTGAGCTATCAGCAGATATATAATAAATATTTGAAATTAAACCACTTCAAGCTACCTTTGAATTTGCACATGCGCACAAGTAATAGAAATATGTTAGCAAGTTGAAATGAACATTTTGCATTTCAACTTGCCGGTATATTTCTCTATGAATTAGTTATCCATCCAAACAAAGATTTTACTTGTTATAAACACTATGATTACTATTTTGCGTGAATTTCATTGTCATGTGACCGGTAGTTTAAAAGTTTATCGGTTCAATATTTTCACACAGACATACATACATACAGACATACATACATCTACTGTTTTATTTATATAGATAATTAGGTCAAAGTCTATTATGATTTTTTATTTACTCACGAGGTGTTTTCACACAAATCAATATCAATGACGACTCACTAAAAATAACAAGTGGGATGTCCTGGAGTCTGAGTAACAGCAAGTCGCTACATATTTCTAGCATTCATCACCTCTTTGAACAGCTGTATCAAATCATTTTGCATTATCACAACAGCCGTTTACCGTTTCTTTAATGCTGTAAATGACTGTTAGAAATAAGCCTCAATATTCCAATACTCTCAGCCCCTTTCCAGTGGTTATGTAGGTTGGTTTTCATAATCAAGAATTTTCCTTCAGATTTTAAATGTTGTATGTTGTTCCTTCCTTTGATTCCAATTTCTCCTAGTCTTTTATTATTATTATTATTATTATTATTATTATTATTATTATTATTTCACTCATTAGGAGTTTTCACATAAGTCGTTACCAATGATTGCTCACTGACAATGACCCGTGGTATTTGCCTGAAGTCTGAGTGACAACTAGCCTCCTCAGATTTTCAGCACTCTCCACCTCTTTTGATAACCTTTGCAAAGCATTTCACGATATCACAACAGCCGTTTAACACTGATTCCCTGCTCATAACGGCAATTGGATTTCTCTGTAATCCATATATTAATTGTTATGGACTTCCATTTCTTGTAATAAATAATTTTACCAAGAATAAAATTACAGGGAGAAAAAAATGTGGTCGTAGCCAGGCAGGCTTGAACCTGAAGGAGGAAAAGAATGTGAAAAAAAATGACGTCTTTGCCGTTGCGTCCATCGCCAAACCGAAAGTGGCAAAGATTTAAATTAAGACTAATCAATCGAAAAGAGGGGATGATCTTTGAAAATATCGGTGAATAAAGCGACCCCTCCTTGTAGAAAAGTGCCCAGTTGAGGGTAAAGCAATTAATGTTTTAGCCAATTCTTCGATATTTGTCTTCCAAAGCGTTGAGCTTCAAAATGATGCCGATCTCATGAAAATCCGCCGAAAGATTAAGGTAGGCATACAACATACATACATTTAAACAGACAGGTGAGATTTATAGAATAGAAGATGACACTCAAGTCATTATTTTTTTTTATAGCTGATGGAACTCAAGTTATATATATGTGAAGTGAGATACAAACTGCCATTAGCGTATTAAGCGACACTTTTTGCGTAAACAAATCGAGCGGAAGCATTTGGACGATGTCAAAACATCGTTAATTCATTACCCACACAGCAGCAGCCGTATAGCCAAATGGTGAGAAGCCTTGACTGTCATTTGGGTGGGTGGGTTTTGATCTTGGCTTTCTAGCCGCACTGATGAGCTGCGAAACAGTACTGTATGTGGATGACATATATATATATATATTTCAAAAGTTTTGGTTTCGGTTTCGGTTTCGATTAAAGCTGATGCACCCAAGTCATATGGATATATTTTTTTATTTTTGAAATCACAACTTTATAATATATAAAAATCGATAGAACATTAACTCTATAATAATATATTTGAAATCTTCAAGAATTAAAGTATCATATTAAAGTGTACTTTACAACCGGGCGTCCCTGCTAGTTTAGATAAATACTTTTGCAGTTCTAACAAGAGGTACAATAATATCAGGGCGTCTCCATTTACGCTGAATATCCACAGAATGGCAACATCAATATATTACATACTAGCGGGGGTACCTGGCATTGCCCGAGTGTTTGTTTCCGGGACGGGTGGGGGGAGTTTTAAAAAATGTTATGGTAGGTAAGTAGGAAGGATCAAACCCAGAGTCATGAGTAAAAGTAGGAAAATAAAGTGTGAAAAAAAAAACAAAAAACATCTGCAACGTTAACAGTTCGGCCACCAAGAAAAGTCCATTCCAGTTGTTTAGGAAAAAAAACCAAAAAAAAAACCGACTACGGTAGGTCGGCGCGAACGTGAAAATATAATGTGAATTGTCCAGCATGCTAACCACTACGCCACAGAGCACTGCAGCTTAGTTTAGTGATTTTAAATAACTTCACATGAAAGAACTACGAAGCCAAACCGGTGTTCTCTTCTCAACTGTTCCTTGTGAACGATCCCCAAACGGTGTTAAGTGGTGGCAGGGGGAGGAGGAATTTATTAGAGAGAAAATATTTTACCACTTCCATTGATCTTAACCGATTTTGGCCGTGACTTCTCAGCAGAAAAAGTATAGAAATCTAAGATTATCGAGGAATTTGAGAAATAATAAGCCTATAACACACCTCAGATATTGTTCTGCCGTTTGTGCATATTATATTTGCATGAAATATCTTGATTTTTAATCCTATTAATGTCAAAAGCAGACGGGAAAAAATGAGTTCATTTTATTTATATAGAAAATAGATAGAAGATAGATAGATAGAAGAGAAGAGATAAAAGAATCCGTTGTGGAATTTCCACAGGTCCAGCAAGTTTATTATTATTATTCTATGAATTAGGTGTCCTCACACGAGCCATCTTCAGAGATTACTCCCTAATAAGAACCGGTGATTTTTTCCTCAGCCCTTCCATCCTCCTTGACCCTTCACGCCTATTTTGTGTAGTATTAGCCGAGGTTGATTTATTATTATAATTTTAATTATGATTATTATTAATACTTTTTTATCATGAAATATTGACATAAAAAATGCCATTCTTTTCTTTGTCTAGTGTTGAAGTGTCTTGCTATTGTAAACGTAAGCTTGGTGCTGGATTTAATTCGGGTCAAAAAGTTCAGTCTGTCTGCTACTAATAAAATCCATAACAAACTGGCATTGCTAATCACATCAAGACATTTTGCATGAAGAATAAGTTTTGCTTTGTTCTATGAAATTAGTGACTCTTTTAAGAGAATGTCTTTTTTTTTTCCAAAACAGGAAGACGATATTGCCTTCTTCATTTTCACAAGATAAAAAAATTTTTCATTAAAAATAGACATTTTTGCAAAAAAAAAAAAAAAAAAAAAAAATGATTCACGAAACCAATTCCATTATTATTTTTTGTTTCAGATAAATTCTTTAAATAAATTTTCTGGTGTACATTTAACTCAGATTTATTGAATAGATGCACTTTATATTAAATGAATCCACTGTTTTTTTTTGGTTTTATTTTTAAAAATTCTATTCATTAGTTACTCTGTCAAACTTTAGCTTGAAATAGCATTTTCGTTTGTGTTTCAAAATAAAGTTTGAATTTTTTATTTTTTTGCAACTGAAATGTAAGAAGCTATGAATTCGCAGCCAAATTATATCATCCATGAGTGCATATGTATGGCATTATCACGTTGAGACACCGGTTCTTGTTAGGTCACTGAAGTTAAGCAACGTTGATCCTGGTCAGTACCAGACGGGTGACCAATTTGGGAATTCCAGGCACTGTATATTAGAGGATGTCAACACCTCCCTGCAAGAGTTGTAAAAACCTAACGTCGTCATCTCCCCGAACAGAATCTAGGGTTATAATCAGGATTCGGTTCTGGGGTTCGGGAAGGAGTGAGTCACTCTCTCGACAACAGCACGTTTCTGCCCTCTTCTTTTCCAATCAACCACACCTGGCCTCTCGCCACCAATGTCACACCGCACAATCCGAATGTCAGCAATACAAAATTCTTTTCAAGAGATGTTCACGACTCTTTTCTCTCTGCTGCCCCAGGGAATTTTTCCCTGCTTTTATATCCTCCTATCTAGAAAAAAAGGAAGAGACAGAAAAAATAGCTTCTCCCATCATGATCTGCCTTCCCAAGATGCCTTTCCCGTATACAAATGCGGTGGCCATCCTTTCCTTCTTCTTTCCCAAGGAGCGATGCAGATACGCCCGGTACGTTTCTTTTTTTTTCTTCTTCTTTTCTAACCATATACCCCACACAGAAAGCCGGTTAAACACGCATAGGATTAGTGCCGTTTCCATTTTTTTCCCCATGAGTGGAGAGTTGTGAACCGAGATGTGTATTCACATCAAATAGCATTTTCGTTTGTCTTCCAAACTAAAGTTTGAAATAGCGTTTTAATCACTAAATGGACACAACTTAAGAATATTCATTAGATACGTCCATTTAATCTTAAAACTATTCGTGGAGAGAGTGAGTAGTGACAGTACGGCACAATCACGTTGACACACCAGTTCTCACCAGATCACCGAAGTTAAGCAATATTGAGCCTGGCTAGTACCAGGTGGGTGATCATTTAGGAAGGCTAAGCGCTGTATGTATCTTTTGGGAAGGTTTGGCGTAGGGCCAGCACCCCCCCCAAAGCTCCTTGATACAAAAGCATCTACAAAGTTTTGGATAGCCTATGCTCCTCCAGGGGCTCAAGGCTATGGATGGATGGTAGTAGTGAAATAGATAATGACGCAAACTGATGATCTCGGTGTGTCAAGTTCAAGTCTAGTCAGTTTCAATTATGGATGTTGGCAACGTTTACATAGTCTGCCCTGCAAATATCTGATATGAGAAAGTATTAGAGAAACCAATATCAACAACGGAATCAAGCCGATCAAAATGTTGTACTATGTTGGTTTATACAAAATTATTTTTTGCCAGGAACATTCCTTTTTATTTCTTTTAATGCAGTCACTTAATTACTCTGAATCGGTGTTAAAGAAGAAATCAAATACCAATGGAAGAAATGCTGGGATAAGCGGAGACTGACTGATTTTATTTCAGAGTTTTTTCTTTCTCCCAAATGCTTCGCTGACGCTTTAGTTGTATCTACCTTACTATTTAGATAGGTGTAAGAGAGATGGAGTTAACAAGGTATTAGATAAAGTGATTTTGCAACCCCTTTCATTTCTAAATTGTAAGATACCTGATATTCCCTAAATGGTCATCCGCCTAAGAACAACCCGTTGAAACGTTGTTTAACATCGATGATGATTCAATCTTATATATTTGTTACATTTCAAAACAAATGCTTACTAAAACAATTCAACTGCTAGCAGTTGAAGAAATATGTTTATTAGTTAAAAATATTTGTTCCTCTTTAAAAAAAAAGGAACTAAATTGACCAGATTTTCTTTGTAATTAAAGTTAATTTTAGAATATTCGATCTTTATCCAAAATGAGTAGATATTTTGAATTTCAATATTGAAAAGATGAATACTATTATTGAATACTATTATCAATAAGTTGTTGAATTTGACAATTAATTGGACTCAAATATTCTCTTGAAATTTAAATGAAAAAATTTTTTTCAAGTCGAAATTTATAAATTTTTTCTTATACATTTCTGACAAGAAATCATGTAATCTTTATGATTCAACAATCTTGTGAAAACATGTACACCCTAAAATTTGTCTATCACAGAAATTTTGACAATACTTTATATTATGTGATAGACAAGAATAAGAGAAGAAAATGTGATTACTTTAAATACAGACTTCTTACAAGATAGATTCCGAAATCCAATTTATTATTTTTCAAATGTGATTTCTTTAAATTCTATGAAGTACATTTCTTTAAATTCTATGAAGTACATTTCTTTAAATTCTATGAAATACATTTCTTTAAATTTATGAAATACATTTCTTTAAATTTATGAAGTACATTTCTTTAAATTTATGAAATACATTTCTTTAAATTTATGAAATACATTTCTTTAAATTTATGAAATACATTTCTTTAAATTTATGAAGTACATTTCTTTAAATTTATGAAATACATTTCTTTACATTTATGAAGTACATTTCTTTAAATTAATGAAATACATTTCTTTAAATTTATGAAATACATTTCTTTAAATTTATGAAATACATTTCTTTAAATTCTATGAAGTACATTTCTTTAAATTTATGAAATACATTTCTTTAAATTTATGAAGTACATTTCTTTAAATTTATGAAATACATTTCTTTAAATTCTATGAAGTACATTTCTTTAAATTTATGAAATACATTTCTTTAAATTTATGAAGTACATTTCTTTAAATTTATGAAATACATTTCTTTAAATTCTATGAAGTACATTTCTTTAAATTTATGAAATACATTTCTTTAAATTCTATGAAGTACATTTCTTTAAATTTATGAAATACATTTCTTTAAATTTATGAAGTACATTTCTTTAAATTTGTGAAGTACATTTCTTTAAATTTATGAAATACATTTCTTTAAATTTGTGAAGTACATTTCTTTAAATTTATGAAATACATTTCTTTAAATTTATGAAATACATTTCTTTAAATTTATGAAATACATTTCTTTAAATTTATGAAATACATTTCTTTAAATTTGTGAAATACATTTCTTTAAATTTGTGAAGTACATTTCTTTAAATTAATGAAATACATTTCTTTAAATTAATGAAATACATTTCTTTAAATTTATGAAATACATTTCTTTAAATTCTATGAAGTACATTTCTTTAAATTTATGAAATACATTTCTTTAAATTTGTGAAGTACATTTCTTTAAATTTATGAAATACATTTCTTTAAATTTGTGAAGTACATTTCTTTAAATTTATGAAATACATTTCTTTAAATTTGTGAAATACATTTCTTTAAATTCTATGAAGTACATTTCTTTAAATTTATGAAATACATTTCTTTAAATTTGTGAAGTACATTTCTTTAAATTTATGAAATACATTTCTTTAAATTTGTGAAATACATTTCTTTAAATTCTATGAAGTACATTTCTTTAAATTTATGAAATACATTTCTTTAAATTTGTGAAGTACATTTCTTTAAATTTATGAAATACATTTCTTTAAATTTGTGAAGTACATTTCTTTAAATTTATGAAATACATTTCTTTAAATTCTATGAAGTACATTTCTTTAAATTTATGAAATACATTTCTTTAAATTTATGAAATACATTTCTTTAAATTTATGAAGTACATTTCTTTAAATTTATGAAATACATTTCTTTAAATTTATGAAATACATTTCTTTAAATTTATGAAATACATTTCTTTAAATTTATGAAGTACATTTCTTTAAATTTATGAAATACATTTCTTTAAATTTATGAAGTACATTTCTTTAAATTTATGAAATACATTTCTTTAAATTTATGAAATACATTTCTTTAAATTTATGAAATACATTTCTTTAAATTCTATGAAATACATTTCTTTAAATTCTATGAAGTACATTTCTTTAAATTTATGAAATACATTTCTTTAAATTTATGAAGTACATTTCTTTAAATTTATGAAATACATTTCTTTAAATTTATGAAATACATTTCTTTAAATTCTATGAAGTACATTTCTTTAAATTTATGAAGTACATTTCTTTAAATTTATGAAATACATTTCTTTAAATTTATGAAGTACATTTCTTTAAATTTATGAAATACATTTCTTTAAATTTGTTAAGTACATTTCTTTAAATTTATGAAATACATTTCTTTAAATTCTATGAAGTACATTTCTTTAAATTTATGAAATACATTTCTTTAAATTTATGAAGTACATTTCTTTAAATTTATGAAATACATTTCTTTAAATTTATGAAGTACATTTCTTTAAATTTATGAAATACATTTCTTTAAATTTGTGAAGTACATTTCTTTAAATTTGTGAAGTACATTTCTTTAAATTCTATGAAGTACATTTCTTTAAATTTATGAAATACATTTCTTTAAATTTGTGAAGTACATTTCTTTAAATTTATGAAGTACATTTCTTTAAATTTTATGAAATACATTTCTTTAAATTTATGAAATACATTTCTTTAAATTTATGAAATACATTTCTTTAAATTTATGAAATACATTTCTTTAAATTTGTGAAGTACATTTCTTTAAATTTGTGAAGTACATTTCTTTAAATTTGTGAAGTACATTTCTTTAAATTTATGAAGTACATTTCTTTAAATTTTATGAAATACATTTCTTTAAATTATATGAAGTACATTTCTTTAAATTCTACTTTATCTAAGAAATATTTTGTTTGTGCTACAATGTCCTTTTAAAATTATAAAATCATAGACACTGAACTGAGAGAAAACTATTACTTATAGGAAAAGAAAATTAGGATCAGCTACTTTATTATTATTATTATTATTATTATTATTATTATTATTATTATTATTAAAAAAAAGCTTATTTATTGAAACTTGCAAAATAATTCATGGTATTATGGTGGACAGTTTAAGACATTTATCCTCGATTGAAAATGTTATCATTATGGTAAATAAAAAAATGATCAGTTAACTAATTCGTTTATTTTGCTAATAGAGTAATATATTTGTGCAACAAATTTTAAAGCACATTAAAAAAAAGTAATAGAATATAATATCTTAATTTATAAAAGGAAGGCGCCATTTGAGCAAATTATTGGATGAAATATATTCAAGTGAAATTAAAATTGAGGTGTTAAGGATTTTCTTATGATTTGGTGTCAATTCTTTTATTCATTTCGTTTAATCAAATGATTCTATAGCGACTTTAGTTCCCCTGATAACTGTCTAATGAGAATTCTTTTAATAAAGACATCGAATACTTACAAGACAGACTACATGAAAGTTGCCAACATCCCTAAGTGAACGTGTTTCTGTGGAATGAACTGGGTTTGAACTTAGTATACTTAGAATGAGTCCACGTCGTTAACTACTTAGCCACTGTCGCTTCCGACCCGTGTCAATAAAATATATATGAAGGTCACCAGAAGGTGCCCAATTCTAATTAACAGTGCTTCATTCAAATAACTAAAGTTTCAAATTTATTCTTGTCTTTTTCTTTCCATCTAAAATAGCAGAAAAAGTAAATTTTGTGCGATCTTTCTTTTCTGATCACAATTTCATATATTATAAGTTTTTTTTAGTGTTTATTAAGAAAATTAATTTCACTCATATCATACGGGAAGTAAATTCGTATAAGCCAGCATGGAGCAACCTTGCTCATTGGTTTCATTCTTTTGTTGTAATTCTGCAGAAGGAATCGCTTGAAGGTTGGCAACATCCCTAAGTTGAAGTGGTACTACAGAATCGACTGAATTCGAATTTGGCACACCTAGGTCATCAGTTCGTGTCGTTATCCATTTAACCACCGTCACCTCCTAAAAGAGAAGTACAAATCATAACATTTTTTAAAGTAAAAAATAAATTGTTCACTAGTGATTGATATATTGTTTATAGAAATGGGGTGGGGCGCATTCAATTTGTTATAGTACCTACAGGCATTATTAGTGGGACTCACTATATGTGGGTTGAACCAGCTTCTTCTGAAGGAGGAAGTTTCATGGGAGTATGGAATTCTCAAACTGTACCCAGTCACATTTATATCTATGTCAGAAGAGATGACGATGTTAGGTTTTTACAATTCTTGCTGGAAGGTGTCGACATACAGTTCCTGGAATTCCCAAATTGTCACCCATCTGGTACTGGCCAGGCTCAATGTTGCTTAACTTTGGTAACCTAATGAGAATCAGTATGTTAACATGATTATGCAGTATTTTTGTAAACATTGTGTACACAAGAAGTGCAGTCGAACTGCTGGTAGATTGAGAGATGATAATCAGTTTGTATGCAAGACGTGTAAGGGTCGGATGAGAACTCAGATATAGACAAAGTATATCTTGATGACGAAGCTGTTGAGGTTGTTTTGTTACGTTGATAATTCTATTGAAACAGGGTGTAGAAGGTGCTAGTGTGATTACAAGACTTAGGAATGGATTAGGTAAGCTTTTTTTTTTTTTAAAAAGGGAGTCACCACTTATCAAGATTCCAAGGACACTTGAAAATGAGGGTTAATAAATGCATGTTTGTCACTGAGACAACAGCGTAGTAACTGTTAGTGGTGGAAATTGGCTGGAATGACACACAGAAGAATAATACATCTAAAATTCTAACATTTCATAGAGTTGTAATAGGTAACGTAAGTAGATAGTAAGAATATTGTATTATGTTGGTGCAAAAGTAATGTCGTTTTTTAACAGATATATACGTAAAAAAACGACATTATTTTTGCATCAAACTAACAGAGGATGCAACTAAAATTATAGCTAGCACTTCCTGTCGACATTTACTTACGTCACCTTTTACAATTCTATTAAAAGTCGACGGGTATCGTTAAGTTATAATTTTAGATACATTTTCTACATTAACAGTTACTATCTACTTCCGTTACCTTTTACAACTTAAGAACATCCACGGGTATCGTTAGTTATAATTTTAGATCGTCTATTCATGTATTAGTTAGATCAATCATATTTGAAAACGAAAAAAACAAAAAAAACGTCACTTGTCATGCCTGATTCCTCATAAGTATCCTTGCTTTCAATAGAAAGTTTTGCATTGTAAGCCGAGGAGCTCTTTCGTCGTTCTTTGTTATGCTGATGCTGTCAAAAGTTTTTAATAAGGCATATTCGCCATCTGATACATGCTACAAAAATTCTCCATTAACTTCATTTGATGTTTAGATCCTCTTAACTGTCTAGCTTCTATGCAGATCTGTAGATGATGATTTGGCTTTTTATGTGCGTTGCTTGGTTTTACTGACCCAACCTTTCATCTTTAGATACCTCTTGGCAATTCACTTTCGTTTCACTTTTATTTATTGTTATATTGATAAAATATCAATCTTCCTCTCATTTCTTTTTTTTGACTTTTTTTTTCATATTCCTCTTACATTACAAACCAACCAGTCAAAAGCAAAAAAAAAAAAAAAAAAAGAAAAATAGGAATTAACCAATTAGAACAAAGCATACAAGACGCATGAATTGACCAATCAGAACAAAGAGAAATGAAGACTTGAATCAGCCAATCAAAACAAAGAATGGAGAGAATGGTAAGATGTTGATGAGTTGTTTTTCGCCTCTTTATTCATTTTCTTTTGTGTTTAATTTTTATGTTTGTTTTATTGTTTTGCTTCGTTTTATCTTGTTTCTCTTCTTGCCTTTCCATTTTCTTCTAAGCATTTCAACACCGAATCTCCACTTCTATCAATATTTCTTGCTTTATAACTTTTTTTATTCATCTCTTACACTTCCATTACATTAAAACAATACAATGTTTAATCCATACTGAAAAGACAGCACTGATTTTACAAGTATACACATGGATGGTTATTATTAAGTTAATCAAAAGAAAAATAAAGGTTAAAAAGGATTAAGTTAACTGAGAGAAAAATAAACACGAATATCGGTGTGTGTTCATTGCATAGGTTGTGATTCTTCACTTGTTGCCTTTGTCTGAAATCTTGATTCTGAGACCAGTCGCAGTGTCAATGATGTGATCTCAATTAGTGCTGCAACTGAATAATTCTTTTACAAAATAAAACCCCGGCTTGTCACTGGTCAAGCTATGTAAATTCTAATCCACATGGCGTCTGACAGAAAATATGCACTGATGTTTATTTCTATCTAAGTGGTTTAATTCTTCATCTCTACAACGTTAACTATGATGAATGAGAAACCCTTAACACGCTTTCTATTTCTTTTGAGAAGGTTTATTTAACAAAATTTTATGATACTTCTCCACCGAACGACAGACTTGCCATAAGAATGCTGTATCCAACCGAATCAAAACATATGTTCAACTGAACACAGGCTCAAAGGGCCATTTGTCTTTGGGAATCATAGAAATTTAACTGACCCTTTCTGCTGTATTATATATAGATATCACTTGAACCATGTCACAAATCCATTTGAGATTATCAGCTGTTAATCTATAGACATAAAAAAGTAAGAAACAAAAACTGACTGGTATTTCAAAGGTTATATAATTCTTTGAGTGATCTCTCTACTCTGAACTAAATATTTTTCTAATTGTAGGTTTGCCGCTTACATGAATTGAAACCATGCACCCCACTAAACATGTTGCCTGAAAACAAAGTGAAAATAAAAGCTACAATTAATTAAATTAAGTGAGAGAAAAACAAAGCTAAAAACGAATAAAGTTAACGGAGGACGGTGACTAAGTGGTTAACGACGCTGACTGAAAATCTGTGTGTGCCAAGTTCGAGTCCAGTTAGTTTTACAGAAACACATTCATCAAACCCACACTTGACCTTGTGTCTAACCTCCTGGAATGGAAGTAAATAAAATAACGAATCGAATTAACTTAGAGAAAAACAAAGGCTACACAGAATGAAGTTAATAGGAAGAAAAACAAAGTTCGCAAACATAAAGTCAAAACCATGAACAAAAGTCTACTACTTGCAGCATACCAAATCATGCAGAGTTTAACATGTCACTGGTCAAGCTATGTAAATTCTCATCCACATGGCGTCTGACAGAAAATATGCACTGATGTTTATTTCTGTCTAAGTGGTTCAATTCTTCATTGCTACAACGTTAACTATGATGAATGAGAAACCCTTAACACGCTTTCTATTTCTTTTGAGAGAGTTTATTTATTTTTTACTTTATTTTAGAACAATAGTTTTTCGGTTGTTTTATATTCTTTTTATTTTCTTTTAATTTGTTCATGAGAATGCCCACCATCATTTTTCGGAGGAATGAAGATGAATTTATATAACTGCGTGAAAACAATGTGGGAAAAAATTATATTTGCTTTCATGAAAGAAGAAAATCTTTAATTTATGAAGGACAATGATAAAAAGAAAACCCTGATTGCCTCAGTAAGATGTTTATAATAAGACTGGAGTAAGGTTTAAATAAATGGCAAAAAAAAAAGTAAGACAACTACTTTGGATGCGACAGAAGCAAAATAAAATTTCTGTTGCTTTTTTTTTTGTTTATCAACTTCAAACATATTACACATTTGATGAAAGTTTAAATGTATGGACATCAAGAACGTTTAAATGCAGATAATGGAAGCTGAGCCCGTAAAGAAGGCATACATGTTGTGGATATTTATTTGCTTCCCCACTGAGCAAATTAGGCACAAGGCCGTTTTTTAATGTGGAGAGAGAGGGAGGGGGGAGGGAAAGGGGGATCCTGCTCCCGAGAGGTGGGAAATGGGAGCTGGATAGTAACTGTGGTCGTAGGGTGATCCCTACCTTGACCAAGTTCAGATATGTGGGGTTACCCCCACATATGGTCTTTGCTAGTCATAGCTGGTCTTTGCTTGCAGCATCTGCCGGAACAGATGGTATTTATTTGCTCCCCCACCGAGCAAATTAGGCACAAGGCCGATTTTTAAAGTGAGGAGTGAAGGGGAAATGGGGACCAACTCCCCGGGGAGTAGGGGAGCTGGATAGTGACAATTGGTATGAAGGGTTGCCCCTACATTGACCAAGGTCTTATATGTGGAGTTGCCCCCACATATGGTCTTTGCTTGCAGTATCTGCCGGAACAGATACTACACTTTGATGGTATTTATTTGCTCCCCCACTGAGCAAATTAGGCACAAGGCCGTTTTTAATGTGAGGTAAAAACCAGCTCCCCTAAAAGGGGTCACTCTGGTTACCAAAAATAATAATTGTCCCAGTATAGAGGGTTTCCCCTCCATTGACTGGTACAAATTATCTTAAGTGCAGTATCTGTCGGAACAGATGGTATTTATTTGCTCCCCCACTGAGCAAATTAGGCACACGGCCGATTTTTAATGTGAGGAGTTAAGGGGAAATGGGGACCAACTCTCCGGGGAGTAGGGGAGTTGGATAGTGACAATTGGTATGAAGGGTTTCCCCTACATTGACCAACGTCTTATATGTGAGGTTGCCCACACATATGGTCTTTGCTTGCAGTATCTGTCGGAACAGATACTACACTTTGATCTTGACGCCCGGGCCCCGGAGGGCGGCTGGGGCTGTGAAGGCATACATATTGTGAAAGAGATCATCATCATATTCGGTTTAACTTCAGTTTTATGTGCTAGCATCTGGTTGGCAGCTTAAAGAAATTGACTTACAAACTAACCTATTTCTGTCCAAGTCTTTATTTATCCCTCTTTTTGCTTAGGTTCATTTTAATCACTTCATCCCATGTTTTTATTGACCTTCTCATTACGACTGATTCTATATGTGTTCTACATCTGTTAATCTAAGACCTCTCATCCATTCTTTCAACATATACCAGCAAAATCTTCTTTTTACACACATCTCCCGATACTGTTCAGATTTAATCTTTCTCAAAAGTCATAAAAACTCATCCTACTATCTCAACTGTTCTACATCTACTAATCGAAGAACCATCATTGTTTTTTTTTTCAGCCTGGGCATACTATCAAAGGCCTTTGATAGGGTATAGCATAAAGGTCTACTCCATAAGATCTTCAGCTATAGTATAGCTGGAAATGTCTTAGTTATTAAATCATTTCTCTCTGATGATAGATTCATAAGAGTAGTGGTTGATGGGCAGAAATAAGAAGCTCATAGTATTAATGCTGGAGTCCCTCAGGGGTTCATCCTGGGTCCAACTCTTGATCTACATCAATGATCTTTCAAATCACATCCTTAGATCATTCGTAGACATTTATGCTGACAACACTACCATCTATTGCAGCACATCAAAAGTTGTAAACAGCCAAGTTCTCTCTGATGCTCTCTCCTCTGATCTTGAGCATGTGGTACAATGGGGAAAGAAGTGACTGGTTACTTTTAATGCATTTAAAACCAAGCTTCTACCTTTATATCATCAACGCTCTGATCCCCATCTGGCGTCAATTGAAATGAATGACTCTCGTATTGGGGACGCTCCATGTTTTGACAAGCTTTTGGGCTTGACCTTTACTTCTGATTTGAAATGGAATACATACATCAAATCCATTGCCAAGGTCGCTGGGAAAATGGTGGAATCCTTCTATTGATTCAGTAGATATCTCACTGCTGATGCAATTCTCTATCTATATAAGAGCAAGGTACGTCCAAGGATGGAGTATTGTTGCTACATCTGAGCAGGAGCTGATGGAAAGGACTTATCCTGCATTGACAGGGTTTAAAATAGACTTTGTAGCCTAGTAGACTCTGCCCTTTTCTCTCCCCTACAACGTCTTTTTTACAGAAGAGACGTTGCAAGTCTGTCTCTGATTTATCGTTATTTTCATGGCAAGTACTCGTCTGAGCTCCAATCTATGGTCTCCCCTCGCCAAACTTTCACAAGAAACACTCGTATAGCTGAAAACACTATCAATAATTTCCCCCACTCTTTATCCATGCCTAAACCTAAACGTAGATTCCCTGAACAAAGTTTCTATCTTAGAATTGCACACATGTGGAACTATCTTCCATTTGCCTGCTTTCCAACTGATTACAATATGGTCATCTTAAAGTCCAATGTAAACAAGTTCTTGATGAGCCGTTCCCCTTAAGTAATCCAATTTACCAAATTTACGCTGCTAACGATTCCAATGATATTGTTCCATTGAGTACTGCACATCCTTGATAAGTGATGACTTCTATGTAAAAAAAAACTATCACAGTATCATGCTCTGCCCACATCTCCTTATACTCTTTAGATTTGATCTTTCTCTGTGGTCATCACACCAGGTTTTACACTGCATAGACATGCCTTACTTTGGTGGAGAGTTGTAATGCTTTGTTGGTTAGTAATGGTAGAAGTTCACTCTGTGGAGATTTCAATGTAGAAATTGCATCTAAAATTATAACTAGCTATGCCCGTCAACATTTTATAGACTTGTAAAAGGTAACGAAAGTAGTGATGTTTTATTATTAAAGTTAAGAATCAAATAAGACATACCTAGTTTGTTTTAAATAGGATTCAAACTAGCAAATGACGTCAACAAAAATAAATTAACACGTAAACATGTTTTCGTTCACCACACAGACGCATCTGCTGTATTTAAATTCTGAGACGAAGAATGGGCAAGAGACGTAATCACAACTTTATATAGGAACGAGAAAATAAAAGGAAGTTACTTTAAGTTACACAAAATCCTTATGTCACTGAAAAAAAGCATGAATCTGAAGCCGTCAAAAGGGAGACAATTCACAGTATTAAAACACGATTTCAGTTAAAATCTTTGTCAGTATGGATTAGTTCCGACAATTAGATAGTTAAATACTGTTAATGTAGAAGATGCATCTAAAATTATAACTATCGATGCTCGTCGACATTTAATGGAGTTATAATAGGTCACGTAAATTAGGATACTGTTAATGTGCAAGTTCTATCGTAATAAGATAAACTAAATTACCTTATGTGAAGATTTTAATATTTGGTTTCTAATTTTCTTGAAGGACTTCTATAAAAATAAGTTATTATTTGAAATATTTACAAATTTCTTATAGAGTGTGATGTCAGCAAAGGTAGAAAGTGCTGACAACAGTTTTTCTTCTCGTTTATTCCGGTTGATTTTTTAACTACGAGAGCCGTTCCAAAAGTAATGCCTCTTATGTTTTATTCTGCTCTAATCGATCAGAGGAAGATTACGAATTGCATTGTTATGATGACTGAACTTATGCATTCATGATCTGAAAGTTTCATCACTCTGTTGCAGATATTGAGGGTGTGATATTCCAAGAAAGCAATCTCTATCATGGACTTGCATCAGAAACCGCGATGCATTGTTGAATTCTTGGCAAAAGTTCATTGAGAATGATAGTGACTATATAAAAAAATAAATTCTGGAGCACTAAAAATCGCTCGTTTTAATGGTACTTCTCCTGTCTTTGTAACTTTTCAAATTTTTGGAGTTAAAAAATAGGAGGCTTTAATTTTGGAACGACCCTCATGGTATTTTATAAGATTTTCTTTTGTGCAAATAGCTCCGAAAGACTAAAGAATGAGAGAAAGATTGCATTCGTATAGAGATGGATGGACTACTTCATATTCAGGCATGACAGACCAATGGAAACATTATTTTACACGTAAAGTGATTGACTCAACGACTGACAAATGGATAGATTCGCTTATGAAGATTTTTGGACACGTCTAAAATAGGATACGTTCATTAAAAATGTTATTTAGAACGGAAGTATGATAAACAAACCAACAGACCGAGCTTCTTAGAGAAATGCCTGGATGCACCTGAAAACACAAAAGAATATTTTTTTATTTGATTTCTATAATAATCAGACATGTCCTTCTTTCATAAAGAAAGAATCAAAGTTCAAATCTTAAAAAAATGCTCTTATGTTATTTCTGAAAGTCGTTTCTTTTTTCGTCTGAAAATTGTATATTTATGATTTCTATGAATTTTTCTGGTGCAGTACGTGAATGTTTCTTACTTTATTGAATGTGCAATTTTTTATTGGCATTTCAATGACTATCTGCTCTTGTTTATAAATCAATTTTGTGTATTGCAATGTATCAATAATAATCCAATTTCGAACACACAGGCTATAGAAAGAGAGTGGCATACAAGCAATTTGTTCGGGGACGAAATGGAGACCCGACATTGCTGGGAGAGAGGTTAGGACATCGAATAAATACAATTACACCCTGATCAGCTATGAACTAGGGAATTGCAAATTGTTCTAGATCAACACGGAAAATAAAAATAAGGTCAATACAATGCAGTATACGTAGATATGTGCAGAATAGACTTCAATCGTATGGCAATGTTTAAAGAATGGATGAGAGTTCTCGGATGTAGAATAATTGGGGTTATAGGAGCAGTTTATAGGAAAAGGCCAAGGAAAGCGTATCAAGCATGTGTACACAGACAGACTAAGATTTAATAATCTCACAGGAAGATTAATCTGGACAGTATAGGGAGATATATGCATAACAGGAGACTCCAATGGTATGGCTACATTGAAAGAAGGGATAAGAGTTCTTGGGTTAGTAGATGTAGAATATTTGAGGATGCAGGGTCAGTTTACAGGAAAAGGACTAGGAAAACATGAGAGGAACTGATGAGACTGGACTTAAGAGAAAGACAGCTAAATAAAGAAGTGTCCATAGATTATTTGTACTACATTAGAACTCCGGGATACAGTGGTCCTAGGATACGATTTTTTCAAGTTACGATGTAGAATACGATGTTTTTTCCGCTCCCTGGTTACGGTATTTTCCCCGTCTTGCCATATTATTTATAATATTATTTGATTATATACATGTGTATTATATACATGTTTTTTTATATACATGTGTATTATAATTTACTGTAATTTTTTAATGCCGTATCACGGGGGTCTACTGTATTTGAATTCTTCAAACTATTGTTCTCATTTTAACTGTTACTTTTGCAAGGTTTCCGTCGATATAACCTCCAACCTTCAGGTGTATCTTGTTGAACTCGGGAATCTTTCCGTCGAACTCAGGAATCTGCCCGGAATTTCGAATGGAACTCTTTATTTAATCTATGGTCTTGTTTTGTCAGATATGACTGGGTAGAATAGAAATTCGCAATTGTATTTTGAGTGTCGGCCACACCGAGGATTGAACCTTCAACCTCCAGAAGAGTGTAACTTTACAACTGAATTATACCAGTACCTTATCCACTATGCCATAAGTCTGAAGATAAGAACAGTAATTCGAAGAATCCAAATAATAGAAATAATCAGTCCTCATCTAAAAAAATTCAGAAACGTAATAAGTTAATTTGGAATTCAACCATATAAAACAGCAAAATCAATGGTCAAAAGATATCATCATCATCATCGATTTCACATCGGTTTTATCTGCTGGCATGTATTGAATGGATTTTAGAAATTGACTTCTAAACTAACCTATTCTTGCTTAGTCTTTATGTATCATTCTTTCTCTCAAATTCACTATTATCACATCCTCTCATATTTTCGCTGTCTTTCTCTACCATAACTCTTCTGCATGTACTAATCAAAGAACTCTTTCCACGTGACCATACCATCAAAGTATTCTGTTCTACACAAAACTCCTTATTCTACTCAAATTTAACCTTACTCTGAAGTCACCAGATCTAAGCAAGTTTTAAAAACTCATTAAATAGCTGTTGTATCATTTTATATCATTTCTCTCCATGCAACATATATCTTCAATACTTACTGTCTAGGTGTGAATTCTATACATGTCTGATAGACTTTTCCCAACCAGAAGGTTAGTAATGGTAGAAGTTCCAAGAACTAAGTCCATCCACTCCTAATTGCAATTATACCAGCATCAGCTCTTCCTTCTGCAATGGTATCACCAAAGTAACAGAACTTCTCAATAACTTTGCCATCCAAATATACTTTCTCTACATCTGAGTTTTCCATTACTTTACACTAAGTATGTATCATCTCTACTTGTAATTCAATCGCACTTCTTGTATATCCAATACTTACAAGATTATAGATTGATGATCTGGGTATCCGAAGTTCGAATCCAGTTGGTGCCATCGTATTAGGTTAGGAGAAAGTTATTGCGTCACTTTTAATTTTGATTTCATATGATGTATTTTCAAATAGGCTTTTGTTATAATACCTTTACTTTATATATCATTTTAAAGAGCATTTATCGCCAATCTAATCGTTTAAATTACAATCGTTTTAAAACAATTATCTTCTTTCTAGAACGTTGAATACAAGATGGAAAAAAGGCAAATTTGCACAATTTTTAAATTTCAATTCAAGTTAGGCCAAAAAGCTGCTTAAACAGCTCACGATATTAACAAAGCATTTGGCCTAGGCACCACACCTGAACGCACAGCACAATGATAATTTAAGAAATTTCTTTGCACTGACGAGAGTCTTGAAGATGATGAGCATAGTGGTCAGCTATCGGTTAACAAAGCCAATCTACGCACAACTGTTTGAGAACTTGCTTCTAAATTAGACGTAATGCATACAACGATTTCAAACCAATTGAGATTTGAAAGCAAAAACTTGATAAATGGGTGCATCATGAATTGAATGACAACCAAAAAATATGCTGTTATGAAGTGTCATCTTTCCTTCTTTTATGCAATAAGAACGACCCGTTTCTAGACCAGGTTATGACTTGCAATGAAAAGTTGGTTCTTTACGACAACCAGCGATGCTTAGCTCAAGGATTAGATGCCGACAAAGCTCCACACCACTTCTCAGAGCTAGAGTTGCACCAAAAACAGGTTCTGCTGATTGTTTGGTGGTCTGTAACACATTTCATCCATTACGGTGAATAAGTACTGTCACCAAATGGATGAGATGCATCAGAAACTTCGTCAACAACTCCCAGCATTAGTCACCAGAAAAGGCATAATTCTCCTTCATGACAATGCCCGACTGCATGGTGCTAAACCGGCCCTGTGGAACTTGAACGATTTGGGCTATGAAACTATGTCTCATCTGCGATACTTTGTAGAACTTTGTCTTACTGACTCGCACTTTTTTAAGCATCTCAACAGCTTCCTGCATAAGAAATGTATAGAAAAAGAGACAACGAAATGAAGTTTCATTCTATATTCAAAAGCAACTTTATTTGTCATCTTCGTTAGTAGTATGTACACGAGAGAAACAGGTTAATAGCTGGAAGTGTGCTTGTGTATGAGAAAAACGGAGTTCATTGTTCATGCATGCTTGTATTTATGGTAGTCGTGAAAAGAGTTTATGATGTGGGGACGTAGATTAGATATCCGACAGTTAGATGTAGGCTAGGCCTGTTCAAAGAAAGAGAGAGAAAGAGACAGAGAGAGAAAAGTGTTTAATGTGTTTACGGGACAAAGGGTTAGTGTCTCATGGTAGGAAAGAGTATGTGTGAATTGCATGCGGAAGCAAGTTTTGACGATAGCCATCATCACCAGAACGCAAGATTTTTATGTTACTGGCAGTAATTTTTTTTTAGAGTCCAGATATGTTCATCTGAATTTAAAAGTTAAAAACCGTAAAATTTTTCTTGTCAACTGCTACCATTATTGGCAACTTTTAGGCGGTTCCTTCTGCAAGACTTACAACAACAGGGTTGTACCATGCTGGCTCATAGGAATTTACTTTTCATGTGATGTGAGTGAAATTAATTTTTCTTAACTAACACTTAAAAATTTATCATCGGAGATGCAATTGTGATCAGAAAAGAAAGATCATAGCACAAACTTAACTTATCAACTAAGACAGAAAGAAAAAGACAAGAATAAAATTCGAGACTTCAATTGTTTTGATAAAAACATAGAAGTTCAAAATCATACCTATTATTTTGAGAAAGTCTTTGGACAATAAAAACGAAACGTCGATGAACATATAAAAATTTTGTTCTCTTCTGTTTTGTTTTTTTAATTACATTGAATTATTAATTCCATAACTATCATCATTATACAGGGTCGCCCACTTAAAAGTAGCCCGATATATCTAACCTTTCTATCTACAGGCAGTATCTGCAAACGTTGTTAAACGTGCTCAGAAATGCATAGATGTCAACGGAGAGCACTATCAGCCTCTTTTATAACACTACAGGTAATTTAAACAAGAAAAGAATATTCCTTCTCTCTTAAACATTTTCTGGCCTACCTTTATATTGGTCTGATGGTTAGAGCTGCCGACTGTCAACACAATGGTTGTGGGTTCGATCCACGGCTGGGAAAAGGTGTATGTTTAGCCGCACTAATGAGTTGTGATACAACGAAACAGTATTGTATGTGGATGACTATATATATATACATATATTTTTTTTTAAACAAATATTATAAATCATTTTTATACCTACAGACACTAGTGCTTCATGCTTACGCAATCATCAGTGTAGGAAGTAATAATTACTACTGATCAGGAGATTCGCACTCAGTCATGCTTGACTTTGTAGGTTAACATTCTACTTGAAGGCTATCGGCAATTAAAACAAGAATCGAGGGAGATTGCCTATCTTTCTTTATAAAAAAATATTTTTTTTAAGTATATATTCTTTATTGTTCGATTTATTACAAATAATTAGCTCAATCAAGATATTTTCCGGCTGCAGAACATATATACTGCTAAGTTGCTTTTCAGTAACCAAAAGATGTAATCGGTTCGCAATCATATTTTTTGTTTATTTTTTTTACTTTTTATATTTTTTATTTTTTTTAGTTATAATACAGGCGAATGCCTATGCTTTTTTCTATTTTTGTCTTACACGTGTTTCACTGTCATGAATGAAAATATAGTCTTTATACTATCATGCAGCTCGTGGATATATATATATATATATATATATATATATATATATATATATATATATATATATATATATACAGGGTGACCCCCCAAAAAAACAAAAGCTAAATGGAGGCCATCTAGAACATATGCTGTAGAACGGAGAAAAAACGGCCAAAGACTATAGTGTTTTGATGTGATGTTTTGAATATAATAAACTAGTTATGACCAAAGTTTCATTTCATTCGGACAAAACACTAAGAAACGGGGCCTAATTATAGTTTTTTTGGTCACCCTGTATGTATATATATATATATATATATATATATATATATATATATACAGTGGTATTGAAGAGGTGTGATACAATGAAACTGTGGATGACTAAAAATGCTCCCTTTCTTCTTGGGTTGAGTATACTGGTGAGTGAAAAAGCAAACTCATACTAGCATATAAATACAATGCTCTTTTGGTAAACAAATGGAACTTACAGTGTTTGGCAATGTTTATGACTGTAATTTCCTGTATCTACTTAGCAGCAGCTAAATGACGTAGAGGGTCGAAGTGCCAACTGTCATCTAAGTAGTCGAGTTTTGATCTCAGTTTGGGGCCATTGCTGATCAAACCACACTTAAAAGCTGTGATACAACGAAACAGTCTCTCTCACTCACTCACTCACGCTCT
Organism: Euprymna scolopes; assembly: GCF_053919585.1. Classification (NCBI taxonomy): domain Eukaryota; kingdom Metazoa; phylum Mollusca; class Cephalopoda; order Sepiida; family Sepiolidae; genus Euprymna; species Euprymna scolopes. Next base: position 27,044,615 of record NC_136488.1, read on the forward strand.
CTCTCTCTCTCTCTCTCTCTCTCTCTCTCTCTCTCTCTCTATATATATATATATATATATATATATATATATATATATATATATATATTAGTGTGGGGACGATTAATCAGGATCAGGAATCAGAAAAATCGGAACTTTTTAAAGTATTGGAATCAGAAAAATGTGTGTCTATTTTCCAATGCTAAAAATGATTCTTTTAATTCTTTTTTTTTTATTTGATTTTGTGTAAAGCAAAATCTTTCACTGCTAGTAGTAATAATAATAAATATTTATTGATTTTAGATTACCACTAAAACTAAAATCTGTGGATCATTCCCCTACAAGTGTAATTTTATGTTTGAGAATTTGTGGAAATTTAACTTATGGTAATCATGAAAGAAAAATAATAGCACGAAAGTTAACTATTTAGAGATTTATAAAGAATCGGAATCGGTAATTGTAACGAAATCGGGGGGGAAAAATATTGGGATCGTCCCATTATATATTAGAAATTTTTTTGAATAATTGATTTGATAGGTTTTTCCCTTTTCTCGTCTGCGCCTTCCATTCACAACGTTTTCTAAATATCAATTCATTTTTAAATTCCAATTTTAAACATGTTTTTTTTTTCTCATATGATATTCTTGCTGAAAAGAGTATTTCACTTTTTTTCTTTTTTTCAGATTTAACTTATTATTTGGCAGATTCTTCTTTGATTAGAATCCATCTGAGAAATTCCTCAAAAGATTAAACACATTCTCTAATCATATTATTTAGTCTGCTTACTATTGTACACCTTCTGTCAAAAATTACAAAAAAAAAAGTTTTCAGTGTTTGCACCAACTATTTATCTAGATATATTACTAAAATATTCATATAAAAATCATAAAATTATGTCAGCAATTTAACTTTTTATACATAAATTATCATTTCTGATGATCTAAAGAAAAAACACCTACTCGTGAAAAATTACTTTCCAAAATCATTTTGAAGTAAATCTGAGGTGGTTATCTGACTTGCTATTTGCTTTCTCACTTTCACACACACACACACACACACACACACACACACACACACACACACACACACACACATCTACATATCTATAAAATTCAGAATGTGTGTGAGGACACTGCTCAACCTATATACTCAACAAATTTTAAATTTACAGATGTGAAATTTGGTATATAGGGTATTCAGGATTGTGGAAAACGTTTTAATCAGTTTTTATCCGGAAAAAGGGCTTCTAAGGGGTCAAAATTAAAAAATTGGTCATTGGATTTTTATCTGTTTGCCAACTGTTTCATGAATGTGCATGCGTGAATGGTTCAGATTACAGATTCCTTATGTTAAGAATAAGTAGGTTTGAAAACAATCGTGTGAAACTGGGCTAATGGCTATCGTACTTGATTCAGTGCCTTTAGGTTTTGGTTTTGATCTCAGCTCGAGTACTTTTTCTACTTATAAGAAGTGAACTGTTTAGAAAATACATTATACTCACATGCACATGTCTCAGCTTCTGTATGAATTAACATAAAATATTTATGCATATTTAACGACCAGGCAACGTCGGGCGGCCTGCTAGTATATATATATATAATGTGTGTGTGTGTGTGTGTTACGCATATGGGCTGGTGCATCAACCACTAGTTTCTCTCTATTGAACCTGGCCCAAAAAAAGTTTCCAATATAATTGGTGCTGTACTGTCAACGAAGCTACAACACCTCTCCCATCACTGTAACGCTGCATCCTATGCTTGTTTTGTAAGTACTTTAATGAAATTTGCTCCGATGAACTTGTAGCACTAGTGCTTTCTTCAAGTAAAAATACTCCCACTAACTTAACAAGCAATAAAATCCCACGCTTTCATTGTAGAAATCCTTCGATGTTGGAGAACATTATACTCTGAAAGTTCTTTTTTTTGGGTGGGGGGCGGGATTCCTTTCCTGTATCCTGCTTTTTTTACTATGCAAATATGAAGAAATTTATATGCAAAGTGAACAGATATCTCATTGTTAGAGCTTTCTACTTGAATAGTTTCTTCACTCGAAATGCTAGACTTTAAAATTCCCTCTACGTTTCTTACTTAAAGTGTCTTTGTAAATATGGTCTCTAATTCATTGCAGCCTCTTATGGCTTAGTGGCAAGATGCTTTTTGGGGGTGTATAAGAATAAAAATAAAAGACAGGATACAATGGCATAGCAGCTGTTTAGTTTCTTCATTTGAACTAGTAACCTTTGTAGCCCTCTTCCTGTTCCATACTTTCCTGACTGTACCATTTAAATTTAATATGAACAGACATTTCGCTGCTCAACTCCCTACTTAGTGTGCCTCTGTAGGCTTGGTCCCTAATTCACAGTAACCCCTTACGTCTCGGTTGCAATTTGTTTTGTCTGGGGTATATATATATATATATGTTTATTTATTTAATTATCTATATGTGTTGCAGAAGATCAGAATAACATCGGTACCGTCAGTTTCAAATCCAAACAAAGGGGACCAATATCTGGTTGCCTATATTGGACTCTTTTCTGCTTCAGTTTATATCTGTAGACATAATATATATATGATATAAAAAGAGTCTAAAAAAATCGGACGTAGGTGACCAGATATTGATCCCTTTTGTTTATGTGAAACCGACGGCACCAATGTTTTTCTGACCTTCTGTAATACATATATAAATACCACGCTCTTATTTTTGTAATTTTCTTAATAATCATGCACTCTACTAGAGTTCTCGCTTACTAACTTACATGCATACATATACACACACATATATATATATATATACGCACGCATAAATATATATGCGTGCACACACACATATATAGACACAAACATATGTATACAGGAACATATATAGACGCACACATATATATATAATTTTAAAATAAAAGAGGGAAAGCAAAGGTATGTGTATATTTCAGATTTGCTTCTGTTATGATATTTGATGACCTGCAAAGTTGAAAGCTTTCACTTTGAACAGCAAAACCAGTTTAAAGCACATATTCACTTTTTTTTTTACCTGTGTATGATATGAAAATAAAATGGTGGATAAAACATGGACATTGGAGAAAGACATTTCAACTTGAAAGAGCCTTTCATCTCTCCTTCTGTATAATTTCCGTTGAATGATAAACACTTCACAATTAAGGATGCATTTTCTTTATGGAATCAAAAACTAAAATAACAGTTGACGTCAGGAACCAAAGATAATGCATCCATAAAATGTACAAAAAAAGTTTGGTTTGTCTATATGTACAGCATACAAAGATAAGTAGAATTTATCCTAATTATTATTTGTCATACATGCATATGGGCTTTGAAATGCCCTATTAAATTTAGCTATCACCTATGGCTGATATTGCTAAGATTTTAGAATCATAAAAAAAACGAATAAACATTAAAAACTATAAAACATAGCTATCCCATTATTCTAATAATCTGTAATATTAGATGTTTCCATTTCAAAATCTATATGTATAACATTACACGTCTTTTTTTATATTCATTTAACATCACTCTTCCCTTGTCTCTATATATAATAAAATGATAACGTCCCCCTATAGGAAACCAAAAAAACTATTCCTATGCAAATCTTTCACTATCACTAATCAAAGATAATAACGCAGCGTGTTTTTGAGCAAGATTATGCATATTTCATCACCGTTTTAAAAGTATTATAATTTGCTCTCCTTTACATAATCCCACATAGGTAGTAGCAAATCTTTCTCCCCAGTAAATTTAGTCCTGCCACAAAACCTGAAATCACTGGGTCTTTTTTCAAAGTCATACTTAGTCACACGCAACCGGAAACCTTACTTAATTTTATACATTTACGTTGGCATAAACTAGAAAATGACGAACACTCCCATTTAATTCTTAGTTAAGCAGAATCGCTGAATAGCCAACAATCATCAGTTTAACAAACACGGTAACTATTTACTCTACTTTAGCTCTAGAAGATACAACTTCTCTTCTATTGAACTTATTATATATCTTCAGTATTGGAAGGATTTTTTGTGTAATTCCCTTTGCTTTTCCCAATATAAAGGTGAACTTAATAGTTATCCTACATTGTTGTTTTCGTGTTCTGGCTTAAGACGAGTATTTCTTTTATATTTTGTGAAATTGGCTTATAAAAGATCTAAGCCTGTACTATGCGAATTTAGTTAATGTCTCAAGGATTAAAACTTCTTGTATAATCGTGTTAAAATGGTACTGCTATCACTAGGAATATGTAAGAAGTGAATGCTTCTATATTATTAACAGCAAGCACGTATATGTGCATATATATATATATATATATATATATATATATATATATATATACACACACACATTAAATGCATTACAGAAGATCATGGCAACATCAGTTAACATTTGTTTAGTATCACAAACACATTTTTATCAAAGATAAGGGTACTTTATGATATGACATAGTAAATTTTTCATGGAAGTAAATATGGGGGTGGAGGAAGGTGATCTGATTCAAATTCACAAAGAAGTTGGCTGGTGGCATGGTGGAGGCCCCCTGGGATGGTGGCGAACTCCAACTTGGTATGCACCATCCCTAGGTGGGGGAGTTTATGAAGAGCCACACCAAATATGACTTTAACCTTTGACCTTAAAAGATACACCATCCCTAGATCGGAGAATATCATCATATCAGATTTGGTCATGATCAGTCCAGTAGTGTGGGCTGTAGGAGAGTATATCTATATAGGCTCTGACTTTGATCTTTACCTTGAAAAATGGTGTACACCATGGAGGGCCATCATCATGTCAGGTTTGGTCATGATCGGTCCATTGATGTGGGCTATAGGAGAGTATATATACATTGACTCTGACCTTTTACCTTAACCTTGAAAAATGGTGTGCACCATCCATAGGTGGGGGACCATCATTTTGCCAGGTCTAATGGAGTGGGCGGTAGGAGAGTTGCACGCACACACACACACACACACACACACACACACACACACACACACACACACACACACATACTACCGCTACTACTTTATATATATATATATATATATATATATTGTTTTTAAAATATAATTATTCACTGATATGTGTTTCGTCGTCTATGACTCATCAGAGTGGCTGAATCTAGCAAGATTCGAAATCGGGACCCCATGGTAATGAGCCTACTCTTAACCTGCTCGTCCATCTCGCAGGACTGTCTGGATATATCGCGATTTACTTAGATTTTATTTTGTTTTTGTTTTTGCAATACGTCTTGAATGAATTCAATTATTTACGAAAGTGCATTTTTACCTAAATGGGAGTTGGGAATAATTTTCCCTTTAACCAACTTGGTACTCCCACATGGGGAGCGGTATACATATTGTTTTTAAAATATAATTATCCACTACATGTGTTTCATCGTCTACGACTCATCAGATTTCTCCTTGCAACTAAATTCAAGCAATGCTGATTCAGGAGAGATGTGGTTGGAGATTGCACGACTCTTGCTTCAGAATTACATGCACAATCACCCTTACAGATGAGCATACATTGTCTGTCTAGACTGAACAGAGACCATAATGATCCCAAAACTGAATGTGAAATTAATTACTTGTCATCCAAGAACATGAAATGTAGATTTCTTTTAAATAGAATATCCGTTTCATATTAGTTACTGTAGATGACATATTTTCTATATTAGATGGTCAAGATCACGGTCATTGCCAATATTTTAGCCATCACTGATTAAGTCATTGCCAACATATAGTCATCACCAATACCATAGTCCCGATCAATGTAATATTCATTACCATGAAAGACTCTTTTATCAGCTTTTTTGTAAACACAGACAACAGACATTCGCTTTATAAATAATATCGATATCTGATCTTTCCAAAAACTTCTAAATCAATTTAAAAGCTGTTTCCAGTAAGAATAAGTTTCTATATTTTCTGAAAAGACTGCCTTGTCTTTCACAAGAAATAAACCTGCCAATCGACCAGTCTGCAACAAAAAGACATTAATTCCTTTTGCTTTTATTTCCTTTTCTCTTAATTTTATCAACTGCTTTCCTGTTCGTCTGCCTATACAAGCATTTCAACCAAATATTGATAAAAATGACTTTCTATGACCAAACATGGACAATAAAGCCACAGATCGACTTAATGCCCGTTTAATAATATCGAAATGAAAACTTGTTTTGCTAAAAGACAAAACTAAAAGAAAAAACATAAAAGATTAAAAAAAAGTTGTGATTTCTATTGATGAATCATCACAAGAGGCCGAATGAAAAAGAGTTTATTCAGACAAAACCAAATAATAAAAAACAACGGCTTTCAGAATAAGCAATTGAAAGAATTAGAATTTACCAAAATTTTTCGGATATTTTTTACATATGAATATATGCAAATGTTCTTGCGTGTGCAATCAGACTTACATGTATATATACATGTAGTTTTTATTTGCATATCAATAAATACATTTTTGTGTTATACATATAGAGTGTGTTTATACATGTGTGTACATATGGTTGTATATATATATATATATATATATATATATATATATATGTGTGTGTGTGTGTGTGATGTATGTGTGCATTAATTCTATATTAATGTATGTATATATGCATACATATATATATAATTTTTATATATTTGTTTTTGTCTAATATATTATGATCATTTATGTATGCATATATATATATATATATATAAATAAAATCACTATATATTTTATGTAAAAAAACAACAACATGTCCACTTATATACTGGCGAACTTTAAAACAAATTTTCTAATGCAACTCAATAAGGACTATCCACCTTACTACAAAAATGCTTGTTTATTTTGGTGTTTTAAGCCCCCCTCTCTTTTGTGCTGATAAGGAGATTATATCCGAAAACAAAGTCAATTATTGTCAAGACTTATTGTCGATTTTAATAAAATGAATATCTATTTTCGAAATGATGCGCACACTCAATTTGATTTTGTTTGTTTTTCCTTTTGAAACTGATTCATAATTTACAATTATGAATTTTCTTTTTTAACAAAGGAGTCATCTCCTATGAAGGCCTGGAAGCCACTCGAGAATAAGGGTTAATACATGTACGATAGTCATTGGGACAATAGCATACTAATCATTAGTAGTGGAAAATTGGTAAATTAGATTATTTAAGGGAACGGCTCATCAAGAACTTGTTTACATTGGACATGAAGACAATCATATTGTAGTCAGCTGGAAAGCAGGCAAATGGAACATAGTTCCACAGGTGGGCAGTTCTAAGAAAGAAGCTTTGGTCATCGAATCTACAATTAGGTTTAGGCACAGATAAAGAGTGTGGGAAATTATTGAGTGTGGTTTCAAATAGACAAGTGTTTTCCGTTAAAGTTTGGCCAGGGAGGACTATAGACTGAAGCTCAGACGAGCACTCATCATGATAATAACGATGGAGCAGAGACAAGCTCGCAACATCTCTTCTGGAAAAAGGAGGTTGCAGGGAAGAGAAAAGGTAATCTCTTACTAGACTATGAAGTCGCTTTTGAACTCTGTCAAGGCAGGATAAGGTGCTTTGAGCAGCACCTGCTGTGGCAACAGTACTCGTACTCCATTCTATGACGTACTTGGCTCTTATACAGGTAGAGAATTGCATTAGTAGAGAGATATTTACTGGTTTGTGTAAACAGCCCATCAGCTTCTTACATTGTCGTGGGGAAATATTTGCCAACTTGTCTTATATTGCCTCCAAGAGTAAGATTTTGTTTGCAAATTTTCTACCAGTCAGTTTTCTTTTAATTTTGCTTCACAAGTTCTCGTTAAGGCTAGGATTTTGTTTGGACGAGGACTTTGTTTGGACGAGGACACTGTTTTAAAAGTTTAGAGTTATCATGCAACCATTCTTTTGGTTAATTCTACATTTTCCCTGATACAGAAAGGAAAAACCTTTGTCCTTTTTCGAAAATACAGATATATTCCTTGGTGTTGCTGTTCAAATAAAGTGATAAAAATGCAAGCCAAACAATAATTCCTAAACGATTGTCAGAAAGTCATTTACCTGGAATCTTTTACCTAATCGTCAAAGACACCGTTCAAAAGCATCATTCACAAGAGAAAATTGTGAGGCATCGAATCAAATAATTCTTTGAAAACATTTTAACTCAAATCGTATCTATGATATCTTTTGTGATAACAAAAGTTTTTTTGTGCATCGTCATTGTTCTACAAGAAAAGATACCAACCGTCTTAACCGTTTGAACTCCTTGTCATTCGTCTAACGAAGGGCTATCATTTTCAGTCTTTTTTTTAAATTAAGACGGTCTTGTCATCGTTTTCACATTATCTGTTCATTCATACTGTTTACCAATTCTTTTCACTGTGAACATTTATCTTGTTCAAGATGGAAAAATTTGTTTATACTCCAAGCCCCTCCACTTCTTATTTCCACAATTCTGGTTTTAGAAATTTCATCCAAATGCTTAGTTTTGTTCTTTATATTAAATACAAGTGAGAGGACCCTGCATGCGCGCACACACACACATATATTTTGCCTT
>NC_136488.1:27060615-27145615 GCF_053919585.1 Euprymna scolopes
CAACGTCTCTTCTGTGGGAGAGAGGTTGCAGGGTAGAGAAAAGGGCATCCCCCACTAAGCCACGAAGTCTATTTTGTACTCTGTCAAGGCAGGATAGACTGTTTTTAGCAGCTCCTGCCCAGATATGGCAGCAGTACTCCATCCTTGGACATACTTGGTTTTTATATAGATAGAGAATTGTATCAGTAGTGAGATATCTTCTGGAGCGGTAGAAGGATCCCACCATCTTTCCAGCGACCTTGGCAACAGACTTGATGTACGTGTTCCATTTCAGATCAGGAATAAAGGTCAAACCTAGAAGCTTGTCAAAACAAAAGGGGCCTCACCCAGACGAGAGCCATCCATCACAATTGATGCCAGATGACTTCTTAATATACTCAGTAATGGATATGCGAGCGACTACATGATCGTTAACTAATTTGCATATATCTTTGAAAAACGAGCCTTAATTAATTACTTATTCATTTTTTAGCTTATTGGTTTCAGTTCACCATTACACTCAATTTTATTTATCCTACAGTCTGTATGATTAGTGCAGAATTTAGATGAAAATGTTTTAACACACAAAAATATTTATATATTTATATATACATACATATAAAAGTGTGTGTGTATATATATATATATATATATATATATATATATATTAACCTAGTCATTGTATGTGTGAGACATCTCTACCAAATTCCTATCTGAATATTTGGTTTACAGACTTGAAAATTGATATGTAAGATATTTGGACCACAGGAACACTTTTGATCTAGCTTTATACTGGTAAAATATCTGCTAATGTGGCAAAATTGAAAAAAAAGAACAGTTGACCTAGACCGGAGTAAATCAACTAACTTCTGAGCATGTGTACATATATATTTTTAGCTTGAAGTCGGGTAATTTTAATCCATTTTTTTATCCATCCAGCGATAGCTCAGATGGTAATGATGAAGGCTGAAGTACTAAATAACAACTATGACCAGAGCGCTGAATGTTTTGGTTTCAATTCCAGCTGATGGCACTAAATTCATCTTTTTTTTTTTTTTTTTTTGAATTTATTTCTATATATATTGGGTACAGTAGAATAATTAATAGAGAATTTTCTCTATAATAATAAATATGAAATCTGCATGAATTAAAATATCATATTTTAGCATATTTTACGACCGGGCAACACCGAGCGTCCTGCTAGTATCATAAAGTTTTATGTAAGCTTTATTTCTCATCTTTTACTTAGAGCAATTGCTTATGACATACCAAAAGCTTTTGATAGGGTATGGCATAAAGGTCACAACATTTCCAGCTACCTAATAGCTGGAAATGTCCTCTCAATTATTAGATCCTTTCTTTTCTATTAGGCTTATAAGAGTAATCGCCGATGAACAGAAATCAGAAGCTCATAGTATTAACATTAGAGTCCCTCAGGGATCTATTTTGGACCCAACTCTTTTCCTGATTTTTTAACATTAGAGTCCCTCAGAGATCTATTTTGGACCCAACTCTTTTCCTGATCTTTATCAATGATTTCCCAAATGACATTCTTAGATCATTTATATAGACATTTATGCAGATGACACTACCATCTATGACAACACTTCAAAGACTGGCAATGATCAAGATTGCTCCGATTCTCTTTATTCTGAAAGGTGCAATGGAGAAAAAGGTGGCTGGTTAATTTTAATGCATCTAAAACAAACTTCTCGCTTTCTATCATTAACGCCCTGACCCCCATCTGGCCCCAATTGAAATGAATGGCTCTCATCTTAGGGAAGCACAAATGTTTTGACAAGCTCCTAGACTGATCTTCACTCCTGATCTGAAATGGAACACTTACATATTCTTGCAACAAGATAAAAAAATAAATAAAATAAAAACGAAAATTAAAAAAATCTAATAAATAAGAAAATAGTCCTATTTTTGTTGTCCTACATATATTAAATAACAGTATAAATGTGACTCATCCTTCCAGTATTTTCTTTCTCATATATGAGTTGCCCTAGCAAAATTTTAGAGTCGTGTATAGTGTACAATTTCACCTGTACCTGGGTCTGTAGGGATGGATACTGTATCAAAAGGGGAGGGTATTAGCAAATGTGACTTTTGCAACTCAAACCGAATTTGAACATGACATGCCGAAAACACTGTCGCACCTGCCATAACGTACATAAATGAGTCTATAATTGTATAAAATAACGGCAAACATTCCTTGCACCACAAATGAAACAAAGTAACCGATAGAAAGCAATTACTTGCATTGTGTAATTTGTTTACTTGCTGTTTTGTTTTCTCTATTCAGAGCAGACATTCTTGAGTTCTTAAATTTATTGACATTTTTATTAGATTTTCAAGGTAGCCATTGTTGCCTATTCCCTCCATAAACACACAGATGAAATGATTGACTATTCGTTAGACCATCACTTTTACTTTGTGATGACTTTTGTTTTAGTTCGTATATGATTTTGTAATCTTTCATTGCGTAGATTACATATAGAGATAGCCGCTAAGCGACAGCATTTGTGTCTTCTTTCTGTTATGAATTTTGTGGGGTCTCTTTAAATCTTTCTATCTATCACCTGTTACTCGGATAAGCAGATGAAGGAAAACGAATTCAAAGCCAATCAACTCATCTATAAAAAAAGAAAGACTTTTCTCTCATCATCACTATGTGTCACTTTAGACTTTCTATCCATGATATCATATTCCGAAACATAGGTCTAGTTCTATGTTTTATCTTATTAATGGAATTTTCCAATTTCCTGCTTACTCTAACTTTATATAGAAAATACCGTTTATGTGCAATATTGCTTCAGTAAAATAAGTTACAGTGTATTTAAGTTACCGCTTACAATTACTAAGAATGGCACAGCAAAGTGTAGCATTGGCAAAAGTCCAGGCTTAGAAATATGCAGACAGTGTTGAATCATAATTTGAGATGAGTGTTTGATTTCTGACAAAATGGGATGGGAAGCACTGGATCAGACTTTGAGAGATATTAAGGAAATGATCGCTTTGTGGTTTAGTTTGCTCACGAGATTTTCCTCCAATCCTCCTAGTGATTCCAGAGAAGCTGATAAAATTAGGAGCTTAAAATATTCAAATTTATCAAGAAAAGTAAACTGTAAACGAATATGCAAGCAAATGCTTCTAAACATCAGAAATCAACTTTATTTGTTAAAATGTTGTGGGAAGTTGTAACTTACCATAATGGTAGCATAAAACAATTAGCACTAAATATGATGAGTCCCAGAGTTTCATCACTGTTTCAAAAAGAAGAAAAATCAATATAGTGTTATTAACCTGTCTTTCTTTTCCATTTATAATATTTTCAGGTAATTTACTCATTATATATCTTTTTCTTAAACTTACATTTAAATAGAGTAAATTTTGATTTTCAAAACCTTTCAGTATTCTGCTCAATTATTCTCCCAATAATTTTCAAGACCTTTCAGTATTCTGCTCAATTATTCTCCCAATAATTTTCAAGACCTTGTAGTATTCTGCTCAATTATTCTCCCAATAATTTTCAAGACCTTGTAGTATTCTGCTCAATTATTCTCCCAATAATTTTCAAGACCTTTCAGTATTCTGCTCAATTATTCTCCCAATAATTTTCAAAACCTTTCAGTATTCTGCTCAATTATTCTCCCAATAATTTTCAAGACCTTTCAGTATTCTGCTCAATTATTCTCCCAATAATTTTCAAGACCTTGTAGTATTCTGCTCAATTATTCTCCCAATAATTTTCAAGACCTTGTAGTATTCTGCTCAATTATTCTCCCAATAATTTTCAAGACCTTTCAGTATTCTGCTCAATTATTCTCCCAATAATTTTCAAGACCTTTCAGTATTCTGCTCAATTATTCTCCCAATAATTTTCAAGACCTTGTAGTATTCTGCTCAATTATTCTCCCAATAATTTTCAAGACCTTTCAGTATACTACTCAATTATTCTCCAAATAATTTTCAAGACCTTTCAGTATTCTGCTCAATTATTCTCCCAATAATTTTCAAGACATTTCAGTATTCTGCTCAATTATTCTCCCAATAATTTTCAAGACCTTGTAGTATTCTGCTCAATTATTCTCCCAATAATTTTCAAGACCTTTCAGTATTCTGCTCAATTATTCTCCCAATAATTTTCAAGACCTTGTAGTATTCTGCTCAATTATTCTCCCAATAATTTTCAAGACCTTTCAGTATACTACTCAATTATTCTCCAAATAATTTTCAAGACCTTTCAGTATTCTGCTCAATTATTCTCCCAATAATGTTAAAAACCTTTCAGTATTCTGCTCAATTATTCTCCCAATAATTTTCAAGACCTTTCAGTATTCTGCTCAATTATTCTCCCAATAATGTTCAAGACCTTGTAGTATTTTGCTCAATTATTCTCCCAATAATTTTCAAGACCTTGTAGTATTCTGCTCAATTATTCTCCCAATAATTTTCAAGACCTTGTAGTATTCTGCTCAATTATTCTCCCAATAATTTTCAAGACCTTTCAGTATTCTGCTCAATTATTCTCCCAATAATTTCCAAGACCTTTCAGTATTCTGCTCAATTATTCTCCCAATAATTTTCAAGACCTTGTAGTATTCTGCTCAATTATTCTCCCAATAATTTTCAAGACCTTGTAGTATTCTGCTCAATTATTCTCCCAATAATTTTCAAGACCTTGTAGTATTCTGCTCAATTATTCTCCCGATAATTTTCAAAACCTTGTAGTATTCTGATCAATTATTCTCCCAATAATTTTCAAGACCTTTCAGTATTCTGCTCAATTATTCTCCCAATAATTTTCAAGACCTTGTAGTATTCTGCTCAATTATTCTCCCAATAATTTTCAAGACCTTGTAGTATTCTGCTCAATTATTCTCCCAATAATTTTCAAGACCTTGTAGTATTCTGCTCAATTATTCTCCCAATAATTTTCAAGACCTTGTAGTATTCTGCTCAATTATTCTCCCAATAATTTTCAAGACCTTGTAGTATTCTGCTCAATTATTCTCCTAATAATTTTCAAGACCTTTCAGTATACTACTCAATTATTCTCCAAATAATTTTCAAGACCTTTCAGTATTCTGCTCAATTATTCTCCCAATAATGTTAAAAACCTTTCAGTATTCTGCTCAATTATTCTCCCAATAATTTTCAAGACCTTGTAGTATTCTGATCAATTATTCTCCCAATAATTTTCAAAACCTTGTAGTATTCTGATCAATTATTCTCCCAATAATTTTCAAGACCTTTCAGTATTCTGCTCAATTATTCTCCCAATAATTCTCAAGACCTTGTAGTATTCTGCTCAATTATTCTCCCAATAATTTTCAAAACCTTTCAGTATTCTGATCCATTATTCTCCCAATAATTTTCAAGACCTTTCAGTATTCTGCTCAATTATTCTCCCAATAATTTTCAAGACCTTTCAGTATTCTGCTCAATTATTCTCCCAATAATTTTCAAGACCTTTCAGTATTCTGCTCAATTATTCTCCCAATAATTTTTAAGACATTAAAGTATTCTGCTCAATTATTCTCCCAATAATTTTCAAGACCTTTCAGTATTCTGCTCAATTATTCTCCCAATAATTTTCAAGACCTTTCAGTATTCTGCTCAATTATTCTCCCAATAATTTTCAAGACCTTTCAGCATTCTGCTCAATTATTCTCCCAATAATTTTCAAGACCTTTCAGTATTCTGCTCAATTATTCTCCCAATAATTTTCAAGACCTTTCAGTATTCTGCTCAATTATTCTCCCAATAATTTTCAAGACCTTTCAGTATTCTGCTCAATTATTCTCCCAATAATTTTCAAGACCTTTCAGTATTCTGATCTGTTGTGAAGGAACATAACTGGCTATACACCGGTTACAAACTGTATATATATATTGGACTGTTTGGCAGACAGCGGCAGACAGCGGCAGACAAGCAGTCGCAGTAAGACGGATAGTCTTACGTGTTGATTATCAGACTTTCTTCCCCATACTTGTTACTATGTACTTCTATTTACCTTAGGCGAGCAGCCTTACGTTTCTGTATTATAAATAAACCCCATTACACATACCACTCGGTGTAACTCACGTTTGTCTTTATTTCCTAAGTATTTAGGAATATAACAATGGCGACGAAAGGATGTTCTTTCTCTTAACAGAGATAAATTACCGTACCAAGGACTGTGTACAATGCAAGGATTTTTTGTTTTACGAAAAAAACAAACTACACAAGGATTTTTGACCACGTGCGTCAATGAATTTAAAAATTTTTCCTACCTAAAGTAGCGAAAAGTACGGATTTTTCTTCGTAAAGAACTCACAAGAAATTATAGAAACATGTTCAAGGTAAAGTGGAATTTATATTTATTTTGACAAGTAAAAAAAAAAAAAAAAATGGTCGCAAGTTGAATTCGAAACTACACTAAAGGATTACGAGTTTCGAAAGAAAAAATATAAATACAACGACTATTGTACCATTTTATGCCACGTGGGAACGGCAGCCATATATTTTTTTTTTTTTGGAAAATTAATTGTTTGTTATTGCCTTTATATAAATAATTGGAACTATTTGTCGTGGGAAGTAAGAAATATTTTGTGTATGAACTTACGTTGTTGAAAAAAAAAAAAAAAAAAAAAAAAAAGAATTATTTTACAAAGCCTGTTGAATTACTATGGATGAACTTTGTTGAAACGTGTTGTGTCTGCATATTGCTACTAATTTACGATATACGTAAATTTACGATTTTTCTTTGGAATTATTGTGTAGAATTCGAAAAGACATTTTTGTACTAGAAGCTAACATGGAACAATTAGCAGAGTTAACTAAGGCTCTAGCCCTTAGCATCCAGGAACAGACAAAAATGACTCAACAATTTTTAGCGCAACAACAACAACAACAACAAATTCAACAACAACAGCTACAGCAACAGCTGCAACAACAACAAGAAAGAACACAAAAAACTTTAGAGGCACAACAAGAACAAACAAACATACTACAACGACAAATGTCGACACAGCAAAAGAATTTAGAAAAGCTAATTCTAACGTCGACCGGGAAGAAGACTAATTTTTCTGCCGAGGGTATTTCAAATTCACTAACGGAATTTCGTTACTCCCCGGATACTGGTGTTACTTTCCCTGCATACTACAGAAGATACGAAACAATTTTTACGAAAAGATGTTTAGACTGGACCGATGAGGAAAAAGTTACCCTGCTACTACAAAAACTGGGTACTGATGAAAACACCAAGTATGCAAATCTAATTCTACCAAAAAAACCGGAGGAGGTTTCGTTCGAGGAAACAATTAGTACCTTGTCGAAAATATTTGATAAAAGGGATAGCCTATTTCACTCTAGATACAAATGTTTGAACATTCAGAAGGCAGAAGCTGAAGACTATCTAGAATATGCTTGCACTGTGAACTGTTTATGCGAATCATTTAAATTGAATGAAATTTCCGCAGACCAATTTAAATGTTTAATCTTTGTACAAGGTCTCACAGCACCAAGGGACAAAGATATACGTTCACGGATCCTAACAATTATGGAGGCGGATCCTAACATAACATTGCAAAAAGTCACTGAAGAGTGTCAACGTCTGATTAACATAAAGAAAGACAACACTCGCATTGAAGAGAAAAATATTTTTAAGGTGCAGCAAGTAAAAAGGCAAGGGACCACAAGAAAGTCCAGGTTCCAAGAACACAGGATCCTTAAAGGATACAAAGACCCAAAGCTAAAGTGTAAATGTTGTGGTAGTTTAAGACACAACAATAAGACCTGCTGGTTTAGGAACAAAATATGTTATGAATGTGGTCTCAGAGGTCACAAGGGAACATACTGTGCCCAGAAGAAAAGACAAGGGACCGATAATGTAAATACGCTTCGCATGAATAAAGAAAAAAGCTGCGAAAGACGGAAATATGTTGATGTTCGGATAAATGGACATCTGGTTACATTGCTTCTGGATAGCGGTGCAGATATTAGTATTATAAATGAAGATATATGGAAAAGGATAGGTCGACCTGAATTAACGAAAACCAGAAAGACGGCGAGAAGTGTGTGCGGCAAAAGATTAGAGTTCAAGGGAGAATTAAAATGCAAAGTGACATTCGCTAACCAGACTCATAAATCCAAAGTGTACGTCGTACCAGGAAAGAATACATGCCTGTTTGGGGTAGATTGGATTGTCCTGTTTAATTTATGGGAGAAACCCATAAATTCGTTTTGTAACGTTTTAACTGCAGAAAAAGCAAACCAAAGGGAAGACTTCCTGAAGGATTTGAAAACTGAATTTCCCAATGTTTTTGCCGAAGGACTAGGACTCTGTATTAAGACAGAGGCAAAATTTGAATTAAAGAAAAATGCCACTCCAGTATTCAAACCTAAAAGGAATGTGCCTTTTTCAGCGATGGACGCAATCGAAAAAGAGTTGGATAGACTTCAACAACTGGAAGTCATTGAAAAAGTTAACCACACAGATTGGGCAAGTCCAACCGTGTATGTAAAGAAAAAAAATAACAGAATAAGGGTCTGTGGAGATTTTTCAACGGGTTTAAATGACTGTCTATTGGACCATAATTATCCCCTTCTGTCCGCAGAAGATCTGTTCTCTAAGCTTAACGGAGGAAAAATTTTTTCAAAGATAGACCTCTCAGATGCTTACTTGCAAATTAAGATCAGCGATGAATGCTCCAAATACTTAGGCATAAATACTCATAAGGGCATTTTTAAGCTAAAGAGGCTTCCTTTTGGATTAAAGGTTGCTCCTGCTATTTTCCAGCAAATTATGGACACGATGCTGGCAGGGTTGGAATTTTCAATGGCCTACCTTGACGATATCCTAATTAAAAGTGAAAATTTGCAAGATCATAAGAAGCATGTAAAAGAAGTATTCAAAAGAATACAGGAATTTGGTTTTAAATTGAGCCCAGAAAAATGCGATTTTTTTAATGAAAAAAATTAAATATCTAGGTCAAATAATCGACAAAGAGGGTCGAAGACCGGATCCACAAAGGACTGAAGCAATTGAAAAGATGCCTGCTCCAGATTCAGTGACAAAATTAAAATCGTTTTTGGGATTAGTTCAATACTATGCAATTTACATCCCTAACATACATAATTTAAGAGCTCCTCTTAACGAGTTACTGAAAAAGGGTGTTAAATGGAACTGGAATAAGGAATGTGAATCTGCTTTCCAAAATATCAAAAGATGTCTACTGTCAGACTTAGCATTGGCACATTTCAATCCAGAAAAGGAACTAATACTAGCAACGGACGCCAGTGATTACGGTGTTGGCGCTGTATTACTTCACAAGTATGAGGATGGTAGGACAAAAGCTATCGCCCATGCTTCAAGAACGTTGGTTGCAGCGGAGAAAAATTACAGCCAAATTGAAAAAGAGGCGCTGTCGATAATATTTGGAATTACAAAGTACAATCGATTTCTCCATGGACGATCTTTTATTTTGCAAACCGACCATAAACCCCTACTTACCATATTTGGATCAAAGAAAGGCATTCCCACACATACTGCGAATCGATTACAGCGATGGGCTGTAACCCTCTTAAACTATCAGTTTAAGATGGAACATGTATCCTCAAAAAAGTTAGGACACGCAGATGCATTATCACGGTTGATCCCTAAAAGAAGCGAAAGTTTCGAAGAAACGGTAATTGCTGCGCTTAAAGACGAAAGTGAATGTACAAGTTCAATGTGTAATATGATACGTGAACTTCCGGTAACTTTCGAAAAAATAAAAAAAGAGGCAGTAAATGACATTTTCATTAAGAAAATGAAAAATCAATTGGGATGGATAAAAAAAATAAAAAGGTAGATCAAACAACGCCTTTTTCCATCTGTGAAGATGTGCTCATGTATGGTGAGAGGATCGTAATTCCACTAACGTTACAGAGGAAAATTCTGAAGGAATTTCATACAGGTCATCCGGGCATTTCGAGAATGAAATCCCTTATGAGAGGATATGTGTACTGGCCTGGTATGGACAAGGAAGTTGAAAAATGTGTCAAGACATGCAGAGGATGTCAATTAGCAGCTCGAGATCCTCCAGTAAAAACGACGCCATGGCCAAAGACGGACCTACCCTGGTCACGTCTGCATATTGATTATGCGGGACCTATAAATGGTTATTTTTACTTGATTATTGTAGATTCTTTTTCAAAATGGCCAGAAATATTTAAGTTTAGACATCCAACAGCAAAAAACACTGTGAGTGCGCTTAATGAAATTTTTAGCCGTTTTGGAGTGCCAAAAACCTTAGTGAGCGATAATGGAACAGCATTTACTGCTCATGAATTCAAAGAATTCTGTGACTCACTAAATATTCTACATATGACAACACCTGTGTACCATCCACGATCGAATGGGTTGGCCGAAAAATTTGTAGATACGTTTAAAAGGGCACTTAAGAAAAATCTTACTACGGACACAGACGAACAATGTATTCAAACATTTTTAGCAATTTACAGGGTGACACCAAATCCTAATAATAATGTCAATTCTTCCCCGGCTGAGCTAATGTTTGCAAGAAAGATAAGATCTGTCTTCGATAGGCTGCTACCAGAGAAAAAGAAAGTTTTCAAAAAAGAAAACCTTAATACCAAGTGCTTCTCCCCAGGTGAAAATGTATATTTCAAAAATTTTCAAAATGGACGAAATCAGTGGGTTGAAGGTATTATCAAAAAAAGGATTGGGAGCATGGTCTATACCATCCAAGGATTAAGTTTTGTCTGCAAAAGACACAGAAATCAAATACGTCCCAGACTGTCTCCAAATGTGGAAGAGACACCAATGGAAACATTGTGCGATATTTTTGATATACCAAAACCAGCGTGTGTACCGCAAACAATGAATATTTCGCCTGAACCGACCATACGGGCTGGACAGAAACCTTTACCCCGGGTAACGCTGACCAGAAGGAGAAGCACAAGAAAGAGAAAAGTTACCAGGAGATTAAGCCCTGACCCTAAAAGGAAGAGGTATTTAAGCTAAAATCAGGAAGATTTCAGCTTCAGGGGGAGGTGTTGTGAAGGAACATAACTGGCTATACACCGGTTACAAACTGTATATATATATTGGACTGTTTGGCAGACAGCGGCAGACAGCGGCAGACAAGCAGTCGCAGTAAGACGGATAGTCTTACGTGTTGATTATCAGACTTTCTTCCCCATAGTTGTTACTATGTACTTCTATTTACCTTAGGCGAGCAGCCTTACGTTTCTGTATTATAAATAAACCCCATTACACATACCACTCGGTGTAACTCACGTTTGTCTTTATTTCCTAAGTATTTAGGAATATAACATGATCAATTATTCTCCCAATAATTTTCAAGACCTTTCAGAATTCTGCTGAATAATTCTCCCAGTAATTTTCAAGACCTTTCAGTATTCTGCTCAATTATTCTCCCAATAATTTTCAAGACCTTTCAGTATTCTGCTCAATAATTCTCCCAGTAATTTTCAAGACCTTTCAGTATTCTGCTCAATTATTCTCCCAATAATTTTCAAGACCTTTAAGTATTCTGCTCAATTATTCTCCCAATAATTTTCAAGACCTTTCAGTATTCTGCTCAATTATTCTCCCAATAATTTTCAAGACCTTTCAGTATTCTGCTCAATTATTCTCCCAATAATTTTCAAGACCTTTCAGTATTCTGCTCAATTATTCTCCCAATAATTTTCAAGACCTTTCAGTATTCTGCTCAATTATTCTCCCAATAATGTTAAAAACCTTTCAGTATTCTGCTCAATTATTCTCCCAATAATTTTCAAGACCTTTCAGTATTCTGCTCAATTATTCACCCGATAATGTAAAAAACCTTTCAGTATTCTGCTCAATTATTCTCCCAATAATTTTCAAGACCTTTCAGTATTCTGCTCAATTATTTTCCCAATAATTTTCAAGACCTTTCAGTATTCTGATCAATTATTCTCCCAATAATTTTCAAGACAATTCAGTATTCTGCTCAATTATTCTCCCAATAATTTTCGAGACCTTACAGTATTCTGCTCAATTATTCTCCCAATAATTTTCAAGACCTTTCAGTATTCTGCTCAATTATTCTCCCAATAATGTTAAAAACCTTTCAGTATTCTGCTCAATAATTCTCCCAGTAATTTTCAAGACCTTTCAGTATTCTGCTCAATTATTATCCCAATAATTTTCAAGACCTTTCAGTATTCTGCTCAATTATTCTCGCAATAATGTTAAAAACCTTTCAGTATTCTGATCAATTATTCTCCCAATAATTTTCAAGAAATTTCAGTATTCTGCTCAATTATTCTCCCAACAATTTTCAAGACCTTTCAGTATTCTGCTCAATTATTCTCCCAATAATTTTCAAGACCTTCAGTATTGTGCTCAATTATTCTCCCAATAATTTTCAAGACCTTTCAGTATTCTGCTCAATTATTCTCCCAATAATTTTCAAGACCTTTCAGTATTCTGCTCAATTATTCTCCCAATAATTTTCAAGACCTTTCAGTATTCTGCTCAATTATTCTCGCAATAATGTTAAAAACCTTTCAGTATTCTGATCAATTATTCTCCCAATAATTTTCAAGAAATTTCAGTATTCTGCTCAATTATTCTCCCAATAATTTTCAAGACCTTTCAGTATTCTGCTCAATTATTCTCCCAATAATTTTCAAGACCTTTCAGTATTGTGCTCAATTATTCTCCCAATAATTTTCAAGACCTTTCAGTATTCTGCTCAATTATTCTCCCAATAATTTTCAAGACCTTTCAGTATTCTGCTCAATTATTCTCCCAATAATTTTCAAGACCTTTCAGTATTCTGCTCAATTATTCTCCCAATAATTTTCAAGACCTTTCAGTATTCTGCTCAATTATTCTCCCAATAATTTTCAAGACCTTTCAGTATTCTGCTCAATTATTCTCCCAATAATTTTCAAGACCTTTCAGTATTCTGCTCAATAATTCTCCCAGTAATTTTCAAGACCTTTCAGTATTCTGCTCAATTATTCTCCCAATAATTTTCAAGACCTTTCAGTATTCTGCTCAATTATTCCCCCAATAATTTTCAAGACCTTTCAGTATTCTGCTCAATTATTTTCCCAATAATTTTCAAGACCTTAAAGTATTCTGCTCAATTATTCTCCCAATAATTTCAAAGACATTTCAGTATTCTGCTCTATTATTCTCCTAATAATGTTAAAAACCTTTCAGTATTCTGCTCAATTATTCTCCCAATAATTTTCAAGACCTTTCAGTATTCTGCTCAATTATTCTCCCAATAATGTTAAAAACCTTTCAGTATTCTGATCAATTATTCTCCCAATAATTTTCAAGACCTTTCAGTATTCTGCTCAATTATTCTGCCAATAATTTTCAAGACCTTTCAGTATTCTGCTCAATAATTCTCCCAGTAATTTTCAAGACCTTTCAGTATTCTGCTCAATTATTCTCCCAATAATTTTCAAGACCTTTAAGTATTCTGCTCAATTATTCTCCCAATAATTTTCAAGACCTTTAAGTATTCTGCTCAATTATTTTCCCAATAATTTTCAAGACCTTTCAGTATTCTGCTCAATTATGCTCCCAATAATTTTCAAGACCTTTCAGTATTCTGCTCAATTATTCTCCCAATAATTTTCAAGACCTTTCAGTATTCTGCTCAATTATTCTCCCAATAATTTTCAAGACCTTTCAGTATTCTGCTCAATTATTCTCCCAATAATTTTCAAGACCTTTCAGTATTCTGCTCAATTATTCTCCCAATAATTTTCAAGACATTTCAGTATTCTGATCAATTATTCTCCCAATAATTTTCAAGACCTTTCAGTATTCTGCTCAATAATTCTCCCAGTAATTTTCAAGACCTTTCAGTATTCTGCTCAATTATTCTCCCAATAATTTTCAAGACCTTTCAGTATTCTGCTCAATAATTCTCCCAGTAATTTTCAAAACCTTTCAGTATTCTGCTCAATTATTCTCCCAATAATTTTCAAGACCTTTCAGTATTCTGCTAAATTATTCTCCCAATAATTTTCAAGACCTTTAAGTATTCTGCTCAATTATTCTCCCAATAATTTTCAAGACCTTTCAGTATTCTGCTCAATTATTCTCCCAATAATTTTCAAGACCTTTCAGTATTCTGCTCAATTATTTTCCCAATAATTTTCAAGACCTTTCAGTATTCTGCTCAATTATTCTCCCAATAATTTTCAAGACCTTTCAGTATTCTGCTCAATTATTCTGCCAATAATTTTCAATACCTTTCAGTATTCTGCTCAATTATTCTCCCAATAATTTTCAAGACCTTTCAGTATTCTGCTCAATTATTCTCCCAATAATTTTCAAGACCTTTCAGTATTCTGCTCAATTATTCTCCCAATAATTTTCAAGACCTTTCAGTATTCTGCTCAATTATTCTTCCAATAATTTTCAAGACCTTTCAGTATTCGGCTCAATTATTCTCTCAATAATTTTCAAGACCTTTATGTATTCTGCTCAATTATTCTCCCAATAATTTTCAAGACCTTTCAGTATTCTGCTCAATTATTCTCCCAATAATTTTCAAGACCTTTCAGTATTCTGCTCAATTATTCTCCCAATAATGTTAAAAACCTTTCAGTATTCTGCTCAATTATTCTCCCAATAATTTTCAAGACCTTTCAGTATTCTGCTCAATTATTCTCCCGATAATGTAAAAAACCTTTCAGTATTCTGCTCAATTATTCTCCCAATAATTTTCAAGACCTTTCAGTATTCTGCTCAATTATTCTCCCAATAATTTTCAAGAACTTTCAGTATTCTGATCAATTATTTTCCCAATAATTTTCAAGACATTTCAGTATTCTGCTCAATTATTCTCCCAATAATTTTCTAGACCTTACAGTATTCTGCTCAATTATTCTCCCAATAATTTTCAAGACCTTTCAGTATTCTGCTCAATTATTCTCCCAATAATGTTAAAAACCTTTCAGTATTCTGCTCAATTATTCTCCCAAGAATTTTCAAGACCTTTCAGTATTCTGCTCAATTATTCTCCCAATAATCTTCAAGACCTTTCAGTATTCGGCTCAATTATTCTCCCAATAATTTTTAAGACATTTCAGTATTCTGCTCAATTATTCTCCCAATAATTTTCAAGACCTTTCAGTATTCTGCTCAATTATTCTCCCAATAATTTTCAAGACCTTTCAGTATTCTGCTCAATTATTCTCCCAATAATTTTCAAGACCTTTCAGTATTCAGCTCAAATATTCTCCCAATAATGTTAAAAACCTTTCAGTATTCTGATCAATTATTCTCCCAATAATTTTCAAGACATTTCAGTATTCTGCTCAATTATTCTCCCAATACTTTTCAAGACATTTCAGTATTCTACTCAATTTTTCTCCCAATAATGTTAAAAACCTTTCAGTATTCTGATCAATTATTCTCCCAATAATGTTAAAAACCTTTCAGTATTCTGCTCAATTATTCTCCCAATAATTTTCAAGACCTTTCAGTATTCTGCTCAATTATTCTCCCAATAATTTTCAAAACCTTTCAGTATTCTGCTCAATTATTCTCCCAATAATTTTCAAGTATTGTGCTCAATTATTCTCCCAATAATTTTCAAGACTTTGCAGTATTCTGCTCAATTATGCTCCCAATAATTTTCAAGACCTTTCAGTATTCTGCTCAATTATTCTCCCAATAATTTTCAAGACCTTTCAGTATTCTGCTCAATTATTCTCCCAATAATTTTCAAGACCTTTCAGTATTCTGCTCAGTTATTCTCCCAATAATGTTAAAAACCATTCAGTATTCTGCTCAATTATTCTCCCAATAATTTTCAAGACATTTCAGTATTCTGCTCAATTATTCTCCCGATAATGTAAATATCCTTTCAGTATTCTGCTCAATTATTCTCCCAATAATTTTCAAGACCTTTCAGTATTCTGCTCAATTATTTTCCCAATAATTTTCAAGACCTTAAAGTATTCTGCTCAATTATTCTCCCAATAATTTCAAAGACATTTCAGTATTCTGCTCTATTATTCTCCTAATAATGTTAAAAACCTTTCAGTATTCTGATCAATTATTCTCTCAAGAATTTTCAAGACCTTTCAGTATTCTGCTCAATTATTCTCCCAATAATGTTAAAAACCTTTCAGTATTCTGATCAATTATTCTCCCAATAATTTTCAAGACCTTTCAGTATTCTGCTCAATTATTCTGCCAATAATTTTCAAGACCTTTCAGTATTCTGCTCAATAATTCTCCCAGTAATTTTCAAAACCTTTCAGTATTCTGCTCAATTATTCTCCCAATAATTTTCAAGACCTTTCAGTATTCTGCTCAATAATTCTGCCAATAATTTTCAAGACCTTTCAGTATTCTGCTCAATTATTCTCCCAATAATTTTCAAGACCTTTCAGTATTCTGCTCAATTATTCTCCCAATAATTTTCAAGACCTTTCAGTATTCTGCTCAATTATTCTCCCAATAATTTTCAAGACCTTTCAGTATTCTGCTCAATTATTCTCCCAATAATTTTCAAGACCTTTCAGTATTCTGCTCAATTATTCTCCCAATAATTTTCAAGACCTTTCAGTATTCTGCTCAATTATTCTCCCAATAATTTTCAAGACCTTTCAGTATTCTGCTCAATTATTCTCCCAATAATTTTCAAGACCTTTCAGTATTTTGCTCAATTATTCTCCCAATAATGTTAAAAACCTTTCAGTATTCTGCTCAATTATTCTCCCAATAATTTTCAAGACCTTTCAGTATTCTGCTCAATTATTCTCCCGATAATGTAAAAAACCTTTCAGTATTCTGCTCAATTATTCTCCCAATAATTTTCAAGACCTTTCAGTATTCTGCTCAATTATTCTCCCAATAATTTTAAAGACCTTTCAGTATTCTGACCAATTATTCTCCCAATAATTTTCAAGACATTTCAGTATTCTGCTCAATTATTCTCCCAATAATTTTCTAGACCTTACAGTATTCTGCTCAATTATTCTCCCAATAATTTTCAAGACTTTTCAGTATTCTGCTCAATTATTCTCCCAATAATGTTAAAAACCTTTCAGTATTCTGCTCAATTATTCTCCCAAGAATTTTCAAGACCTTTCAGTATTCTGCTCAATTATTCTCCCAATAATTTTCAAGACCTTTCAGTATTCGGCTCAATTATTCTCCCAATAATTTTCAAGACATTTCAGTATTCTGCTCAATTATTCTCCCAATAATTTTCAAGACCTTTCAGTATTCTGCTCAATTATTCTCCCAATAATTTTCAAGACCTTTCAGTATTCTGCTCAATTATTCTCCCAATAATTTTCAAGACCTTTCAGTATTCAGCTCAATTATTCTCCCAATAATGTTAAAAACCTTTCAGTATTCTGATCAATTATTCTCCCAATAATTTTAAGACATTTCAGTATTCTGCTCAATTATTCTCCCAATAATTTTCAAGACATTTCAGTATTCTACTCAATTATTCTCCCAATAATGTTAAAAACCTTTCAGTATTCTGATCAATTATTCTCCCAATAATGTTAAAAACCTTTCAGTATTCTGCTCAATTATTCTCCTAATAATTTTCAAGACCTTTCAGTATTCTGCTCAATTATTCTTCCAATAATTTTCAAGACCTTTCAGTATTCTGCTCAATTATTCTCCCAATAATTTTCAAGTATTGTGCTCAATTATTCTCCCAATAATTTTCAAGACTTTGCAGTATTCTGCTCAATTATGCTCCTAATAATTTTCAAGAGCTTTCAGTATTCTGCTCAATTATTCTCCCAATAATTTTCAAGACCTTTCAGTATTCTGCTCAATTATTCTCCCAATAATTTTCAAGACATTTCAGTATTCTGCTCAATTATTCTCCCGATAATGTTAAAAACCTTTCAGTATTCTGCTCAATTATTCCCCCAATAATTTTCAAGACTTCAGTATTCTGCTCAATTATTTTCCCAATAATTTTCAAGACCTTAAAGTATTCTGCTCAATTATTCTCCCAATAATTTCAAAGACATTTCAGTATTCTGCTCAATTATTCTCCCAATAATGTTAAAAACCTTTCAGTATTCTGATCAATTATTCTATCAATAATTTTCAAGACCTTTCAGTATTCTGCTCAATTATTCTCCCAATAATGTTAAAAACCTTTCAGTATTCTGCTCAATTATTCTCGCAATAATGTTAAACATCTTTCAGTATTCTGCTCAATTATTCTCCCAATAATTTTCAAGAAATTTCAGTATTCTGCTCAATTATTCTCCCAATAATTTTCAAGACCTTTCAGTATTCTGCTCAATTATTCTCCCAATAATGTTAAAAACCTTTCACTAATCTGATCAATTATTCTCCCAATAATTTTCAAGACCTTTCAGTATTCTGCTCAATTATTCTCCCAATAATGTTAAAAACTTTTCAGTATTCTGCTCAATTATTCTCCCAATAATCTTCAAGACATTTCAGTATTCTGCTCAATTATTCTCCCAATAATTTTCAAGACATTTCAGTATTCTGCTCAATTATTCTCCCAATAATGTTAAAAACCTTTCAGTATTCTGATCAATTATTCTCCCAAGAATTTTCAAGACCTTTCAGTATTCTGCTCAATTATTCTCCCAATAATTTTCAAGACCTTTCAGTATTCTGCTCAATTATTCTCCCAATAATTTTCAAGACCTTTCAGTATTCTGATCAATTATTCTTCCAATAATTTTCAAGACCTTTCAGTATTCTGCTCAATTATTCTCCCAATAATTTTCAAGACCTTTCAGTATTCTGCTCAATTATTCTCCCGATAATGTCAAAAACCTTTCAGTATTCTGCTCAATTATTCTCCCAATAATTTTCAAGACCTTTCAGTATTCTGCTCAATTATTCTCCCAATAATGTTAAGAGTCTTTCAGTATTCTGCTCAATTATTCTCCCAATAATGTTAAAAACCTTTCAGTATTCTGATCAATTATTCTCCCAATAATTTTCAAGACATTTCAGTATTCTGCTCAATTATTCTCCCAATAATTTTCAAGACATTTCAGTATTCTGCTCAATTATTCTCCCAATAATGTTAAAAACCTTTCAGTATTCTGCTCAATTATTCTCCCAATAATTTTCAAGACATTTCAGTATTCTGCTCAATTATTCTCCCAATAATGTTTAACACCTTCAGTATTCTGCTCAATTATTCTCCCAATAATTTTCAAGACATTTCAGTATTCTGCTCAATTATTCTCCCAATAATGTTAAAAACCTTTCAGTATTCTGCTCAATTATGCTCCCAATAATTTTCAAGACATTTCAGTATTCTGCTCAATTATTCTCCCAATAATGTTAAACACCTTCAGTATTCTGCTCAATTATTCTCCCAATAATTTTCAAGACATTTCAGTATTCTGCTCAATTATTCTCCCAATAATGTTAAAAACCTTTCAGTATTCTGCTCAATTATTCTCTCAATAATTTTCAAGACCTTTCAGTATTCTGCTCAATTATTCTCCCAATAATGTTAAAAACCTTTCAGTATTCTGATCAATTATTTTCCCAATAATTTTCAAGACCTTTCATTATTCTGCTCAATTATTCTCCCAATAATTTTCAAGACCTTTCAGTATTCTGCTCAATTATTCTCGCAATAATGTGAAAAATCTTTCAGTATTCTGATCAATTATTCTCCCAATAATTTTAAAGAAATTTCAGTATTCTGATCAATTATTCTCCCAATAATTTTCAAGACCTTTCAGTATTCCGCTCAATTATTCTCCCAATAATTTTCAAGACCTTTCAGTATTCTGCTCAATTATTCTCCCAATAATGTTAAAAGTCTTTCAGTATTCTGATCAATTATTCTCCCAATAATGTTAAAAACCTTTCAGTATTCTGATCAATTATTCTCCCAATAATTTTCAAGACATTTCAGTATTCTGTTCAATTATTCTCCCAATAATTTTCAAGACATTTCAGTATTCTGCTCAATTATTCTCCCAATAATGTTAAAAACCTTTCAGTATTCTGCTCAATTATTCTCCCAATAATTTTCAAGACCTTTCAGTATTCTGCTTAATAATTCTCCCGATAATTTTCAAGACCTTTCAGTATTCTGCTCAATTATTCTCCCAATAATTTTCAAGACATTTCAGTATTCTGCTCAATTATTCTCCCAATAATTTCAAAGACATTTCAGTATTCTGCTCAATTATTCTCCCAATAATTTTCAAGACATTTCAGTATTCTGCTCAATTATTCTCCCAATAATTTTCAAGACATTTCAGTATTCTGATCAATTATTCTCGCAATAATGTTAAAAACCTTTCAGTATTCTGATCAATTATTCTCCCAATAATTTTCAAGACCTTTCGGTATTCTGCTCAATTATTCTCCCAATAATTTTCAAGAACTTTCAGTATTCTGCTCAATTATTCTCCCAATAATGTTAAAAACCTTTCAGTATTCTGCTCAATTATTCTCCCAATAGTTTTCAAGACATTTAAGTATTCTGCTCAATTATTCTCCCAATAATTTTCAAGACCTTTCAGTATTCTGGTCAATTATTCTCCCAACTATTTTCAAGACCTTTCAGTATTCTGCTCAATTATTCTCCCAATAATTTCAAGACCTTTCAGTATTCTGCTCAATTATTCTCTCAATAATTTTCAAGACCTTTCAGTATTCTGCTCAATTATTCTCCCGATAATGTAAAAAACCTTTCAGTATTCTGCTCAATTATTCTCCCAATAATTTTCAAGACCTTTCAGTATTCTGCTCAATTATTCTCCCAATAAATTTCAAGACCTTGTAGTATTCTGCTCAATTATTCTCCTGATAATTTTCAAAACCTTGTAGTATTCTGATCAATTATTCTCCCAATAATTTTCAAGACCTTTCAGTATTCTGCTCAATTATTCTCCCAATAATTTTCAAGACCTTTAAGTATTCTGCTCAATTATTCTCCCAATAATTTTCAAGACCTTGTAGTATTCTGCTCAATTATTCTCCCAATAATTTTCAAGACCTTTCAGTATTCTTATCAATTATTCTCCCAATAATGTTTAAAACCTTTCAGTATTCTGATCAATTATTCTCCCAATAATTTTTAAGACATTTCAGTATGCTACTCAATTATTCTCCCAATAATTTTCAAGACCTTGTAGTATTCTGCTCAATTATTCTCCCAATAATGTTAAAAGTCTTTCAGTATTCTGCTCAATTATTCTGCCAATAATGTTAAAAACCTTTCAGTATTCTGATCAATTATTCTCCCAATAATTTTCAAGACATTTCAGTATTCTGCTCAATTATTCTCCCAATAATTTTCAAGACATTTCAGTATTCTTCTCAATTATTCTCCCAATAATGTTAAAAACCTTTCAGTATTCCGCTCAATTATTCTCCCAATAATTTTCAAGACATTTCAGTATTCTGCTCAATTATTCTCCCAATAATTTTCAAGACATTTCAGTATTCTGCTCAATTATTCTCCCAATAATTTTCAAGACATTTCAGTATTCTGCTCAATTATTCCCCCAATAATTTTCAAGACATTTCAGTATTCTGATCAATTATTCTCCCAATAATGTTAAAAACCTTGCAGTATTCTGATCAATTATTCTCCCAATAATTTTCAAGACCTTTCGGTATTCTGCTCAATTATTCTCCCAATAATTTTCAAGAACTTTCAGTATTCTGCTCAATTATTCTCCCAATAATTTTCAAGACCTTTCAGTATTCTGCTCAATTATTCTCGCAATAATGTTAAAAACCTTTCAGTATTCTGATCAATTATTCTCCCAATAATTTTCAATACCTTTCAGTATTCTGCTCAATTATTCTCCCAATAATTTTCAAGAAATTTCAGTATTCTGCTCAATTATTCTCCCAATAATTTTCAAGACCTTTCAGTATTCTGCTCAATTATTCTCCCAATAATTTTCAAGACCTTTCAGTATTGTGCTCAATTATTCTCCCAATAATTTTCAAGACCTTTCAGTATTCTGCTCAATTATTCTCCCAATAATTTTCAAGACCTTTCAGTATTCTGCTCAATTATTCTCCCAATAATTTTCAAGACCTTTCAGTATTCTGCTCAATTATTCTCCCAATAATTTTCAAGACCTTTCAGTATTCTGCTCAATTATTCTCCCAATAATTTTCAAGACATTTCAGTATTCTGATCAATTATTCTCCCAATAATTTTCAAGACCTTTCAGTATTCTGCTCAATAATTCTCCCAGTAATTTTCAAGACCTTTCAGTATTCTGCTCAATTATTCTCCCAATAATTTTCAAGACATTTCAGTATTCTGCTCAATTATTCTCCCAGTAATTTTCAAAACCTTTCAGTATTCTGCTCAATTATTCTCCCAATAATTTTCAAGACCTTTCAGTATTCTGCTAAATTATTCTCCCAATAATTTTCAAGACCTTTAAGTATTCTGCTCAATTATTCTCCCAATAATTTTCAAGACCTTTCAGTATTCTGCTCAATTATTCTCCCAATAATTTTCAAGACCTTTCAGTATTCTGCTCAATTATTTTCCCAATAATTTTCAAGACCTTTCAGTATTCTGCTCAATTATTCTCCCAATAATTTTCAAGACCTTTCAGTATTCTGCTCAATTATTCTGCCAATAATTTTCAATACCTTTCAGTATTCTGCTCAATTATTCCCCCAATAATTTTCAAGACCTTTCAGTATTCTGCTCAATTATTCTCCCAATAATTTTCAAGACCTTTCAGTATTCTGCTCAATTATTCTCCCAATAATTTTCAAGACCTTTCAGTATTCTGCTCAATTATTCTTCCAATAATTTTCAAGACCTTTCAGTATTCTGCTCAATTATTCTTCCAATAATTTTCAAGACCTTTATGTATTCTGCTCAATTATTCTCCCAATAATTTTCAAGACCTTTCAGTATTCTGCTCAATTATTCTCCCAATAATTTTCAAGACCTTTCAGTATTCTGCTCAATTATTCTCCCAATAATGTTAAAAACCTTTCATTATTCTGCTCAATTATTCTCCCAATAATTTTCAAGACCTTTCAGTATTCTGCTCAATTATTCTCCCGATAATGTAAAAAACCTTTCAGTATTCTGCTCAATTATTCTCCCAATAATTTTCAAGACCTTTCAGTATTCTGCTCAATTATTCTCCCAATAATTTTCAAGAACTTTCAGTATTCTGATCAATTATTTTCCCAATAATTTTCAAGACATTTCAGTATTCTGCTCAATTATTCTCCCAATAATCTTCTAGACCTTACAGTATACTGCTCAATTATTCTCCCAATAATTTTCAAGACCTTTCAGTATTCTGCTCAATTATTCTCCCAATAATGTTAAAAACCTTTCAGTATTCTGCTCAATTATTCTCCCAAGAATTTTCAAGACCTTTCAGTATTCTGCTCAATTATTCTCCCAATAATTTTCAAGACCTTTCAGTATTCGGCTCAATTATTCTCCCAATAATTTTTAAGACATTTCAGTATTCTGCTCAATTATTCTCCCAATAATTTTCAAGACCTTTCAGTATTCTGCTCAATTATTCTCCCAATAATTTTCAAGACCTTTCAGTATTCTGCTCAATTATTCTCCCAATAATTTTCAAGACCTTTCAGTATTCAGCTCAATTATTCTCCCAACAATGTTAAAAACCTTTCAGTATTCTGATCAATTATTCTCCCAATAATTTTAAGACATTTCAGTATTCTGCTCAATTATTCTCCCAATACTTTTCAAGACATTTCAGTATTCTACTCAATTATTCTCCCAATAATGTTAAAAACCTTTCAGTATTCTGATCAATTATTCTCCCAATAATGTTAAAAACCTTTCAGTATTCTGCTCAATTATTCTCCCAATAATTTTCAAGACCTTTCAGTATTCTGCTCAATTATTCTCCCAATAATTTTCAAGACCTTTCAGTATTCTGCTCAATTATTCTCCCAATAATTTTCAAGTATTGTGCTCAATTATTCTCCCAATAATTTTCAAGACCTTTCAGTATTCTGCTCAATTATGCTCCCAATAATTTTCAAGACCTTTCAGTATTCTGCTCAATTATTCTCCCAATAATTTTCAAGACCTTTCAGTATTCTGCTCAATTATTCTCCCAATAATTTTCAAGACCTTTCAGTATTCTGTTCAGTTATTCTCCCAATAATGTTAAAAACCATTCAGTATTCTGCTCAATTATTCTCCCAATAATTTTCAAGACATTTCAGTATTCTGCTCAATTATTCTCCCGATAATGTAAATATCCTTTCAGTATTCTGCTCAATTATTCCCCCAATAATTTTCAAGACCTTTCAGTATTCTGCTCAATTATTTTCCCAATAATTTTCAAGACCTTAAAGTATTCTGCTCAATTATTCTCCCAATAATTTCAAAGACATTTCAGTATTCTGCTCTATTATTCTCCTAATAATGTTAAAAACCTTTCAGTATTTTGATCAATTATTCTCTCAAGAATTTTCAAGACCTTTCAGTATTCTGCTCAATTATTCTCCCAATAATGTTAAAAACCTTTCAGTATTCTGATCAATTATTCTCCCAATAATTTTCAAGACCTTTCAGTATTCTGCTCAATTATTCTGCCAATAATTTTCAAGACCTTTCAGTATTCTGCTCAATAATTCTCCCAGTAATTTTCAAAACCTTTCAGTATTCTGCTCAATTATTCTCCCAATAATTTTCAAGACCTTTAAGTATTCTGCTCAATTATTCTCCCAATAATTTTCAAGACCTTTAAGTATTCTGCTCAATTATTCTCCCAATAATTTTCAAGACCTTTCAGTATTCTGCTCAATTATGCTCCCAATAATTTTCAAGACCTTTCAGTATTCTGCTCAATTATTTTCCCAATAATTTTCAAGACCTTTCAGTATTCTGCTCAATTATTCTCCCAATAATTTTCAAGACCTTTCAGTATTCTTTCTCAATAATTCTGCCAATAATTTTCAAGACCTTTCAGTATTCTGCTCAATTATTCTCCCAATAATTTTCAAGACCTTTCAGTATTCTGCTCAATTATTCTCCCAATAATTTTCAAGACCTTTCAGTATTCTGCTCAATTATTCTCCCAATAATTTTAAAGACCTTTCAGTATTCTGATCAATTATTCTCCCAATAATTTTCAAGACATTTCAGTATTCTGCTCAATTATTCTCCCAATAATTTTCTAGACCTTACAGTATTCTGCTCAATTATTCTCCCAATAATTTTCAAGACCTTTCAGTATTCTGCTCAATTATTCTCCCAATAATGTTAAAAACCTTTCAGTATTCTGCTCAATTATTCTCCCAAGAATTTTCAAGACCTTTCAGTATTCTGCTCAATTATTCTCCCAATAATTTTCAAGACCTTTCAGTATTCGGCTCAATTATTCTCCCAATAATTTTCAAGACATTTCAGTATTCTGCTCAATTATTCTCCCAATAATTTTCAAGACCTTTCAGTATTCTGCTCAATTATTCTCCCAATAATTTTCAAGACCTTTCAGTATTCTGCTCAATTATTCTCCCAATAATTTTCAAGACCTTTCAGTATTCAGCTCAATTATTCTCCCAATAATGTTAAAAACCTTTCAGTATTCTGATCAATTATTCTCCCAATAATTTTAAGACATTTCAGTATTCTGCTCAATTATTCTCCCAATAATTTTCAAGACATTTCAGTATTCTACTCAATTATTCTCCCAATAATGTTAAAAACCTTTCAGTATTCTGATCAATTATTCTCCCAATAATGTTAAAAACCTTTCAGTATTCTGCTCAATTATTCTCCCGATAATTTTCAAGACCTTTCAGTATTCTGCTCAATTATTCTCCCAATAATTTTCAAGACCTTTCAGTATTCTGCTCAATTATTCTCCCAATAATTTTCAAGTATTGTGCTCAATTATTCTCCCAATAATTTTCAAGACTTTGCAGTATTCTGCTCAATTATGCTCCCAATAATTTTCAAGAGCTTTCAGTATTCTGCTCAATTATTCTCCCAATAATTTTCAAGACCTTTCAGTATTCTGCTCAATTATTCTCCCAATAATTTTCAAGACCTTTCAGTATTCTGCTCAATTATTCTCCCAATAATGTTAAAAACCATTCAGTATTCTGCTCAATTATTCTCCCAATAATTTTCAAGACATTTCAGTATTCTGCTCAATTATTCTCCCGATAATGTTAAAAACCTTTCAGTATTCTGCTCAATTATTCCCCCAATAATTTTCAAGACTTCAGTATTCTGCTCAATTATTTTCCCAATAATTTTCAAGACCTTAAAGTATTCTGCTCAATTATTCTCCCAATAATTTCAAAGACATTTCAGTATTCTGCTCAATTATTCTCCCAATAATGTTAAAAACCTTTCAGTATTCTGATCAATTATTCTATCAATAATTTTCAAGACCTTTCAGTATTCTGCTCAATTATTCTCCCAATAATGTTAAAAACCTTTCAGTATTCTGCTCAATTATTCTCGCAATAATGTTAAACATCTTTCAGTATTCTGCTCAATTATTCTCCCAATAATTTTCAAGAAATTTCAGTATTCTGCTCAATTATTCTCCCAATAATTTTCAAGACCTTTCAGTATTCTGCTCAATTATTCTCCCAATAATGTTAAAAACCTTTCAGTAATCTGATCAATTATTCTCCCAATAATTTTCAAGACCTTTCAGTATTCTGCTCAATTATTCTCCCAATAATGTTAAAAACTTTTCAGTATTCTGCTCAATTATTCTCCCAATAATTTTCAAGACATTTCAGTATTCTGCTCAATTATTCTCCCAATAATTTTCAAGACATTTCAGTATTCTGCTCAATTATTCTCCCAATAATGTTAAAAACCTTTCAGTATTCTGATCAATTATTCTCCCAAGAATTTTCAAGACCTTTCAGTATTCTGCTCAATTATTCTCCCAATAATTTTCAAGACCTTTCAGTATTCTGCTCAATTATTCTCCCAATAATTTTCAAGACCTTTCAGTATTCTGATCAATTATTCTTCCAATAATTTTCAAGACCTTTCAGTATTCTGCTCAATTATTCTCCCAATAATTTTCAAGACCTTTCAGTATTCTGCTCAATTATTCTCCCGATAATGTCAAAAACCTTTCAGTATTCTGCTCAATTATTCTCCCAATAATTTTCAAGACCTTTCAGTATTCTGCTCAATTATTCTCCCAATAATGTTAAGAGTCTTTCAGTATTCTGCTCAATTATTCTCCCAATAATGTTAAAAACCTTTCAGTATTCTGATCAATTATTCTCCCAATAATTTTCAAGACATTTCAGTATTCTGCTCAATTATTCTCCCAATAATGTTAAAAACCTTTCAGTATTCTGCTCAATTATTCTCCCAATAATTTTCAAGACATTTCAGTATTCTGCTCAATTATTCTCCCAATAATGTTTAACACCTTCAGTATTCTGCTCAATTATTCTCCCAATAATTTTCAAGACATTTCAGTATTCTGCTCAATTATTCTCCCAATAATGTTAAAAACCTTTCAGTATTCTGCTCAATTATGCTCCCAATAATTTTCAAGACATTTCAGTATTCTGCTCAATTATTCTCCCAATAATGTTAAACACCTTCAGTATTCTGCTCAATTATTCTCCCAATAATTTTCAAGACATTTCATTATTCTGCTCAATTATTCTCCCAATAATGTTAAAAACCTTTCAGTATTCTGCTCAATTATTCTCTCAATAATTTTCAAGACCTTTCAGTATTCTGCTCAATTATTCTCCCAATAATGTTAAAAACCTTTCAGTATTCTGATCAATTATTTTCCCAATAATTTTCAAGACCTTTCAGTATTCTGCTCAGTTATTCTCCCAATAATTTTCAAGACCTTTCAGTATTCTGCTCAATTATTCTCCCAATAATGTTTAAAATCTTTCAGTATTCTACTCAATTATTCTCCCAATAATATTCAAGACATTTCAGTATTCTGCTCAATTATTCTCCCAATAATTTTCAAGACCTTTCAGTATTCTGCTCAATTATTCTCGCAATAATGTGAAAAATCTTTCAGTATTCTGATCAATTATTCTCCTAATAATTTTCAAGAAATTTCAGTATTCTGCTCAATTATTCTCCCAATAATTTTCAAGACCTTTCAGTATTCCGCTCAATTATTTTCCCAATAATTTTCAAGACCTTTCAGTATTCTGCTCAATTATTCTCCCAATAATGTTAAAAGTCTTTCAGTATTCTGATCAATTATTCTCCCAATAATGTTAAAAACCTTTCAGTATTCTGATCAATTATTCTCCCAATAATTTTCAAGACATTTCAGTATTCTGTTCAATTATTCTCCCAATAATTTTCAAGACATTTCAGTATTCTGCTCAATTATTCTCCCAATAATGTTAAAATCTTTCAGTATTCTGCTCAATTATTCTCCCAATAATTTTCAAGACCTTTCAGTATTCTGCTTAATAATTCTCCCGATAATTTTCAAGACATTTCAGTATTCTGCTCAATTATTCTCCCAATAATTTCAAAGACATTTCAGTATTCTGCTCAATTATTCTCCCAATAATTTTCAAGACATTTCAGTATTCTGCTCAATTATTCTCCCAATAATTTTCAAGACATTTCAGTATTCTGATCAATTATTCTCCCAATAATGTTAAAAACCTTTCAGTATTCTGATCAATTATTCTCCCAATAATTTTCAAGACCTTTCGGTATTCTGCTCAATTATTCTCCCAATAATTTTCAAGAACTTTCAGTATTCTGCTCAATTATTCTCCCAATAATGTTAAAAACCTTTCAGTAATCTGATCAATTATTCTCCCAATAATTTTCAAGACCTTGTAGTATTCTGCTCAATTATTCTCCCAATAATGTTAAAAACTTTTCAGTATTCTGATCAATTATTCTCCCAATAATCTTCAAGACATTTCAGTATTCTGCTCAATTATTCTCCCAATAATTTTCAAGACATTTCAGTATTCTGATCAATTATTCTCCCAATAATGTTAAAAACCTTTCAGTATTCTGATCAATTATTCTCCCAATAATTTTCAAGACCTTTCAGTATTCTGCTCAATTATTCTCCCAATAATTTTCAAGACCTGTCAGTATTCTGCTCAATTATTGTCCCAATAATTTTCAAGACCTTTCAGTATTCTGCTCAATTATTCTTCCAATTTTTCAAGACATTTCAGTATTCTGCTCAATTATTCTCCCAATAATTTTCAAGACCTTTCAGTATTCTGCTCAATTATTCTCCCAATAATTTTCAAGACCTTTCAGTATTCTGCTCAATTATTCTCCCAATAATGTTAAAAGTCTTTCAGTATTCTGCTCAATTATTCTGCCAATAATGTTAAAAACCTTTCAGTATTCTGATCAATTATTCTCCCAATAATTTTCAAGACATTTCAGTATTCTGTTCAATTATTCTCCCAATAATTTTCAAGACATTTCAGTATTCTGCTCAATTATTCTCCCAATAATGTTAAAAACCTTTCAGTATTCTGCTCAATTATTCTCCCAATAATTTTCAAGACCTTTCAGTATTCTGCTTAATAATTCTCCCGATAATTTTCAAGACCTTTCAGTATTCTGCTCAATTATTCTCCCAATAATTTTCAAGACATTTCAGTATTCTGCTCAATTATTCTCCCAATAATTTCAAAGACATTTCAGTATTCTGCTCAATTATTCTCCCAATAATTTTCAAGACATTTCAGTATTCTGCTCAATTATTCTCCCAATAATTTTCAAGACATTTCAGTATTCTGATCAATTATTCTCCCAATAATGTTAAAAACCTTTCAGTATTCTGATCAATTATTCTCCCAATAATTTTCAAGACCTTTCGGTATTCTGCTCAATTATTCTCCCAATAATTTTCAAGAACTTTCAGTATTCTGCTCAATTATTCTCCCAATAATGTTAAAAACCTTTCAGTATTCTGCTCAATTATTCTCCCAATAATTTTCAAGACCTTTCAGTATTCTGCTCAATTATTCTCCCAACTATTTTCAAGACCTTTCAGTATTCTGCTCAATTATTCTCCCAATAATTTTCAAGACATTTCAGTATTCTGCTCAATTATTCTCCCAATAATTTTCAAGACATTTCAGTATTCTGCTCAATTATTCTCCCAATAATTTTCAAGACCTTTCAGTATTCTGCTCAATTATTCTCCCAATAATTTTCAAGACCTTTCAGTATTCTGATCAATTATTCTCCCAATAATGTTAAAAACCTTTCAGTATTCTGATCAATTATTCTCCCAATAATTTTCAAGACATTTCAGTATTCTGATCAATTATTCTCCCAATAATGTTAAAAACCTTTCAGTATTCTGCTCAATTATTCTCCCAATAATTTTCAAGACCTTTCGGTATTCTGCTCAATTATTCTCCCAATAATTTTCAAGAACTTTCAGTATTCTGCTCAATTATTCTCCCAATAATGTTAAAAACCTTTCAGTATGCTGCTCAATTATTCTCCCAATAATTTTCAAGACCTTTCAGTATTCTGCTCAATTATTCTCCCAATAATTTTCAAGACATTTCAGTATTCTGCTCAATTATTCTCCCGATAATTTTCAAGACATTTCAGTATTCTGATCAATTATTCCCCCAATAATGTTAAAAACCTTTCAGTATTCTGATCAATTGTTCTCCCAATAATTTTTAAGACATTTCAGTATTCTGCTCAATTATTCTCCCAATAATTTTCAAGACCTTTCGGTATTCTGCTCAATTATTCTCCCAATAATTTTCAAGAACTTTCAGTAGTTTGCTCAATTATTCTCCCAATAATGTTAAAAACCTTTCAGTATTCTGATCAATTGTTCTCCCAATAATTTTTAAGACATTTCAGTATTCTGCTCAATTATTCTCCCAATAATTTTCAAGACCTTTCGGTATTCTGCTCAATTATTCTCCCAATAATTATCAAGAACTTTCAGTAGTTTGCTCAATTATTCTCCCAATAATGTTAAAAACCTTTCAGTATTCTGATCAATTGTTCTCCCAATAATTTTTAAGACATTTCAGTATTCTGCTCAATTATTCTCCCAATAATTTTCAAGACATTTCAGTATTTGCCTCTACCGGGTTCTTTTCCTTTTATCCTTTTAAAAATTCACAAGTGTACTAAGTTCCCACTCTTTTATAGTTTGATTTGCCAGGTATATGATCATCTCAATGCATGGTTCAACCGAAGCTTCAACATTATTTAACAACGTCTGGGGGTCCAGTAGTCTCACTCTTTTTTTTTATCTTACAACTTTTTTTTCCTCAATTCTTATAGATAGCTTTGATGCTGCTTCTGCTATTTGTAGATTTTCATTGTTCCATGGAAACTTCGATAATTTCTCAGAGTGTTCAATAATTTTTCATAATGGCTTGTCCAAGCATCCTTATTGCCTTGTCTGTATGTTACTAACACTCCATTGTCATTTCAAATGCACTTCTTTCCGACAATATCCATATTTATCTTTGCTATCCTGAATATTTTATTTTTTGTCATCTCTTTGTAGCATATCTGGAAACTTGGCTTACTCAGCCTCCTTCTTCGCCTTGTATATTGATGTTATTGGCCCGCTTTGTCTTCAGATACACATCTTTATTCACTAAATCTTTATCAATTAACTCCTACGCTTCATCTTTATTTTGATGGACTTCTCAAATTCTCTCATCTCACCACCAAGTCACACTTTGTCTTGGGGCTCTGTCATCCACCCACAAGTCTAGTCTGTTACATCCAACAGTGTATCCTTCAGTATACTTCCACACATGTTTTTAAAATAAGTATATCTAATTTTAATGAAATAATATGCATATCCTTTTTAATGAAATTTAAATCATGTGTATAAGGAACTAATTCAGAGAATTTTCCAAAGTTTTAGTTGCTGCTGGCTATATTAGTGGGAGAAACAGGAAGCTGCAAAAAGAAGAAGAAAGCAATATGATGTTATTAGCATAGTAAAAAAGAGATGTTCCTTATTAAATCTCGAGCAACGTCTGATCATACTACTAGTATATATATATATATATATATATATATATATATATATGTATATATATATGTGTGTGTATATAAATATACATGTGTGTATATATACATATGTGTGTATATATATGTGTATGTATACATATGAATATGTATATATATATACATATGTATATATATACATATGTATATATACACATATATGTATATATATATATACATATATATACACACATATGTATATATACACATATATGTATATATATACATATATATACACACATATGTATGTATGTATATATATATATATATATATATATATATATATATATATATATATTTAAAGTGATGGTTGTATTGTTCCAACGAGAAAAGATAAAAGTATATTTAAAAGAGTGTACCCATCAACAATTGGGGGGTTTTCAGCCTTTTATCATTTTTTATGTTAAAATATTTTTATAACGCGTTTCAAGCTTTGTACAGCTCTCTTTAGATATATTTTTATATAAAGGTTTTTTAAATTAAAAACACCTGTATATACTTAACTTGATACCAAGAATAATAAAGGTGTTCATATGCACAAACTATTTCCAAAAGAATGTCTACACTCTGGCCCGTTCTCGTAGAGAAAAAAATAGCCTACATTGGGAAGATAAAATTGGATACAAAATGGCTGCAGTGAAGATGACGATCATAAAATGTGCCTTGATGATCCTACTGCACTTTTACCCCTTCAACAAAAATACCCCCGACCAACTCGACTAGCAGCAAAATCCCACCACTTTACTAAAGAGTTCCACAGATATTAGAAAACTTTCTACTCTAATAGTTTTTTTTTACTCAGATTGCTTGCTCTCCTCACTCTCTATTTCCTGACTGTGCCAATAGACAGAAATTTAAATGTAATGTGAACAGCCATTTTGCTGGACAATGCTTCGCTTAAGATGTCTCTTATAAATCTGACTTCTGATTGCAGTAAAACAAACACGTTTCAAATGATCTTTGTCACTTTTGACACCTGACCAGTAATCGATTTATCTTTGTAAAGATGACCGTTATTATTTGTCAATTTCTGATACCATAAATAATATTGTGAGTTAATTTTTAACCATCTATATTTTACAATATTGTACAGGTGTCGAATCTATTTCACTTATAATTACACAACGACCACAGTAGTTTCTTTTTGTTTTTCTTCTGTTCATTTTCTCTTATGCACATGCTTTTTTAAAAACCTTTTTGATCAATTCACCCCGACAACGCCAGATATCTTTGATAGTATATATATATATATATATATATATATATATATATATATATATATATGCATAATAATTTATTATATTATAATTATTTATTATAATAATTATTAAATGCCTACAGACATTAGTGTTTCATCATTTCGGGAATCGTCAGTGCAGGGTGTCCTGATTAACACCAGTCGATAGATTCGAACCTGGCGACAGAAGCCATCCCTGGCTTCATTAGCAAGGACCTACTCCATTCAGCTGCCATTAACGGTGAGAAATGCTATTGAATTGTAAACATTTATTTTTTTAAACGTTTTTTTTAACGTCTGTCAGAGTGATCTAATCATTATATGATGATCTGCACATAAGCGCTAAACTGACCGACTTTTAATTCAACTGATGTTGCTCAATGATAAGAAACGAGTTTCTTAAAGGGGCTGACATATATATATAAATTTCTGTTGTATACTCTATAATATATAATAGACATAAGGATAAAACGATTGTACACATATCCAAGGCAATAATAGAATAGCAGAAACCTAGAAAACGACCTTCAATCAGTATTGGAATGGGGCCGTAATTGGATGGTGACATTTAATGCTACTAAGACTAATCTCCTTTCTTTTAATAACTATAAAAGCACCTCAACCACCGATTGCCATGACAAATAAAACTCTACATGAAAACTCTTTGTTCAAACTTCTCGGCATAACATTCACAGACAACATGAATTGGAACAAATACATTGAGGATGTTGCCAAAGTTTGCTTAAAAAAAGGCTCCCTTTACTGTGCGAGAAAAATTACTCCCACCAGAGAGCATCCTATATGTATGCAAAGTCACAACGCCCCCATGCCTGGAGCATTGTTGCCACATTTATGTTAGGACATCAGCCACTAATTTTTCACTCTTAGACAGGATTCAAAATGAGTCTAAAACCTAATAGGTCCCGCACTATCGACCAATCTCCATCCCTTGTCTTATCACTACAATGTCAAATCCTTGTTGCTGCTTTACAAGTACTTTAATAGAATGTGCTCCGATGAACTCACAGCATTCCCACCCTCTCAATGTACATACCCCTGACTAACCAAACAAGCAGCAAAATTCCAGTCCTATACAATTCAAATCTTTAGATGCTGGAGTGCAAGAGTTTCTTCTTTTGGACTGCTGGAGTTTGGAATTCCCTTTCTGTTTTCCGCTTCCCTGACTGAACTGACATGCAAAACTTTAAATGTAATGTGAACAGATACCTCGCTACTCAACTGCCCTCAATCCCCTGCTAGACATGTTCCTAAATAGCAGCTTCTTTTATCCAAGTGGAAATATGCCTTGTTTAAATTAAAATAAGTGGAAAAAAAGAAAAAAAAAAGTGGAGAAAGAAAAAAAAAACAAGAAAAACAAAAACACTTGACGTCAACGGCTGATTTGCTTGCATTATAAATTTTCGGCTCCTTTTTCTCACAGATGTCTATTTCACTAACTGACTCAACTCTTGATTATTTTTCAAATGAATCGCCATAGTACTCGTGGGGGAGCAAATGATCTTTCAAAAACATTTACCTGCTTAATGTCTCACAAAACTGACTTAACTGTTGCCTATTTTATACTCCCACTTTCTCATAGCATGTGATTTTGTTTGACCAATCAGAGCCTTCGGTTTATCTCTTCACCATCTTTTTATTTATTATTCTTCATGTTCCTCTCTCTCTCTCTGTCTGTCTGTCTCTCTCTCTCTCTCTCTCTCTCTCTCTCTCTCCATTCAATCTCTTACTTCGTTCATTTCTTAATAATCTTTTATTTTTTAAAACTTTTTTCTCTTAATTCTCGTGTATCACATTCTGTATCAGAATATTACTTCCCTCTCTCCATCCTTGGCCAGACTATCTCTCCCCCTCATTCCTTCATTTCCCAACTGGCCCAAATCAGAATGGCCCATTGTCAAACAAGGACTATCATTTTTACAGACTAGAATGAAGAGTGGGCAACATTGCCAGTTACGGGAGGAGAAGAGGGAATGGCTGGAAAGACAAAATAGTGTTGGGTGGGGCTTGAGTTTTTGAAGTTTCTGTCTGCCAAAACTGATACCGGAGCTGCCATGTCATGTTCACATGGGTTTGTTCCTTTTCATTGCAAATCTAATTGATTTTCGCCAAAACAAATGGGACAAAATTGATTAACATCGTCTACACCTCATTTCCAAAATCTGGAATCGCCCCATTCGCCCACTCATCTCTCACAACGACTGCTTTTACGCACATGTTATCCAAAAACTTCTCTTTTTCTCTATCTCCTTTTTCCCTCTCTGTTTTCTCCCTCTCTGTATCTATGAGTATTTCTCCATCTAATTTTCAATTCGAAATCTTTTTCTTTTTTAATTACTTTATGTGTTGATTTTATTTTGTTTCTGATTCTTTTCTTTTTTTCTTTATTCTCTATTAACTGCAGCACATTTTTACCTTTTTTACATTTTTACCTTTTTTTTACATTTTTACCTTTTTTACATTTTTACCTTTTTTACATTTTCACTTTTTTACATTTTCACTTTTTTACATTTTTACTTTTCTTTTACATGTTTTACTTTTTAACATTTTCACTTTTTTTACATTTTTACTTTTTTACATTTCCGCCTTTTTTTTTTTTATTCCATCATTTTATTTCGTCCTCTTTTTCCCTTTCTGATCTTTTCTATATCCTCTAACTTACACATCATTTTCACTTTTCTACTTTCCCATTTTTCATTTTTCCTTCTGTTTATTTTCTATTCATTTTTATTTTCCTTTTTTCCCCTTCATTTTTATTTCCCGTTTTTTGTTTCCCCGTTTTTATTTCATCCTCTTTTATTTTTCCTTTTTATATTTTCCTTTTTCTTTCGTTTTCTTTTTTCTTTTCTCTTTTTCTATTGCCATATAAT
The DNA here is from genome assembly GCF_053919585.1 of Euprymna scolopes. NCBI lineage: Eukaryota > Metazoa > Mollusca > Cephalopoda > Sepiida > Sepiolidae > Euprymna > Euprymna scolopes. Next base: position 27,096,750 of record NC_136488.1, read on the forward strand.
TTTATTCCCACTCTTTTTTATGTCCATCCTTTTTTATTTCTGCTCTTTCTTATTTCCCCTCTTTTTTCTTTTCCGCCCGCCCCTTTTCTCGTTCTCTTTATTTTTCATTTCCTGTCTTATTCTTTTCTAACATTTCCTTTATCCATTAGCTGAAGCACCATTTAAAAAATTTTCCCCACTTTTTCTTTTCCGTCTCTGTTTTTAACATTTTCTTTAACCTAAAATACCGTTTTCTAATTTTATTATATTTTTCCTCCCTTTCCTTTTTTCCCGATCTTTTATATTTCCGTTTCTTCCTCTAGTCAAAACATCCATCGATACAGGTTTACTAACCGGAATCAATGGCTGTTTTGGCTATAATCTCAAAACGACTATACTGATAAAATAGTGTTCGAGATTAGTATATTTATTGATGCCATTCCTACACCACGCTCTATAATAGACATGATGAAAAAAAGAATGTACCCATATCCAAGGTAATAGCAGAAAGTCTGGCATATCTTTCAAACTCCTCGGCAACATGAACTGAAACAAATATATTGAGGACATTGCCAAGACTGCTTCAAAGAATGTGGGCTCCTTCTATTGTGTTAGAAAATTGCTCACACCAGAGAACACCCTATGTTATTGCAAAGCCACAATTCTCCCATGCATGGGGTATTATTGCTACATCTGAGCGGGTGTGTCTACTAGTCTGTAATTCATAGGCAGGATTCAAAAACGAGTCCCAAATTTAATAGGTCCAGCTTTATCAGCCAAGCTCCAATCGCTATTCCATCACTGCAATGCTGCATCCTTGTTTAATAAGCACTTTAATGGAATTCTCTGATGAACCAATAGCATTCCCCCCCCCCTCAACGTAATAAAGTGAGGTGAGGGAAGTCATCGTTGGTGAGTGCAGAGATGGCTGATAAGCCCAATCTTTGCTTGAAAAGTTCTACTGAAATGAGAACAGGGAATGGTAGCAGATGTCGAGGGCTTCAGAACATTTTCCTTCCTGTTCTTTCTGTGCTTCTCTGCTTTTCAGCGACATTTTGGTTACTTTCATATTTGTGGGCACCGTCATAAACAGCAGCCCGCCACTTGGCTCTATCTAAAGCTGCCTGCTGCACCCATGATGGCGGATCAATGTTGAAAGCCTTCGGTGATGCCTTCAGAGTGTCTTTAAATCGTTTTCTCTAGCCGCTATGGGAGCGCTTGCCATGTTGGAGCTCAGCAAACAGAAGCTTCTTGGGTAGTCTGTAGTCTGGCATGCGGGATACATTACCAACCCAGCAAAGTTGAACTTTCATCAGGATAGTGGGGATGCTTGGGAGCTCAACGTGAGTGAGGACTTCTGTGTCTGATATCCTTTCCTGTCAGCCTATGTCAAGCAGTTTCCTCAGTCTGGTGGTGTGGACATGATTTAATTTTCTAGTGTGCTGTTGGTAGGCAATCTACGACTCACATCCATATAGTAAGGTGCTTAGCATGACAGCTTTATAGACTTTGATCTTTGTCATTGAGGTGATGCCTCCTCTGTCCCATACATTCTTGCTTTAATGAGTCTGGTGTTGATTTCATCGTCAATAACTACTCTTGACTAACCCAATGAGAAGCAAAATCCAACCCCTTCACTGTTGAGGTCCTTATATGCCTGAAAGCCTTCTAGTCTTAATTGAATAAACATAATCCAATTTACGCCATTATCGATAAACATGGTGCTGTCTCACTGACCAACTGACACTTATCCTCAAGTGGCCTTTGGGCCTTGATATACGGTGATTTTCACCCTAATAAAAAAGAAAATCGCCAATTTCTCTATTTAGATTGATCACTATTTTACTTTGGAAGAGCCAGTATTCATATGCACCAGTGGCAGGTTAAAGAAAAAGATGTTTTCAAAGCCAATGAGATCTTCGATTGGCTTAAATTATTCTCTACTCATAGAATCATTTGGTGTTCTGCTGACGTTTACAATAATGTGCCTTTCAATTCGCTAAAATTATTTTTTTCCTGAACATGCTGACAAACAAAAATCATCTCCATTCACATGAGTCATGCAATTTTGTTCTGTTACTTTCAAATGATTTCATTTTTCTCCATAATTGTTTGCTAGTGAGAATAAATGCATTACTTTAATTGCAATTTCAGTCACATAAATTATTTTAATTTCTGCATCTTTACTATAGTGTTATTTTTCATCTGTTTAATGTAATATATTTCCTCGGCCCATCACGTTAAAACCTTCATTGAACTCTTGGGCAATACCGGGTAGGATTCGCTAGTATATATATATATATATATATATATATATATATATATATATATATTAGTGATGGAACGATTCTAATATTTTTCCTGATTCTGATACAATTACCGATTCCGATTTTTTTTATAAATCTCTAAATATTCAAGATAAAATGGCTATTTTTCTCTGATTACCGTTTTTTTTTATGGCAATCGGGGAAAAAAATAATTTTAATTGTGCATATATTTTACAAACGTAAAAACACACTTTTGGAGTATGATCTTTTATTTTTACTGGTAGTTTAAATTAAATAAATATTTATTATTTTATTATTACTATCAGTAGTGGAAGATTATATGACAGCTGCTTCATCAATCGCATCAATCCAGAGATTTAAATTCCAGATGGCGTGTCACTATCAATCATGACCACTGGTGTAAAATGTCTTGCTATCTGCGCTAATAAACTTTCTAGAGGGATTGGAAGAAATGGTATTGTTTAAATAAGTGTATCCATTTTGTTTTTTTACATATTTTACGTTGAAATGTTGAAATTGAAGTTTTCCTTTTAACTGCCGAATACCGTTAAATGCTCATGTAAAAAAAAAGAAAAGTTTTTCTTCTTCAGCTTGCAACATTTTCGGCACACACAAAAAACGACAATCCTTTTTCTTTTCCCGTTTCAACGTTCGTAGCAAATCCGTCTTTCTTTCTTCCCACTGACACGCGAAGTAACCGGACGTTCAAACGGCTCTGAGTTAACAAACAATTTTCCCGCCAACTTTTTTATATGCACAACCGACTTTTTATATACACAAATTCGACCACATCTTAGTTTGCATATGTCCTCTTTTCGTTTTTTATCGGTCGGGTTTCGAGTTCGAGTGTCGATGACTTTTTACAATAGGCACACGTCACTCTTAGACAGTTGTTTCCATGCATGGTAACTGAGAGAACTCTATTTTTTAGAGAAGAATATTGTTAAATTAAGTGGAAATCATAATTAAATAAAGATTTTTTTCTCAAAATACTGTAACATTTTTAATCAATAAAACAAAGAGAAAAGTATGTACAAAAAGAATCATTTTAATGAATTTTTTTGGAGTCCTAGTGTTGGTTTTCAAAGCTTTCTACACACTTTTTACCTTCATGTCATAGCCTGAGTAGGTTTTCTTTATACCAAGTCAAAAAGACGTCCTTGACAATCAATTCAACAGAGTCTGCGTCATTCATGAGTTGGTGATGACCTCGCATTTGTAGGGTTGAATTATAGTTTTGTGCAGTTTTAGAGGCCCGCCTTCCCAGGCTTTCTTCTTTCCTTGAGATGGGGTTAATTGCTAATCACCTGAGGCACTCTCACTGTGGAATGCATATTTTGACGTCCAGAATGCACATTGTGTGTTGGCTTTCAATCCTCAGCTTTCGACTTTGTGTCACACCTTTCGTGATGGGAGGGAGCTAAATACATACATTTACCATCATTTTGGGGGGTTGAGAATATTACTAAGTATACCTCCATTTTGTGATGAACATAATTGTAATGAGCTGAACACCCCTCGGAAAATAAAAAAAGAAAACTCTATAATTGTGACCTTGGATGTTCAATCAATCTATCTCATCCATAGCCTTGAGGAGCACAGGCCATCCACAACTTTGTAGATGCTTTTGTAGTAACGAGTTCTTTTATCAGGGTGAAGCTGCTGGCCCCACGCCTAACCTTCCCAGAAGATACATACAGCGCCTAGTCTTCCCAAATTGTCACCCATCTGGTACTAACCAGGCTCAATATTGCTTAACTTCAGTGATCTGGTGAGAACTGGTGTGTCAACGTGATTGTGCCGTACATTTTTAATCAATAGCAATCTGTTATTTTTTCAAAAGGAAAACACACACACAAAAAAAATACAATACATCTATTCCCAAACTCTGCTTTTTTTTAAGCTAATGTGTAAATAACATTATAATTTTACTCATAAATTAAAAAAAAAAATTCTAGTAATGTTTCAAGTGTTTTGAACTGAACCAGCTTAAGCAATGTATTAGCAGAATCGTGAAGAAATTCTTCAAACGCTAAAATACAAATGTCTCTAATTGCTATACTCTTTCTTTCTTCGGTTTGTTGGAATTCGCTTTCTTTGTCACTTCCAAAAGCAAGTAACACATGCTGCTTTTAGGATTTGAAACGATTTTCATTGGTTGAAAATACTTGGAGTTAACACGTACATGTGAAAACTTACTTAAATATACATAATTGTTTCATTACAATTTTTAAAGATAACTCATTACTCGTGTGCGAAGATCTGTAGATTTTACAAAAACATTGTAACTTATTTTCATCTCAGTTCTTATGACAGGACTTGAACTCGGTTTTTTGTGTCCATATTTACATGAATCTCTATGAGGGTAAAATTAAACATAAGGTTGTTTTTATGTTGGAGATATCCATTCCCCCCCCCCGAAGCGACACTCTGGATTGAGACAAAAATAGAAATTGTTCCGATCAAGGAGGATCTACTACACCCCTACCCCACTCCAGACCGAGGACAGAACTGACACTATACTGTGAAATATTTATTTGCAGAAATATAAAAAAACGAAAAAAAAAAAAAAAAGAAAATGGGTGTCATTCGATATAAATGCTAACAAACGTTAATCCTACTCTTAACTAGAATCATTTCAGTCACCACAATACCACATTTACTTTAAGGGGCCGTTCTACTCAATATATCTCCATATTGATTTGAAAATTTAAAGTTTACATAAATATGCATATAAAAACACAGAGATTTTTATTGGGAGAAAATGAGGAATGGGGAAAGAACGAAAACAAAAATTTTGTTAGTAATACCCTCCCAATCCTTTCTAAATAACAGATCACCCACTGTTTTCCGGCTTGTTCAGAAGCAGGTCAATCTCTAAGTGATGGTGGAATATAAGCTAAAGAAAAATAAAATCCAGTGTACAAAGCTTGGAGTGTGGTTGGTGTCTTTCCAAGATAAGTGTAGCTTGGAAGAGGCGAGGTCAAAAAGTGGGGCTTGGGCATCCTGAAGGCTTACTATTAATAAGGAAGGAAGGTAATTCTTTCACTGAGAAGCTAAAACTTACACAAGGGGTTGCGATCAACAGGACCAGGAACTGCATAAACCATGCTCCAACAGGAACTCCTCCTCCTGGTTTTACACTTTGATCGCAGCCTGAGGGCCAAGTTATAATCCAGTCTTTGCTGATTATCATTATACACATGCAGCTCTGTATTGAGTGTAAAAATATCGTTTCATTATTTTATCGGTTTACTCTTTTGTCCTATATTTCCGCCACGGCTGATTCATGAACACGATTTTTTGTTTACCAAATTCCTCCTTCTCCACCAACACTTTCACCAACCAAACACCTGATAGCAAGTTCTTTGGCATTATCTTGTATTTAGAAATACAGAAGCCTAAAGAAGCCACCGTATTTACCAGATGAGCGACTACCTCTTCGACCAAGCCACTTGTATATCTTTGGCTATAATGATCATGTGTCCGCACATAACTACCATTTGTTGACTATTGGATTTTGATTAAGCCACCAAAATGGGAAGTCAATTGCTGCATTATATACAATAATACCATGTCTTGCAGCAAAAGTAATCTTCCATAGATGCTTTATGGTGTGACTTTTATTGGCATAAACAAAATAAATCAGTCAGGGGTCAATGGGTGGAATAAATGTAGCAGAAACTAGAGTTGCTCAAAAGTTTTCTTTGCAAAATAAATCTATAAAAAGAATCCTTTCCTTTTCTAAAGGAATATCTCTGAAAGTGTTTCCGATAACCTCATATAAACACCATGGATTTGGAATAATTCAATTTGCCCAGCCGATAGGCCATTGCGAATGTTTATATCGCATGAATATCACTTGTGTTACGGCATATCAGCCCTTTTCGTCTTATTTTATGCCGAATTTAGTCATTTTTGAAAAATAGTGTTTATTTTTCCTATAGATGAGTCATCACTTATGAAGGTCAATGGTGACTCAAGAATAGGGGTTAATGAAATTGTCAATTGGCTTCTGAACAATACGATGAGAGGATTAGGAATGACAGGTGAGATAGAATTTGACTATTTCAGAACGACTCAACAGTTATTTGTTGATATGTGACTTGAAAACAACTGTGTTGTACTCAGTTGGGATGCAGCTGTGCGGTATTGTATACTGCAGTTGGGAAGTCTTTTCAAGAGGGCTGTCTCTGAAAGCATGTTTCTAAATACCTCATATAAACACCATGGATTTAAAACAATTCAATTAACACGGATGATAGGTCAATGTGAATGTTTATAATAAAGGATTTTTTGTTGTGGCATATCAACCCTTTTTTGTTATTAAATGATAATACATCCAGATATTTTGGTAAAAGATTTTACACTTTAATTTTTTTAAATCTTCGAATATTTATGCATGATGTAAATTTATGCTTACATTTCTGTTTCATGCGATACACAATATTCTATTTCCTCTAAAATAGTGGATCTGAGACTGATGGTAATAAAGGAGTGACTCTACACTCTCTGTTGAATATTAGTGGGTATATCAGCTAGTAATTATTTGGTTCAATTATATTCAAAGAGATATTTGAGATGTAAACAGGATGCATCATAGACTAAGGTCAGCAGGGTTTGGGCGGTTAACCCTTTGGAGTAAGCAGCTGGGATGGGAACCGGCATTTAATAGAACTGACACTAGATGAGGAATGTAAGAACAAAATATTCGTGGATCTGGATGGAAAACGCAGAGCAGCCAAGCATATTTGGATATGTCCTGAAATTGTGTTTTAACGAAACATATAACTGACAACAATTAAAACAATACAAACCTATGAAGTCAAAAGTGACCTTGTGACTGGGTTTGAATCTCCTGACTGGCAGTAATTATCATTTTTTACACTGATGACCGCATAAGAATAAGCATACAACACTAGTGTCGGTAGATATAAAAATAATTGTTAATATTTATTTAAAAGTATTATATATATATATATATATATATATATATATATATATATAATAGTATTATTGCCTTTGGCGATATTCTTTTTTGTATAAAGCAATTAAAATGGAAGGTATTTTTTAACATAACTCAATTTTTTGTTATTAAAATATGTATGAAAAGAATCTTTAGAGAAACGCAATTTTAGTATAACATTATATATACATAGATACTGACAGACTAATAAAGGTACATAAAATCCAGAACCCCTAAACATGCATATAAAATATGCATTTTCATAAGAAACTGATATATCCTGAAAAAGGATATATCAGTTTGAAGTAGTGGTTTTGATTATGGTATTAGAGAAATAATCCAGTAAATCGCCATAATAAACGGTTGTTCATAGTCGTAGCTCATATGTTCAGTCTTTCAGCATATTTTTTTAGCTCTTCACCAGGCTGCAATACCCGTTTGTATTAATAGCTTATACCAGCCAATCCTAAGCTTTGTATGGAGGAACCCGGATGTATTCATATTCATTACACCAGGAATAAAAATCTGGACGAACTGTTCTCATTATTGATGCAATCGTCCCAAATGACTATTGCCTTAATAGAATCGAACACGAAAAATCACAAAATATCAAGACCCGAAGAATAACTTGAAAACAACATGGCCTTTGAAGGAAATAAACATTATACCACTCATGCTCGGGGCAACTGGCTTAATTATTTTTTGTAATACTTAGAAATAATACCTGGAAGAACAAGCTGTAGCAAAATACAAACAGAAGCTGTAAAAGATGCACGAATTCTTAAAAGAGCTCTCGGATATAAATTTAATGCATAACGATATCAAATGATAGCCCGTGGGAAGGGCCCCCTTGATCTAACTAAACTAGTAGTAATAATAATAAATAAATATTAATAAATAATAAAAAATAAATAATAAAAAAGCAAAACCGAACGCTAAAGTAGATCATCTGGTAGTTAAAAGCTTATCATCACAAGTGATTGTTGGTATGGATTAAAGATGTCATTTATGATTGGGGAAAAGAAAACAAGCAAAAAAAAAAAATCCAAAACTAAATATAATTATATTCTCTCATCCCGAAATTGATTAACCAAGAGAGCATAAGGGATGTCCATGAACACATTTTTGTTTTTATCTCCCTTTCTAAAGTGGGGAGGGGGGGCTGATGATAGAAAAATCAACGTTAAGAGAAAATAACAACATACACAGTTGACCTGCTCACCATTGATTAATCATCGAAGTTCGTTTTGTATTTTGTTGGGGGTTAAAAGTTTTAGCAATAAATTGAATTTGCAGTTTGATTTTTATTCACCTTTTGCATTGTTGCCTTTATTATTTGATCGCTAAAACAGTGACAAAATCACTGCTGAAACACACACACACACTTGATATCTAATGTCTGAATGTTCCCCAGGACTGCATAGATGTAATTTTTATCACACTATAAAACAGAAAAGATACAGTCAGACTGTGGCAACTGTCAAGGTATCAACATTATTGTTGTAAACCCGTGCTAGGTGCCACGAATGAAAGAAACCACAAGTAGTGTAAAGTGTATAAATATAATATGTATTTATCATGAAGAATACAGGAGTCACTAAAGTGGTACGAGGGAAACGTGTTCGTAGCATGCGGTTAAACATGGTATGAATGTCTCCATCTAGTCTCTGAAACCAGTGATATTTATAAGACTGGTTGATTCCACTTAGTTCTCAAATAAGGGTGATTTGCACCCCCACAACAATTGTTGAAATGTTGGGTAAGCCCCTTCCAAAGCGCTTGCTTAACAGGTTTACTATCCCAGAATGGCAGACTGGTTTAAAATATAGTCATAGCAAAAATGGATATCGTTATGACCTCATCTGCCTGGCGCGCGCACACACACACACACACACACACACACACACACACACACACACACACACACACACACACACACACAAAAAAAAAGAGTTACAGTTAAGTTTACCAAAATGATCCAAGGTGGCAAAACTAAAGTAAATTATCAATATTAAAGAATTAATATTTATAAAGTAATCTCAACCAGATGTAAAAGGATGATAAAACAAAATAGGAGATAGAGCTTATAATGAGAACAAGTAGTTAAAAAACACTTTGAAAAAGAGGTAAAAACATATTTAATTTTAAAAAGAAAACACTAAATAAGTGGATAGTCCTTAATCCACGGAGTTTTGAAGAAATACTTTCCTTATCATCAGAGGGTACGATTTAACAAAATGCAGGATCGGATTTTGCTTGCAAAAGTATTAAATGAAACTACAAGTAAGTTATAGATCTTACTTGATAACAAAAAGTGAAGCAGAGGGAATAGGGGCAATAAAAAAGTGATTTCACGTGAATGGACAGTCTGGTGAAAGGTAAAGTATCCAATGACGGTAAAATGTAAAAATATAAGTCCAAGAAAGTTAATTGAGTTTGCAAATGTTAGAGCTAAAATACAAATTATTTATATAAAAAAAACTATGTTACATATTCAGAGACACACCTTCATTGCAGTTAATCTGCCTTCTAAAAGGCTTTTAACAATCCAAACATCACCAGCGACTTGTTTTTTCATTCAGAGGTAAAACAAATTTCTACTGAAATCATCCACAGACGAGTTTTATTTAAATTGTCATATAGTTTCTAACAATACTATCCCTCTCTGTCATATATATATATATATATATATATATATATATATATACTTTTTATTTGTTTTAAAATTTATCGAGCACTCTTGTGTGAACCTCGTTAAAATTCATTATTTGCTTCACCTCTGGAAAATATCTATCTATCTATCTATCTATCTATCTATCTATCTATCTATCTCTCTCTCTCTCTCTCTCTCTCTCTCTATATATATATATATATATATATATATATATATATATATATATATATATAACTACTTCATTTACTCACATAAAATTAATATACAAAAGTATAGATTCATGCGTAAACTTTAAGTATTTACTTCAAAAGTGCTCAATACGTAGGTAGAGCTAGTTAGTAATTTATAAAATATATATGGCGATTAAGCTACACTGAATATTCCTGAAGAATCCTAGAGTGGATGAAACGCGGAATATTCAGCGTAGCTTAATCGCCATATATATTTTATAAATCTCTCTCTCTCTCTCTCTCTCTCTCTCTCTATATATATATATATATATATATATATATATATATATATATCACAGGCTAATTACCGAATTGAAATGAATCTATGTGGACCATTTTATATAAATTCGCCGTCAAAACCAAAAAAGAAAACAAAATCTCTATTCCAGACTAAAAGCAATTTCAGATGAAACAACACAATAAAAAAAAAAAAAATTCTTTTGGCCAAAGAGAAAGCAGTATTAAAAGAAAACCAAAACCAAATCTAAACGAGAGCAACTAATATTGTTAAACCTTGTTTCTTTGTCACACAAAACATATTTAATTCTTATTTGTGAACGTTCATAAACAATCTCATAGTATAAATCCTTTGAAAACTACAGTTTCAATTTTTTTTGTGTTTATATTACATGCTTATACGCACCAAATGGAAGAAGACAAATTGGCGAAAAATATAAAAAAACATTATTAAAGATATTGTCTTAGGCAAAGATAAGAAAAGAACACTAGTATTGATTTTATTTGAAAGAATTATCTTCATTGCATTCTTAGTATCGAGTTTTCTATTCCCACAAGTGATATATCTTTTTGAACAGACTAATATTAAAGCCTCTTGTAATATCTGAAATGATGGCAAATGTAAAGCTATTAAAACCATTACTCTTAATAATAACCACTTATCGATGAAATTATGGAATAAAAATATTTGACACTTATGCATTTTAATTTTTTAGGATATCTTTTTTGTTTTCACTTTTGAAAACCTCCACACGGAACAGGGGGAGACAAACTCTGAAAATATGAAAGTTTTGCGTAACTTTTTTTTTTTTTTTGTAAAAGCAAAACAAATACACTTAATTAACAGAATAACACAAAATAAAACTGTGATTAAAAAAAAATAGTTCTCAGCGTTCGTATTACTTTCTACGATTCAACCTACTCAGTTCGGTTTCCAAGAACTCGATTTTTCCTGTTCTCTGTACTTTAGGTTTTCTATAACGTCTTTTCATTTACTGCTTCTCAAACTCTGCTAGACTTTATTAGCTTCTTTAACTCTGCTAGCTTCTAAAACACAAAAAAGTCGGTCGAATCGTAATTCCCCATTATATGACGACGATTAGAAACAAGTCTGACTCTAATCACATTTCAACCTACTGTTTCTTGACGCTTTCAATTTTCAAAGTTTGATGTGAATCGTTTAATGCTTTCATTTCTAGACGTTTACAATTTTCACAAATCGCACTTCCATCTGAGTCGCATCAACTTTATATTTCATGCCGAAATAGCTTGTAATTAAAAAAAAAAAACACTAATTCTCAGCGTTCATATTACTTTCTACCTGACTTTAGGTTTTCTATAATATCTTTTTGGGTGGTGGAGTCTCATTTGTATATCAATACTTTATGGCTGACTGGGAGAGCTTCCGTACATTCATATCTGATCTACCTTTGCATTCCATGTTTAAAAAGGATGTGTCCTCCATAGTATCAGACCTGACCAAGTGGTTAATTGTAGGCATAGACTGATTCATACCATCCAAAAAATTCCAACAGAAACCTAACAGCCAGCCATGGTTCTCCCGAGAATGTGCTGCTGCCATCGCGCACAGAAATCACTTTTTCCATAGCTACCAACATAATAAATGTACTGAGACTAAAGCTAGTTTCAAGACTGCCAGCAACCACTGTAAAAGAGTAATAAAAAATGCGAGTAGCTATATGCTCAGTCCGTTAAATCCAAAGTAGCTGAGCAGCGACTTGGTTCCCACCAGTTTTGGCAAATAGCAAACAGGATCCTGCACAGAAGTGTGCATTCTATCCCAACCATCATCAATGGACCTGAGGTCATCTCGTCAGTATCAGACAAAGCCAAACTATTTGCCAAGAACTTTGCAGCTAATTCTACCCTAAGCGACGAAGGCCATCAACTCCCTGTATTTCTTTCTATAACAGACAACACGCTATGCAACATACAAATATTTGTGTGTGAGGTCACCAAGCTAATCAAGAACCTTGATACCAGTAAAGCAACTGGCCCTGATGGCATTCCAGTTATAATACTGAAAAAGCTCCAACCAAAACTTGCGCTCATACTTACAAAACTGTTTAAGCATTGCCTTAAGGAGAAGTGCTTTCTAACACCCTGGAAAACCTCATCAGTATGCCCTATATTTAAGAATTCAGGTGAAACGTCATCTCCCTCTCAGTACAGATCAATAAGTCTCCTATGTGTCATGAGTAAGTTACTGAAATCCATATTAAATAAAGAAGTAGTCAACCACCTCAGCAGAAACAACCTTCTTAGTGACATGCAATATGGTTTCCGCTCCACAAGATCTACAGCAGATGTGCTAAAGGTTATATCTCATAGGATTAGTGAATCTCTTGACAAAGGCTTCCTTTCCAGGGCAATTGCTCTTGACATATCAAAGGCTTTTGATAAAGTATGGCATAAGGGCCTACTTCGCAAGATTTCCAGCTATGGTATCACTGGAAATGTTTTCTCAATTATTAAATCATTTCTCTCCGATAGGTTCATAAGAGTAGTGGTTGATGGGCAAAAATCAGAGGCCCACAGTATTAATGCTGGAGTCCCTCATGGGTCCATCCGGGACCCAACTCTCTTTCTGATCTACATCAATGATCTCCCAAAACATATACTAAAATCATTCGTTGACATCTATGCTGATGACCCGACCATCTATGGCAACACATCAAAGGGCATAAATGACAAAGTTCTCTCTGATACTCTCTCCTCTGACCTTGAGCGCGTGGTAGAGTGGGGGAAGAGGTGGCTGGTTACTTTTAGTGTATCCAAAACCAAGCTTCTATCTTTACATCATCAATGCTCTGATCCCCATCTGGCATCAATTGAAATGGATGGCTCTCGTCTTGGGGAGGCTCCAAGTTTTGACAAGCTTCTGGGCTTGACCTTTACTCCTGATCTTAAATGGAACATGCACATCAAGTCTGTTGCCAAGGATGCTGGGAAAATGGTGGGATCCTTTTACCGCTCCAGAAGATATTTCACTAATGATGCAATTCTCTATCTGTATAAAAGCCAAGTACGTCTAAGGATAGAGTACTACTGCCACATCTGGGCAGGAGCCTATCCGGCCTTGACAAAGTACAAAATAAACTTGTGGCTTAGTGGGGGATGCCCTTTTCTCTTCTCTGCAGCCTCTCTTGCACAGAAGAGATGTTGCGAGCCTGTCTTTGTTTTATCGTTATTGCCATGGCAAGTGCTCGTCTGAGCTCCAATCTCTGCCTGCCCTCGCCAATCTTTCACAAACAACACCCGTCTAGCTGAAACTACTGTCATTAATTTTCCCCACTCTATATCTGTGCCTAAATCCAAACGTAGATTCCATGAGCAGAGCTTCTTTATTAGAAGTGCACGACTGTGGAACTCTCTTCCGTTTGCCTGTTTCCCACTTGACTACAACTTGGATGTCTTCAAGTCCAACATAAACAAATTCTTGACAAACCGCTCTCTTAAGTAAGACACTTATCAAATATCCAATACTAATGATTACTACGATACTATCTCATTGATTACTGTACATGCAATAACCCTTATCCCCGAGTGGCTTCCGGGCCTTGATAAGTGGTGACCTCCATGTAAAAAAAAAAAATCAGTGCATTTCAAACTACAAAAACATTAACTATCTGTGCATTTATTGAATTAGTATAAAACATTTTTAATTTTCTAAAATAATTGGAATTTCAAAATAACTCACATTAGGCATGTTTTGTATTTTTTTCTGAAATGAATTAAAGTGGTTATTATATGAAAATGAATGATTTTTTTTATCAAACAAACTTTTTAATGAACAGTCCACATTCCCTCCATTTTATTTGTTGCAATAACTGTCCATCTGTTACAGATTTGAGTATATCGACTGCAACTAGATTATATGACATGCGGTTTACCTCAGAAGTACATGCTTTTCTTAGTTCTTTCCATGTAAATGTTAAGTCCCTCAGCTCGGACATTTCTTTATAACAGTTCAAGGCGAAAAGAACTATTACTCATGTACTACCTTTCTGCATTTCTCGTCTCACGCACGCATTTCTACACATTAGCAAGTGTCAGACAAATAGAAGAGAATCACTACCAATTTACACGCACTAATCAGAACAAGGTAAACCAACGCACACACATACACGATGCCACACTACCAAATATTCACATACGTATATTACTTACATAAGCATACTCATACTATGAACATTTTAACTTGTGAACTTTCTTCACCAAACGAATGTTTACATAAATGAACATTTTCATTATTGAAAATAACTTTTATATTCTTATCTCTTGTATAAAAACGTTTTGTTTTAAACTTTCATTTTTCTCAGGTTTTTGCATTTACAAAACTCTGTTTATGTTTTAGCTAGCACTTGTTGCCTAGTGACCCTTCTATTCTTTTAATGCTTAATTTATTTCCATTGTTACATGCACCTGCCCATATATATATATATATATATATATATATATATATATATATATATATATATATACACTTCAGAATAATGTATTTGCCGTGGAAGATTCAAAATACGGATTGGATCCCTTTACCTCAGTGCTACCGAAGACTTTTCACTTCGGAATTTACCATACGATTTGAATATGAAATTCAATATCCTTTTCATTCTAAACCAATATATAATTTCCCTTACTCTATGATTTAAAACCTTTTAATTATGATTTTCTATGTTTATTGATTAAGCTATTAGGTATAAACCGCTATAATATTTGCTAATATTTTCTCCTCTGAGGAGATGGGTAGACATTGAAAACCTATAGGTTTAGGAGATATACTTTTTTTTTCTTTTTTTTTTTTTTTTTTTTTTATTACATTTTCACCTCAAACAAGGCAAATTGCCACTTTGGTGTAGGGGGCTACTATCAGGGGCAACAACTACTGGGGTACTATGTAGGGATTTGGGCAGCAAGGTGTCAGTTCACGTTACACTTGAACTTCTGCACGTCAGTACTGTTGGGGAAGCAGGGACCTGGAATGGAATTCCAGAGTCTTGCGGTTCTGGGGAAGAAACTATTGGAGTAAAAAGATCTTTTACATCTAGGGACCTCTACAGTGTGGGGGTGGGATCTAGTAGACTGTCGGGTTTGTCGAGGATGCTCGCGTCGTGGGGGCACAAGTGATTGCAGTTCATCAGAGCATTCACCACTAAAATACTTGTAGAAAAGGCAGAGGGATGCAACATTTCGTCGATGGGACAGAGGCTGAAGCTTAGATGCTAGTTCAGGGCCCATCAGGTTTGCGACTCTCTTTTGAACCTTGTCAAGGAGCGAGAGACTAGTAGCAGATGCACCAGCCCAGATGTGGCAGCAATACTCCATACATGGGCGAATGGTGGCCTTATAGAGGTACAGGATACTTTCGGGTGTTAGTAGTTTTCTAGCATGGTAGAGAGAGCCTACCTTTCTTGCAGCGGCCCTGGCAATGCCTTCAATGTAATTGTTCCAACTCATGTTTCCTGTGAACGTTAGGCCAAGGAGTTTGAAAGATGGACTCTCAGATAAAGAGTCGTTGGCCATTGCTATTGGTGGTAGAGAGGGTTTCTTGTAATTATTGAATGAAACTAGTTTAGTCTTGGCAGCATTGAACGCGACCAACCACTTTTGTCCCCATTCCACTACAGATTGGAGGTCTTCCTCTAGTGTTTCTGCCATTTCTTTAGAAATGTGTTCATTCGTCTTCCTGTCGTGTCTGCCATAGAGTGTAGTGTCATCAGCATATATACCCATCTCAGAGGCAATGTTGTCGGGGAGGTCATTTATGAATATCAGGAACAATAGAGGTCCAAGGATAGAACCCTGGGGCACTCCCGCATTTATATCATATTGTTTAGATGTGCGACCGTCGAGGACTACCTGGATTTTTCTCTTATCTAAGAAGGATTTAATTATGTTAAGTATTCTACCAGTGATACCGTATGATCTGATTTTACTTAGGAGACCCTCATGCCATACCCTGTCAAAAGCCTTAGATATATCTAAAGCTACCGCTCTGCCTTCCCCCGCTTTGTCCAGTGATTGGTATATACGTTCAGAGATCACGGTGAGGATGTCTGCTGTGGAACGGGCTTGTCTAAATCCATATTGTTTGTCAGTCAGTAGTTTAGCATCTGTAAGATGATGGACTAGAGCATGGTTAATTATGGTCTCAAATATTTTGGCAAAAAGTGGGAGGAGGCTAATGGGGCGATAATTTGATGGGTCTGTCCTTTCGCCAGAATTCTTGAATACTGGTACAACAGAAGCAGTTTTCCAACAGCCCGGAAAGCAAGCTTCATTAAGACATTTGTTGTAGAGTTTGGAGAGAACTGGAGCTACTTCGGCTGAGCACTTTTTTAATAGCACAGCTGGGATAAGATCGGGTCCACATGCTTTTGAGGTGTCAAGGTTTTTTATGATAGCATGCACCTGAGCAGGGGTGGTTTTCAGATCGTCTAGTGTGGCGTCTGTCCGCATAGGAAAGTCAGGTAGGGGGTGGTTGGAAGGGTCCAGTGTGGAGTTTGAGGCAAACCGACTGGCAAGCATGTTAGCCTTGTCGGTTGCTGAGGAGACAACCTCGTGATTGTTAGTTAGTGGGGGAATTGTTGATTGCCCATTATTTACTACACTGTTGTAGATTTTCCAGAAGTCTCGAGTTCCTAGTTTTTGTGCTTCGATGCGCTTTTTAGTGGTTTCCGTAAATTCTCTCTTAGCTGTCGCTATTTCTTTCTTAACGTTATTTCTAGCTTCTATATACTTCAGTCTGTTTGAACTGGACTTATGTCGGTTAAACCTACGGTATGCATGCTGCTTTTGAGTAATGGCAGTTGCACAAGTCGACGTAAACCATTGGGGAGAGTGGGGCTTACTATAAAATTTCCGCATGGGAACATGCGCTTCGATTGCAGTTTTGAACCAGTCAGTGGTCTCGTTTGCACACTGTTCAGCAGGGAGAGAGAAAATATTTTTCCATGGAGCATCTCTAATTAGTTCCCTGATGGCTTCCCAGTCAGCCTTATTATAATATCTCGTTGTTTTGAGCACTGGCTCTTCAGTTTTGGGTCTAGAGTTTAGGGCGATTTCAACCATTATCACTGCATGATCAGCGTTCCCGAGTGGGCTGTGGGCCTTTGCTATGCAGTCATCGGGAACTGTGGTCAAAAAAAAAAACTTATTGAATTGTATTCTTTGTCTTGAATATAATAAAAATTCTAGATTTGAAATTTAACCATTGCACGTCATAAAATTTAAATTACTAAATTTATATATATATATATATATATATATATATATATACAGAAGAGACGTTGCGAGCCAATCCTTGTTTTATCGTTATTTCCATGGCAGATGCTCGTCTGAACAATCCCTGGTCCCCCCTCGCCAATCTTTCACGAAAAACACCCGTCTAGCTGAATCCACTGTGAAAAATTTCCCCACTCTTTATCTGTGTCTAAATCAAAACGTAGATTCCATGAACAAAGCTTCTTTCTTAGAACTGCACGCCTGTAGAACTCTGTTCCGTCTGCCTGCTTCCCACCTGACTACAACTTGGATGTGTTCAAGTCCAATGTTAACAAATTCCTAATGAACCGCCCCCTTAAGTAAACACTTCATCAAATCTCCACACTAACGTAATGTACTTGCAATAACCCTTATCCCTGAGTGGCTTCCGGGCCTTGATAAGTGGTGACCACTGTGTAAAATATATATATATATATATATATATATATATATATAGATAGATAATCTTTCTTTTACATTTTTTTTTTTTGCTAAAACATATTTATTAATAATTCATATCAAATGTTGATACGATTCCTGGCAATACCCAAAGACCTATTGTCGCGTCTAAACATGTCCTCTACCAAAGCTAGGGACTAGGCGCTAAGTTCACCTCAGAAGTACATGCTTTATCAGTTCTTTCCATATATAACTTTTAGGTTCTTTAGCTCGCACATTTCTTTACAGCAGTTCAATAGATCGATAAATATCGCCAAGTTACTGTCAGTTGATTTCGGTCTCAAGTATATTGATCTTTTTTTAACATAGAACTTATTCGACTGGCCACAAAGTCCTACCTTTTTAGACATAACATTTTCTTTCAGTAACTCAACGAGTTTTTGCATGAACTACAAATACCGGTGATTTATACCTGGGTTCGTTTTCATACTTTAAAAATTGTAAATTTCAAACACTGATAATTTTTCAGTCTTATACAAGAAAATACAAGAAATGCTATGAGTGACACTATGTAACATGTCAGAATGATGGTCTCAAAAGGTAAGTCAGAAGGGCTGCTCCTGGTTTCAGATAGTGTATTTTAGCGATAGTAACGTTTTTGAAAATGGCAAAAACAGCGCTAACAGTAGTTAAATTGTCGAATGAAAAGTATCGATAAAAACATAAATGTTGTGAATAGGTCACCAGTTAGTAAGTACAGGGTCTTGGTATGATAGTGAGAAAATATAAATTAATGAGCAAAATATATTTATATCGATAATTTTACAGAGAGGTAAAATATACTTTGAAAGATCAAAGTTTATTGAGTTTATAAGATCTTGAATAAGAAGTAGACAAAAGTGTCAGAAAGTTTGTTTCAAAATTCTGTTGTGTGTATGAGTGAATAGGTTTACCTTCTGAGTGGCTGTGTTCACTAGATATATAGCAGCAGGCTTAAAGGAATTTCAGTGTGGAATATTCCAGTCTTCTAGAATGGACGTTGTTGACTCTTGGATGAACACTGGATTTTTGTTCACCAAGTCATTGTTTTATAGGAATTTCTAAGTTGTCAATCTGACACAGGATTGTAACTTATAGAGTGTGAAACGATTTTTATTGGTTGAAAATACCTTCAGTTAACACGTTTCTGTATAAAACCGACTTGCTTCCGAAGTGATGAAGAGAGCGATTCACATCGAAACAAAGAAAGAAAAAGGGTAGCAATTAAAACCATTTGTTTTTTAGCATTTATTCCAATCATATACCTATGCAAAAATCCGACGCTAGATTACCATGGAAGGGGAAAAAAGAGGAAAGAGTAGATCGAATGAGTACAGAACAAAAGGAGTAACTTATGTCGTTGGCTCCCGGGAAATATCAGTTAGTCTGCTCATGGCCGATTGTCAGTGTTTAGATTGGAAATATTTTGAAAACAAAGAAAAGAATGTTTAAATATGAGAAAGAATGTTATCAAAGTGAAATAAACATTTAAAGACAAAATTATATGTTCAAATACCTCCTGGAAATGTTAACTTGGTGAAAAAGAATGTTAACCAACGTAAACAAAATATGTGGCAAAGGTAGATCATCCGATTTGTGTCCTTTGTCACATGGAGTTAATGACGTAACAAGATAGTTTAGAAATACAAGTATTCAGTTGGTTATGCAGTTAATCAGAGAGTTTCGAGTGAGAAGACGGGACAGGAAAGTACTCGGTGGAAAGGAAGTCGTTTGAAAACAAACAAATACATGTTAAATTAACATCAAGTTTTATTTACATTACACCAACAAGAGAGAGTTCGGCTCGCTGTGTGGATTGCTGGTCTGGTTGGTCGATGCGGTTTTTTTGTTCTGGGGTTGCTCGCCATTCCTTTTCCGGAGATTACATATAACTGTATTTCCAGCGGAATGCTTCCATAGCTGACAGATTAGAAATTGATGTGCGAGACGAACGGGCATAGGAAAGTTACGTACGAGCTTATACAAGTGTTGGTCTATAAAATTTATTAGTTGCACTTTCAACACATGCGTGCGTATATACATGATGAAAGAATATTTTTAGTCTAAGAATATTGTTGGGCAGTTACCAGTGTTAAATCAAAGGAAGTCCCTCGATATGATACGCTCTACAAACTGTAGTACCCCAAATTATATGAAACATCATGGATTTTAAACTGAATGATCATTTATTGATTTGTTATCCTCATCTTCATTTATTGATTTGCTATCCTCATCTTCATTTATTGATTTGTTATCCTCATCTTCATAGTTGTTGTTTCACGATGCTTCGGTCAAATATTCCTCTGGCCTTCGTCAGGCGGTAACAGTCTGCAAATAAATAAATAAATATACAAATTACTCCTTTCAAAGGATTCCGATAATAAAATAATGTAAAAACTGAATTAGATATTTTGTTCAAACAAAAATAATATGAGACAAAAAAAAAAATGTTTCTTTTTTTTAAATATATTATTCATAGAAAGCAAACGTTCTTATACTATGGATTTAACGTTTGATGCATTAGTAAAATTTTATTCTCTTTTTAGCTCAAGATGAATTCTAATTCACCAACTATGTTATTGATTTTTTCCTTTCCCTTTGCAAAACTCAATCATGTTCTGCAAAGTCAAAAACAAAAACAATTTTCCTCTACAAAACAACCAAACTAAACTATATAAATAAATATTTTAAGCATACAACACTTACTAAAATGACCGGATTTGGCATTAAATAATCTGATAATGATTGGTATGTCGTAAAACAAAACAACCAAACCAAACACCATGAATAAATATTTGAAGATATAAAGAACTTGAAACAAAAATTCCAAAAATTACTGATTTCACCACTAAATAACCCGAAAAAGGTTGATATGCTGTAAAACAAAATAACCAAACCAAACACCATGATTAAATATTTGAAGATTTAAAGAATTTTAAGCATAAAACCTTTTTTCAAAGTGACTAGATTTGGCATCAAAAAGAAACAAGAAAAAGGTTGATATGTCGTAAAACAAAATCAAATCAAACAAAATAAATTCAAACTTCTCTTTCAGCTAAGGAACCCAAGAATATATGTACCTTTAAAATGAATCCATTTATCTGCACATTTAGTTATGATGGATATTAGTTTTCAAACTGTGATAGACGACTTAATTGATGGACAAAGTCTCCCATAGAGATGTGAGGATACATCCCCTTCCAAAAACGCTGTTGATTTTATCTTGCGCGATATCTTTAAATCATTTGACAGAAAACGAAGTCAATATTTTTTAAATAACCGAAAAAGTGAGAGGAGGTTATTTTTTTTTATCATATCTTATTGAAATTTTCTTTTTAAATCTTTAATTGAAGAAGAAAATGGGTAAGAAAACAAAACAAAAAAAAAGCACATTTTATTTTGGCGTTTGAAACAATTTTTATTTGTTAAAAATATTTTACGTTCACATGTTGTAATGAAAACTGTCTTGCTTTTGAAATGAAGAGATCGAATCTCAATGAAGCAGAGACAGAAAAAGGGTAGCAATTAAAGACATTAGCTTTTTAGCATTCATTCGCTCGAATCGCATCTCGATGTAAAAATGTAACGTCAGATTGTCATGAAAGAAGTGAAAAAGAAAGAAGAAAGAGTAAACTGAACGGAGAAAGAAAGAAAAGAGTCGCTTATATCATTAACTTTCCTATGCTCGTTTGCCTTACACATGGAAGAAATTAAAGGAAAAGGAATATTTTTCATACTGTGATAGATGAATTAACGGACAAAGCTTGCCATAAAGATGCAAGGATATATCTAAAACCAAAGAAAAAAAAGAAGGCTGTCATGAAATGATTTTATCTTTAAGTTTCACGATATCTTTAAATCTTTTGACAAAAAGTGAAGCCAGTACTTTTCCAATCACCTAAAAAAAAATTTTTTTATAATGCATTATTTAATTTTCTTTTAAAATCTTTCATTTAAAAAGAAAATGGAAAAAAAGGGAGCACATTTTCTATTTATCAGTGACAGATTGATGTAACTCAAAAGTTATTTGATAAAACTTTACGGCTTATCTTTTGAATGAACTAAGCATATTTTATCTTTTTAAAATTCCTCCTCCAAAATAATAGGAACGGAACGACCCTCTCCACTCCAATGAAATTCTGAATCCATTTTCAGTGCATCACATATAAATTAGCAGGAATACTTTTTTTTCTAGAATTTTAGCTTGTTAAAAACAGGCAAAAGTTATTGCCCATTGAATGAGTGCTTTATGCCAAATTGATGCCCGAGCATAGCTAAATTTGTGCTCAATTTTGCATTAAATACTAATCATTATAAATCTCTAACTATGCATCAGACGGATACAATAATACTTAGTTCGCTGCACCTTATCATAACAAAGGTCTGTACAAAACTTTAGCAAGATCACCTTAGTAGTTTCCAAGAAAAAGTGGAATGAACAGATAGACAGACCAAGAGATGTTATATATAAAAGTCAAGGGTGAAATAGTTGTCAAATAAAAAAACATTACTCGGGTAACGTTATTTACCTCCTCCGCAGGAGGTTAGGCACAAGGTCAATTGTGGTTTTGAAAAGCCAGTACACTATGTGAAGTGCACGCTGAACTACAAAAATGTTTGAGCAACCCGATCAGAATTTCTAAGTAGAAACGCCTCAGGTGAGTAACAGTAAACTAACGCTTTTCAGAGAGAAGGTAAGTCCTGTGAAAGTGGACCTCCTAGGAATAAACAGAAATATGGCTCAGCCCAGCAGCAACAAAATGACTGTCAAAATTGATTGTTGTGGACATGTCCTTGACTGGTATAAACAAGTACAGAGTATGATTGACAAGATTGAAGCTATATATTCATATATATTATGGGAATTTGTAGGTTATATATGTGTATGTGTGTGTCTGTGTGTATATATATATATATATATATATATATATATATATATATATATATATAGAATAGGACAACAAGAGTATGAAATGAAGACACAAAACTATATATTGTTAGATATAGAATGGATCATTTATTGAATAATGGAATACAGGCAAAATTTGGGGGATAAAAGGGACTCTTTATGCCAGGGCATTTCGAAGCCTAATGCTTCTCATCAGAAGAGTAGAGAAGATGCTAGGTAGCATGGGGAAGATGCGGCGTCTAGCGTAAGGTGCATATATTCATGTACAGTAACAGAACTCCCGCCTAATACGACAACTAATAACCTGACAGCCCAAACCTATGGTACCAGTTACACTGGAGAGAATCCACATAACCCAATAAGCAATAGTACACAATCTGAACAACTGACCATACAGCAGATAGGTATAAGCTCCACAGAACCTGAACATAGAAACTCAGGCCACCCCCAGATAAATGAAGAACCTCTAGATACACCGCGCACAAGCCCTATAATACATACCTACATAGGATTATCCTCCTTCCCGATAAAGGCCAGAATTGCAAACCATTTACAATCATTCTCAAAGGAGAACCCTAAAACAAAAACTACCCCATCTAACCTAGTTAGAAATCTAAAACAAAACAAAATAGACTTTACATTAAAATGGAAAATACTAAGAAAATCCAAGTCATACAGCCCAGAATCTAAATACTGCCTTCCATGTAACGCAGAGGCGACCGAGATTGTAACGGCGCCTAAAAAATTAAACATCCTCAATCCAAAACAAGAGATAATTTGAAGTTGCAGGCACAAGAGAAAGTTCAGATACGTAAATGCAATTAACCCCACTGAAAATGCACCACTGGACAGGAACTAGCTTATTGCGCTTCCTCGCCATCCATAAAATGCAACAATATCGATCACTAACCGTTTCCCCTAGTATAGGACTATTGGACAACACCCCAAACTAATTTTTTTTTTTCGAACCACCAATAATCTCTCACGGTCTGAAAAAATCGCATAAAAAACTTCAACTCTTTAATATAAAATATAAGCACACCCTCTAAACACACAACCATTACATAACTTTAAATAAATTTCCAACCTAGAATAGCCTGCATCTTGGCAATGCCTAATTAACAATATATCTGCCTTAATCATAAGCCCATAAACAACTTTGCCTAACAAACCCTATCCCTATAAATATATACACTTAATACCATCTGTTAAATTGCAACCAAACAACCAATTAACACACAATGCAACGAGAATATAACCTAAACAATATAAAATCCAGGCCCAATGAAAATATAGCTTAGAAACCACCTCACAGGGCTAAAGATTTAAAACCTAAATTTAGAACTATCTAACTACCACCTCTAAACCCCACTGGCGAGCACTCCACCCCCCCAATAAGAAATTATTTAAAAATCAGCGCATTTGGTCTCCACTATTAGATTTACACTAAGCCCTCCACCAAGTAGTATTCACATTAAAATTTTTAAATGTACCGAAAATATAACCTAAGAAAAGCCCCCCCCCCGATTCAACCCAACCCACCCCCGTCACCCATACAGACATATCCCCATCCCTATCCTACCCCCTCCGACTACCAGCCAAGCGTTCCATCTAGATGCTACTTCCTACTGATAATATAACTTGGATTTGAATACAGTTGTACCAGTCCAGCTACCGGTAATTTCCATCACAAGAGTCTCCGTTGAAAAAATACAGTTTTTTGCCAGCCAAATTAGGAGGAATAAGAATTCACTAGACCAAAACATCTACGAAAGACCACCATAACAAAATATTTGGAGAAATATGGAAATTTAAAGGACAGCTATAAACTATACTTCTTGTATCTCTTGGAGATTAGAACTACTACATGTTATGTTACGGCGATTCGATGAACCTGTCCCTCGTGTTCATAAACGAGAAAGTATATATTCAAATTTCTAGGCCTGGCCTGTCTATATAACCATAAATTTGATGGCCTTTATAATTGAACTTCAAGAAATTTAAAGTTTTAAAGTGGCCTCTTGAAACTACCGTTCCTAGTGAAGCAATCCTTTAATTTAATTTAAACTCAAGGGCCTTTTGTTCACCGAACTTTTACGCTTTCCCGGCTTATTCTACATCTATTTTTTTTTTATACGGATATATATCTGTATGCATATATGTGTGTGTGTATATATATATGTATATATATTTATATATATATTCTCTATTTTACTTTATTTTATACGAGTCCACTTACTCCTCACTCCTCAACCCCATTTCCTGCTATTCTAAACCCCCCAGTTGTCTGTATCCCTTTCTTTTACGCACCCCTAATAATTAGTATTAACAGTATTTACATAATTATTATTGGTAATAGTGGTGGTGTTGGTGGAGGTAGTGGTAGAAGTATTGCTACTACTGCCTTTATTATTATCATTATTATTACTGCACTGTTTTTAACGCTATTACTATTGTTATTATTAGTATTGTTTTTATCATCATTATTATTATAATCATCATTATAATTGATATCATTATTATTATCCCCGTTATTACCACCACAACCGCTACCATTATCTCCATTTTCACTGTTATTAACGGTAATTTTGAATTTAATTTTATTACAACTATTGGTAAAATTATATTTAATGTTTAATTTTAATGTTTGCTTTTAATTTTGCCTTTATTTTTATTTTATTTTATTTTATTTTTTTAAATATTCAATTTTACATCTAAATTTTTTTTTTTCATATTCAATTTTACATCTAATTTATGTCCAACTTTATTATTACTACTATTATTATAATTGTCATTACTATTATCTTTCGCACTATTATAATTACGCTACTATTATTTGGTATATTTTTACCACTCTCATAAGTAGCTATGGTTTCCTTACTCCCTCACTTTGACATCAATATGTATACTTAACATTTTGCATCAAGTTATACGCACTCATAGTCATTGCCACCCTAATTTCCGACCGCCGGCTTATGATCATACTCCCTATATCATAACAGTAGAAACTTATAAATATATTGCCGCATATTACCTTTCAGCTTTACAACCTTGCATACCCCCCCCCACACACACACCAAATTATAAGCGATTTTATAGCCACCATTTGCCGTTTAGGTGGCACTAATCAAAATTAATCAAAATTACCCACTTCATAGAAAATGGACACCCCACAAACCGTTAAAATAAATTACCATGCAGCAATCTCAATACTATGTTAAAGACCATATATATTCTTATATATCATACTATATATAATAAGCTTCTCCTTATTTATTTAGAATTCAATAAAGCTTCCCCAAACATTCTATAATTCCTCTTAATCTTTTTCATCCCTAATGAACCTTACGCTAGACGCCGCATCTTCCCCATGCTACCTAGCACCTTCTCTACTCTTCTGATGAGAAGCATTAGGCTTCGAAATGCCATGGCATAAAGAGTCCCTTCTATCCCCCAGATTTTGCCTGTATTCCATTATTAAATAAATGATCCACTCTATATCTACCTATATATAGTTTTGTGTCTTCATTTCATACTCTTGTTGTCCTATTGTATAAGCTCCAATAGTTATTGTTGAGCTTGGCATTATCCGGATAAGTCTCCTTTTGTGGAATTGATCTTTCTCTTTTCTCTTTTACATTAAGCTATATATATATATATATATATATATATATATATATATATATATATATACGGTGACACAATAAAATTGTCGCCCTAGAAAAGATGATTCCATTTCCATTTGATGAAAATCGGTTTTCTTTTTGATCAGACCATTTACTAGTTGGCGAGTTGTGTTCAAATCTCAAGAACGATAGGAGCCTTCTCTCATATCTGAAAGTGACACAATGTCAATGAGCAAGATCGGAGATGCACTGCTGTACAACTTATGCGATCCAAGTTATGATAACAGAGCAATTGCCAGCGTCCAGACAGTTCCACACCTGTGTGCACAGCTCAACAAAGTTTCCGGTCACAGTTATGATCTTTGGTGTGGTTTCAAATGAGGGTCACATCATGCCACCTCACATATTCGAAGTCGGCTTCAAAGTGTACCTGAGTGTGCTGAAGAGTGTGGTGATCCCCTGGCACAATCAGGTGGCTGCTGGCAAACCCTGGGTGTGGCGGCAAGTCCTGCACCACACGTCCAAAGAGACCCAGGCTTGTCTTCAGGAGTGCTATGACTTTGTACCCTTTTCTCACTGGTCACCCTCCTCCTCCTCTGTCCTGAACCCACTGCCGGCACAAGGCATGCTCCCAGTTTTCTACCCGTTCAAGGTGGTGATTGAGGCTGAAGGTGGCTACATTGAATAGATGTCAGCTCTACTACATAATTAAGTTACCTGAATTGAATTTTTTCAATAAAAGTTTTAAAATAAAGCTGTAGTGTTGCTTTTTTTTTTTTTTTTTTTTTTACACAGTCGTCACCACTTATCAAGGCCCGGAAGCCACTCATGGATAAGGGTTATTGCAAGTATTAGTGTGGAGATTTGATGAAGTGTTTACTTAAGGGGGCGGTTCATTAGGAATTTGTTAACGTTGGACTTGAACACATCCAAGTTGTAGTCCGGTGGGAAGCAGGCAGACGGAACAGAGTTCCACAGGCGTGCAGTTCTAAGAAAGAAGCTTTGTTCATGGAATCCACGTTTTGATTTCGGCACAGATAAAGAGTTTTCTTTAGGGTGACAAATTTATTGTTCCACCCTGTATATATAAGTTGAGTTTTTTCTCGCTCTGACATTTATATTAAAAGCAACCTTGTTCTATTATTTAAAAATTATTAAAACGAACTTTTTAATATACGATATATTGATATGCAAACGACTACACTAATTTTTATAGTCCTTTGAAAAACGAGTGTTTATTAATTGCTTATTCATTTTCTGAATTCTATTTATGGATAGTTTCTACATTCTGCATAATTGTGTAGAATTTAAGATGAAAACGTTCTAGCACACGGAAATATTTTCATATCTATATCTATCTATCTAATATGTATGTATATATATATATATATATATATATATATATATAGTGACCTTGTTGGTGTGTGTGCGAAAAGCCTCTACCAAACTCCTCTCTGAATATTTAGTCTTCAAACTTGAAATATAGGATATTTGGACCTTTAGCACACTTTCGACTTGGATTTTAGCCAGCAAAAATTGCTGCTAAGTGGTTAAAATGGAAAACAAAATAGTTTATCTTGGCTGGGTAGGTCGAATAAAACATTACTCCTGTTGTTACTTTTGTGCATGTGCACAAATTAAACATTTATATCTCCAAGTCGCTTAATTTATAATTTATTGTAGCTATCTGATCATAGCTCAGATAGTAATGGCGCTGGAAAGATAAATAAAAACTAAGTCTGGCGCACAAAACGTTTTGATTTCGATTCTAGCGGATGGTGCCCAAGTCATATTTGTTTTTTATAACTTTTGAAATTATTACTATATATTAGATAATAACCAA
This sequence comes from Euprymna scolopes, assembly GCF_053919585.1. Lineage (NCBI taxonomy): Eukaryota > Metazoa > Mollusca > Cephalopoda > Sepiida > Sepiolidae > Euprymna > Euprymna scolopes. The sequence continues at coordinate 27,125,227 of NC_136488.1, forward strand.
TAAAAAATTGGGTCTAAATAAGAAATCTGCATGAATCAAATTATAATGTTTATGCCTATTTTGCAACCGAGCAATGCTGGATGGCTTGATAGTATATATATGTATATATATATATATATATATATATATATATATATATAATCCCATCGACACACTGGTTTCCGTTAGATCGCCGAAATTATCAACGTTAAACCTGGTCAGTTATTAAAGTTATTAATTAATTTTATACTTATTTTTATGTCTACATATTCATATGATTTCTTTTCTTTTATTTAATAATATATCCACTCGTCCATAAAAAAATAACATTTATTTATTTTTTTCTTTTACAGCATAAACAACATTTATTTAATCTACTTAGTGACACACAATATGGTTTCCGCTCTGCAAGATCTACCACAGATGTGCTGACGGTTATATCCCACAGGATTAGTGAATCTCTTGACAAAGGCTTCCTTTCTAGGGCAATTACTCTTGACATATCAAAGGCCTTCGACAAGGTATGGCATAAGGGTCTACTTCACAAGATTTCCAGCTACGGTATAACTGGAAATGTTTTCTCAATCATTAAATCATTTCTCTCCGATAGGCTCATAAGAGTAGTGGTAGATGGACAAAAATCGGAGGCCTGCAATATAAATGCTGGAGTCCTTCAGGGGTCAATCCTGGGCCCAACTCTCTTCCTGATCTACATCAATGACCTCCCTAAACACATACTTAATTCATAAGACATCTATGCTGATGACACGACCATCTACGGCAACACATCAAAGGCTGTAAATGACAAAGTTCTCTCTGGTTCTCTCTCCTCTGATCTCGAGCGCGTGATTCAGTGGGGGAAGACGTGGCTGGTTACCTTTAATGCATCCAAAACCAAACTCCTATCCTTACATCATCAACGCTCTGATCCCCATCTGGCATCAATTGTGATGGATGGCTCTCGTCTGGGTGAGGCCCCGTGTTTTGACAAGCTTCTGGGTTTGACCTTTACTCCTGATCTGAAATGGAACACGTACATCAAGTCTGTTGCCAAGGTCGCTGGAAAGATGGTGGGATCCTTCTACCGCTCCAGAAGATATCTCACTACTGATGCAATTCTCTATCTATATAAAAGCCAAGTACGCCCAAGGATGGAATACTGTTGCCATATCTGGGCAGGAGCTGCTAAAAACAGCCTATCCTGCCTTGACAGAGTACAAAATAGACTTCGTGGGGGATGCCCTTTTCTCTACCCTGCAACCTCTCTCCCACAGAAGAGACGTTGCGAGCCTATCCTTGTTTTATCGTTATTTCCATGGCAGGTGCTCATCTGAACTCCAATCTCTGGTCCCCCCTCGCCAATCTTTCACGAAAAACACCCGTCTAGCTGAATCCACTGTGAAAAATTTCCCCCACTCTATATCTGTGTCTAAATCAAAACGTGGATTCCATGAACAAAGCTTCTTTCTTAGAACTGCACGCCTGTGGAACTCTGTTCCGTCTGCCTGCTTCCCACCGGACTACAACTTGGATGTCTTCAAGTCCAATGTTAACAAATTCCTAATGAACCGCCCCCTTAAGTAAACACTTCATCAAATCTCCACACTAACGTAATGTACTTGCAATAACCCTTATCCCTGAGTGGCTTCCGGGCCTTGATAAGTGGTGATCACTGTGTAAAAAAAAACAAAAAAAAAACTATTGTATGTTCCGATTTTGAAAGGATATTTCTAGAGCAAACTATTCTTATTCCATGTTTCATGCCTTTTAGATCATTCCTTAAATTCCTTTGCACGGGGACTCATCACCTTTCTGTAAAATCCACTTTAAAAGATCTCTTAAAGACGTTTTTATCCATTAAACCATGTATTTACTTGGTTTGGCATATGCACTGATTATTTGAGTTTCCTATTTTTTCACTATTGTTCTCGGTCTTTTATTCTAACTTTATTCAATGAGGATTGGTTATCTACCCTTTCGTTTTAGACATAATCGGTTATGTTTGCTTTTAATATCTTTTCTTGGACTATGATGTCTCTGCCCATTATTGAAAGTATGTTTTTTTGTGTGTGTGGACATTTTATGTGTGTGTCTGTGTATTAATGGGTTTGCTTGATTGCTTGTGCATATCATTTTTAATTTCTGAGTATGCCTTTGAGTTCTTCTTTTTCAAGAATCTGCATGTGTGTGTGTATGTGTGTGTGTGTGTGTGCGCGTGTGTGTGTGATGAAGTATATGCATTTCAGCATTCACATGTTTGGATGAATCCACACTTTCTCTCCATATATAATAGGCCATCTCTGATTTTATTCGTTCGCCATATATAATGTACTCAAACACACACACACACACACACACACACACACACACCCACACACACACACATCTCTCTCCCTATATATATATGAGAATGCGTGTGTGTGAGGACACTTCTCAACCTATATACTCAGCAAATTTTTAATGTACAGACTTGAAATTTATACACATGGAAAACTTTTTTAATCTGTTTTCATCCGAATAAAAGGACTACTAAGGGTTAAAAATTGAAAAATTGGTACTTGGAGGTCATCGGATTTTATGTTTGTCAACTGTTTCACGAGGTTTGTAAACACTTTTTAAGATCGTCGGTTCAATGATTTATAGTACTTGTGTTTTTAGTGTTCTGGTTTCGATCTCAGCCCGAGTACTGCTTTTTTACTTACAAGAAGTGAACTGTTTAGAAAATAAATAATACTCCATGCACATGTCTCAGTTTTTCCGGTTTTTTTTTTATTTAAATGAATTTAACGTTACGTTTAATACCGGGCAACACCGGGCACATCTTCTAGTGTATATATAATGTGCATATATATGTATATATATATATATATATATATATATATATTTGCACGTGTCTTAGCATACATATCTTTTGTTTGGACGTGTGTGTATTCTTATTTGCATGAATGTCTGGTCTTGTTTAATACCGGGCAACACCGGGAACATCTTCTAGTATATATATATATATATATATATATATATATATATATATATATATATATATATTTCTGCAAGTGTCTTAGCATACATATCTTTTGTTTGAACGTGTGTGTATTCTTATTTGCATGAATGTCTGGTCTTGTGTATCTGTTTTATTTTTATCTATGTGTTCATATGCGTAAGTGTCTTAGTATATTTTCTGTTCACACGTGTAGATTAGTGTCCAAGCAGGTGAGTGCGTTTGAACGTGAACATGTTTGTATGAGACCACATTCTCATTAGTTGTTGTCATCAATAAAATGAGCGCTTAATTGACTTTGCTATTTGTGAAGATTTCTACATCCCGCCATCTTGACCGTGACGTTTCACTACTCACTTGCTCCGCAGATGCTGAATCATGAATGGAGCTAAATTTGTATTCAAACTGTGTCTCACCATTTTCCTTTGGGATCATGTCATGGTGGTTATCTTAAGACGCTTGTTAGTCAGTTTACAAAGAGGAGCTCAACTGTGTTTGAAATGGAATTTTCTTATGAATCGCCTTTGAGCGTGAGGTTTCACTGCAAAGGAGCCTGTTGACTTTGTATGGGAATCTGTTTGAGAATAAAGAGGAGCAAACGTGATTAAATAAAGATGGAGGAGGAGGAGGGGAGGCGAGGATATTGCTCTAAGAGATGAGTGGAATGCAGTGAGGAAAATGAAAGTAAGATAATTAAAAAGAGGAGGGAGAGAACATTTAGAAAGAAATAAAAGAGTTTGACTGCATATTGAACACCGTGGAATAAAAGAAACCAAAAATTAAAGAAAAGAGATAAGTGAATAAAAAACGATAGCAATAGATGCACTGTGAATACAACATTATACAAAATAAGTGATTATTTGAATTTACCAGCAGGAGTATCTGTCCCAGGATGGGTTAACAATACTATAATATCTTAAGCATCTATCTATCTACTATTATGTAATATGAATTTTATCTGTGTGCATGTGTGAGTTCGTTTCCCATGGACTCGGAAACGGCTGGGTCGATTTAAAAAAAAAAATTCACACAAATGTACTTTATGTGCCTGGCAGTGTTCTTAGATAGGTTTTGTATCAGAATGTCTTGATAATACGATGACATATTTAGAATCTTTAATAAGTGTAAGGAAACCAGACACTATATAACACTTCACAACAATCACACTATGGTGCAAACTGTGGAAAAAATTTGTGGGATTATTTTGTGATTTTGTCTGGTAAAGTGGTATGCAGAATGGGGGTGATGGAGTGGTGGTCCTGAGCCTCCAATAATATTCGATCTATTTTTCTCATCTTCTGTCTGCCCATTCGTCTTTTTTTTCTGAACTGTTCATTGCAGAATAGTCTTTGTAAGTCCTTCTGAAAGTGTTACATTTTTTTTTTTACTTGGGAATCACTACTTATCAAGGCCCGAAGGCCACTTGAGGATAAAAGTTAATGAATGTAAGATGGTAGTGTAGTAATTGTTAATGGTGTAAATTGGGTAGAATTTGATTATTTGTGGGGACGACTTAACAAGAACTTGTTTACATTGGATTTGAAGGCCACCATGTTGTATTCAAGCAAGCAGAGAACAGGACAGTGGAAAAGTGTTCGACAAGTGGGCCGTTCTTTTTTTTTTTTTTTTTTTTTTTTTACACGGTGGTCACCACTTATCAAGGCCCGGAAGCCACTCAGGGATAAGGGTTATTGCAAGTACAGTACGTTAGTGTGGATATTTGATGAAGTGTTTACTTAAGGGGGCGGTTCATTAGGAATTTGTTAACGTTGGACTTGAACACATCCAAGTTGTAGTCAGGTAGGAAGCAGGCAGACGGAACAGAGTTCCACAGGCGTGCAGTTCTAAGAAAGAAGCTTTGTTCATAGAATCCACGTTTTGATTTAGGCACAGATAAAGAGTGGGGAAAATTTTTCACAGTGGATTCAGCTAGACGGGTGTTTTTCGTGAAAGATTGGCGAGGGGGGACCAGAGATTGGAGTTCAGACGAGCACCTGCCATGGAAATAACGATAAAACAAGGATATGCTCGCAACGTCTCTTCTGTGGGAGAGAGGTTGCAGGGTAGAGAAAAGGGCATCCCCCACTAAGCCATGAAGTCTATTTTGTACTCTGTCAAGGCAGGATAGGCTGTTTTTAGCAGCTCCTGCCCAGATATGGCAGCAGTATTCCATCCTTGGACGTACTTGGCTTTTATATAGATAGAGAATTGCATCAGTAGTGAGATATCTTCTGGAGCGGTAGAAGGATCCCACCATCTTTCCAGCGACCTTGGCAACAGACTTGATGTACATGTTCCATTTCAGATCAGGAGTAAAGGTCAAACCCAGAAGCTTGTCAAAACACGGGGCTTCTCCCAGACGAGAGCCATTCATCCCAATTGATGCCAGATGGGGATCAGAGCGTTGATGATGTAAAGATAGGAGTTTGGTTTTAGATGCATTAAAGGTAACCAGCCACGACTTCCCCCACTGAACCACGCGCTCTAGATCAGAGGAGAGAGAATCAGAGAGAACTTTGTCATTTACAGCCTTTGGTGTGTTGCCGTAGATGGTCGTGTCATCAGCATAGATGTCAATGAATGATTTAAGTATGTGTTTAGGGAGGTCATTGATGTAGATCAGGAAGAGAGTTGGCCCAGGATTGACCCTTGAGGGACTCCAGCATTAATACTGCAGGCCTCTGATTTTTGTCCATCAACCACTACTCTTATGAGCCTATCGGAGAGAAATGATTTAATGATTGAGAAAACATTTCCAGTTATGCCGTAGCTGGAAATCTGGGAAAGAAGTGTGCCATGAAAATAACGAAAGAGCAGAGACAGGCTCGCAAAGTTTCATAACATTGAACATAACATGCCCATAATATTTAAGTTTCCTCTTTTCTACCATAGTCAGTAGGTTTTCATAGTGACGCAGTTGTTGAGTGACTTTTTATGGACTTCATTATTAGTAAAATGGTCTTTGTATGAAATGCCGCCGAGTCTTCTGAAGCATCTCATTTCTACTGCTTGGGCAGAAGAATAACTGAGCCGACAATATCCTTGATTTGACAGGGAAAATCTTCAATGTTACCCACGCACTTGCCTACAACAGCATTAAGTGGAGCCAACTGGTTCACCGTTCATCCACTATGAAGTGCCTCTATGACCCTAACAGGTTACGGGACTAGTAACAGTAACATTTCTCATACTTCTAAAATTTTTTTTTATACTTGAGTTTTTAAGGTCTATAATCAACAAGTTGACCGTGGACATCAGCAGATCTTTGCACACCACTGATCTTGATGGTTTACAGCATGTGGTTCTTTTTGAGCCATTTAATACTAAAATATAATAGCAATTCTCAACAGCTTATTGAAGATGATTAATTGAACACAAGCTTCGATTTTATTTGTATTGAGAGGAGAAATTATGATTTCATAACTTTCTCAACATTATTACTGTACAATTGAATGCTGCAGAGCTAGAAGGATTCGTATTTGCCATAGTTACCCGTTTTGGTAAAGTCAAATGGTTTTAAAAATGGAGCATTTAAAATATGTGAGATAAAATTTAATTGTAGAAAAAAACAAACAAACATTGTATACTCTTAAAATTTTGGCGATGGAAAGGAGATAATCCCCATGTCGATCTTCATTAGAGTTTCCTCCCCTCCTCCTTTGTCAACCAATTTTTTCACAAATACGAAATAATAATTATAAAACTCAGACTAACTCAAAGAATACGAAAATATCTATGGAGCCAGTAACTTTTCTCTTTTCTTTTTCAAACAACAAACAACATGTCTGAAGACGGCTGAAAGCCAATCTGACCGGAACGTTCCATAAATAACATTCAAGATGAGAACAGTAGTCCGATCAATACAAGTAATATAATCAACCATCATCTTAAAAATTCAGAACTTTAATATGAAATAAAAGTTGATTTGTTTGAAAAGTTTATTATAGTTAATGTTCTTTCTCAGAAAAAAAGACAATGCTTATTCGAGTTAACTACAATTCCTGAAGAATAGTCACCTTTCATTTAGATCGCTATACATTCGTGTTGAGATTGTTCCATGTCAGACTTTGAGAGTTTCATGCTGGACTTTTTTGTTTTCTTTGATGTGCATTTGCTCAGATGTTTGAGGTAAGAGATGAGAACGTAGGTACTCAAACGGACAATGCAATCTGCAAATCAAATTCCAAAATAGAATGAATTAATTTGAGAAATGACTGCTAACTTGAGGGCGAGAATGTATAGACTTGCGCACACAGAATTTTTTTTTTATTTAATTAAAAAAGAAAACCTCAGCAATTTAATTTCCTGTAATTGTTGTTGAAGATAATTTTAAATGTACAAAAGTTGGTCTCATTCTGTCACAAGTTGATGCCATTTGTGTAACCCGCATGTTTCACTTGTCGCAAGAACAAGCATACAAAGTAAAGAAATAAATAAAAGTCCAGGTCGGCATTTTTTCTTTTTTGCAAAACATTTTACTATCATTACTTTACTTAAAAAGTTTCTCGTTGCCACATGTCCATTTTAGTTGACGCGTTTCTTCTTCATCCAACTATATGCCTGCCACAGCTAGCCCATTTCTTGCCTTAGCATTTACACGTCCATTTTCTTCAATATTGTCTTTCTTCTTCTCCCATTTCGATACCACTTAAAAAGTTTCTCTCTTCTCCAACTGCATGCCAGCTATAGCTGACCCATTCTTGCCTCTCTCCTTTTTTTTGCTCTTCTCGCGCTCACTTCCTAATTTGCATCTGTACATTTTTCGGCTACTGCTGCTACTAATCTATCTCCTCACAAGCCAGCCATCCCTCGCTGCTGCTGACATTTTCCCATGTGCTCATATGCTCTATGTTAATTTTGTTGAAAATGACTATAAAAAAATACCTAAAATTAAAATTGCTAAAAAGTACATAAAATTTTGGATTCAGTGTAAAAGAAAATTATCTCAATATTTCATCTAGACCTGATATTATAAATATTAGAATGTTGCAAACTTAAGAAAATACAAAAATCAGAAAATTTTCTGTAGAATTTTAAAAAAAGTCTCTAATATTCTGGAAATTACAATGAAAATTTTAATTTTATACAATATTTATTACTGGTATATACTTTTTATGTTATATGGACTGTAAAATAATGAAAATAGTTGATTGGAACCTTTTTTTTTTTTTTTTTTTTTACTAAATATTTTATCATTCTGAGCTTTCTTCACTGCCCATACGGGTCAAAATTAGCCATTTTTTCTGCAAAAATCAGCCAAAAATTTGCCTTCAGACTCAAAATGTACCTTGAAGACAGCCTCCAGACATGGATAAAATATACATTTTCAGAATCCCCAATTTATACCTTACATGAATCAATGATTGGCTAAGCACAATCAAATCGGTTACTAAGATAATTTGGTTGAATGATAGCCAGGTGGGGCACAGCCAGTTTGGGTGTGTCATTTTTCAGATTTCTGAAATGTGGCCCAATATTTACCCAAATGTTAAAAAATCGAGATTATCTGACCAAATTCATATCATGAACATTAGAAACCTGATTCGGGCCTATTTCAGCTCCTCATTGTCTCACTCTGAACCATTTTCGAAACAGTGGAGGGGTATTAGTATTGATCATTTCGTTATTTCCATGATTAGAAATATCCCCCAAAAATAATCATTTTTCTTCAAATCATCAAACCAAATGTTTCTTTCAAACTCAAATAGCACCTAAATAATGGCTTCTAGATATCGATAAAGTATATATATTCTGAATTCTCAACTTAAATCTTACAAAGATCAATATTTTGCTTAGTACAATCAAATCCGATTTGTGAGACGAGGTGCCGGAAAGATAGCCATATTGCTGCACAGTCAATCTAGGTATGAAAATTTCCAAATTTTTTAAATTCGGCCCAGTATTGATCATTTGGTTATTTCCATGATCAGAAATATCGCCAAATTAAAACTATTCGGTTGTATTTATGATATGGACATAACAAATTCATTTTGACCCATTTGAGCCCTTTATTATTTGATTCTGATCCATTTTCAGATCTTTGGAGGTGTAAGTATATACAATCTGAATTGCTGATTTATTCACTAGATACACAATCAATTAGTCGATTTATATAAATTATGGATGAAACATAGCAGCAGCAAATCGATGAAAAATTTCAAAACTGCTGCAGACCATCATCTTTGAAATGGAGTTTATCATGCATGGAAATAGTGTGAAATGAATCAAGTCGGGACAAGATTTTTCCAGCAACTTTTTTGTTGCCGTCACAATGATTTAGTCTGTCCTTATTGTTGATTTCCTAACCCTAACCCTAACCCTAACCCTTCCTCTGCATACCAACCTAAACTCTCAACAATTTGTAATAGTCCACTAGAGTCTGTGCCATTTTTCATTGTCTTCTACAATGTTGTGCCATTTTTATTGTATTATTACAAGTCTGTGCCATTTGTTGTTTGCTATAAGTATGTGCCATTTTAATATTTTCGTTCAAATGTATGCCGTTTTGGGTAAACAGCCTCAAGTCGGCTCAATTTTTGGTAGTGTGTTAATGTCTGCGCCATTTTGATAGCCTGTTACAAGTCAGTGCTAATTTTAGTAGTCTTTTACAAATCGAGACTATTTTTTAATTGTCTACTACAAGTCTGTGACAGTTTTGATAATCTGCAATAAGAAGGTTCTATTTTTGGCAATGTGCTACAAATTTGTCCCATTTTTAGTAGTCTGTCACAAATCTATGTCATTTTATTGTTGTGTAATTTTGTTTGTTTGTAATTTTCCTGAAATTTATAAAATTTTTGATAATTTCATGAAATCTGTGCCATTTTTTGTAGTTACCAGAAGTCACTGTCTTTATTAGTAGTTTGCTATACATATGTACCATTTTTGGTAGCCTTCTACAAATTTGTGTTATTTTTGATAATGTACCGCAAGTCTGCATATTTTCTGCAGTCTGCTACAAATATGTGTTATTTTCTGGTAGTCTACCACAAGTCGGTGCTATTTTTGGTGATTTGCTTAGTCTGTGCCTCAAGCCTCTACCATTTTTGGTAGTCTTAAATCAGCATACACAATTGTTGATGGTCTGTTGCAAATCTGTGCTATTCTTTGTAGTCTTCTATAAGTTTCTTCCATTTACATACCGTGCTATAAGTATGTGCCATTTTTAGTTTTGCTACAAATTTCTATCATTTTTGATAATCTGCTACAAGGCAATACTAATTTATGGCAGTCTTCTAACAGTCAGTACCATATTTTGATAGTCTTCTAGCAGTTGGTGCCATGTTTTGGTAGTCTGTTAAAAGTTTGTGCCATTTTTGGTGGTTTATAAAAAGTCGGATCCATCTTTTGTAGTTTGTTAAAAATATGCCATTTTTAGTAGTTTGTTAAAAGTATGTGTCATTTTTAGTAGTTTGTTAAAAGTTTGTGCCATTTTTATAGTTTACCTGAAGTCTGCTATTTTTGTCTGTCTGTTATAGGTTTGTTATTTGTGATAGTCTGCTACCAGTCCGTTTCATTTTTGGTAGTCTGCCTCAAGTGTGTGCCGTTTTTGCTAGTCTGTTTCAAGCATGTGACATTTTTGGTAGTCTTAAAGCAGTATATGCAATTGTTAATAGTCTGCTGCCAATATGCGCTACTTTTGTAGTCTGCTACAAGTCTGTTCCATTTTCATACTGTGCCATTTTTAGTTCTGCTACAAATCTCATCATCTGTGCATTTTTTGTAGTCTACTACAAGGCCTTGCTAATATTTGCTAGTTTTCTATCAGTTGGTACCAGCTTTTTAATAGTATTCTAGCAATCAGTGCCAATATTTTAGCAGTTTTCTACAAATTGGTGCCACTTTTAATCATTTGCTAGACGTATGTGGCAGAATAATATTTCAAACAGGATAAAGTATATTTTCAAAGAAATTGAATCAAATAAAGTTTTAGTATTCTTTTAATTCTCTGTGTACTCTGCAGCATGCAACACATAGCGATTTGGTGCCGTTCCATGACACAAATACGTTACAAACGCACATGTATAACATAACTAGATAAATTGAAGATAAACACAAAGCTCCTTTCTTACAAAAATTACAAAAGAATTTCCATGGTTAACAGTACTTTAGCTGAAAGTTCATCATTCTGACTCTTTGGTCAAACATTCATATGAAACATGAATCGGAACAAATACATAGAAGTCATTGCATAGGAGGTGGGCTCTATCTACCATGCTAGAAAACTGCTCACATCTGACAGTATTCCACATCTGTACAAAACCACTGTTCACCTATGCACGAAGTATTGTTGCCACATCGTGCACCGACCATTAGTCTCTCTCTATTAGACCGTGTTCAAAAAAAAAGTCTGCAATCTAATGAGTCACGCACTTTCAATCGAGCTCCAACCCCTGACACATCACCACAGTGTTGCATCCCTGTGCTTTTTCTACAAATACATTAATAGAATGTGCTCCAATGAGCTAGTAGCACCGGTGCCCGCTCAACATAAATACACCTGACAAGCAGCTAAATCTCACCCCTTCATTGTAAAGGTTCCCTAATGCTGAAAAAACTTCTACTTTAATAGTTTCTTTCCTTGAATCGCTAGACTTTGAAATTGGAATCTCCTCTATGTTTTCATGACTGTACAAGCATGCAGAAATAATGTAATACAAAGACACATCTCTCTGCTCAACTCCCTACTTAGAGTGCCCCTTATGTCTCAGTGGCAACATGCCTTGTTTATGGTGAATAAATAACGTATACTGGCAAAACAGTTACACAAGATAAAGACGTTGATTTAATTCAATTATTTTTATAGAAGAAGATATGACATATAAGCGATAAACTCTGATAGCGCGTATTGCAGAAACTCTGAGTGCTTTGAACAAAGTCTTTATCACATGAGTGCCCAAGGGTTTTGTCACAGGCAAAAAAAAGCATGCCAAAATCAGATTGTAACTTCTTAATATATTCTCTCTTTCTTATTGAAGCCCTTCCAATTTTTATGGAATAAATGCCAGCATGAACTTGGCAATCCCCTCTCCCGCCAACATCCTCTGAGAAGAAATGTCCAGTCATTTCACATCCACTGCTTTCTTGGGTTCTTATATATATGTACTAGCTGGTATTGTTGACTCACTATTGCTTTGAAAAGTTTGCTACTTTGAAAAACATGAAACATTAATTTAAAATAATAAACATCTCGTTCATAACTTTTTTGTAAATATGAAACGAAATTTTTCCCATTAATTCATATAGATATATGTTGTCTAAAGTAAGAGAGAGGAGGTTGTGGGGAAAAATGGGGAGGCTTACCTCTTAAGCGCCCCCGTGTGTGTGCGTTGTGTGGGGTCGGGTTGAGAAAGGAAAAGAATCAAGATGGCGTCCCATAGTTTTTATAAGATATGGTCTCCCAAAGTCGCACACAAGTCACACTGCACGTATGCACATGAAGGGTACCTGGGCTGTATAAAAGCAGCTTGCATTAAAAAGGTGGAGAATCCATAACGATTATTGTTGATCGTCACCTTGTTGGTTTGCGTTGGATCGTGACACACATGTTTGTTGGACTGCTGCTATGATTTTTCATTGAACTTTTTTAATGGAAGCAAGCTATTTCGACTATGGTCACCGGCCTGAACAACATAATTGTGGTGAAGGCGACGTGGTGGTTTGGCTAATGAAAGTAGACCTTCAAAACTCCAAAAGTAGATGATGTTGCCACGGTGATACTGTTGTTCTTCGAGGGAGACACATTGGTCTTATACTTGGAACTGAATGAGCGGGAGCAAGCCAACACTGATGCAATTCAAGCCAGATTGATTGAGGCTTTTGCCAAGGGGCCGTTTAAGGCCTACGACAAATTAAAAGTTGAGATGAATGGGGAATCCGTTGATATATATGCCAATGAAATCAAAAGATCGGTAGAGTTAGTGGGAATTAGAAGGCATGCAGTGATTCAAGATGTCTTTTATCACCAAGTTCCTTGGGAGGATTTCTAAGAAGTTGCAGCAGGTCCCGGGTGTCAAGACCATGAAGGTGAGCAAGCTGCTCTCAACTGCAAAAATACTTATGAGCACCTAACCCTCTGGGCCCATAGTAACAGCAGCAATGGTTTAGAAGCTGGACAACACTGCGAGTTGCATGTTTCGAATGTGGGGGCCTACACCTGTAGAAAGACTGCAGGAAGTTTTTGGAAAGAAAGGTGTGCTACAGGTGTAACTAGAATGGTCGCCTAGCAATGAACTCTGCAAGCCCAGGAAACTAGCGAGGGGGTTGGCAAAACGCTAGTGGCTGCCCTGACTCAAGAATGAAGGCACACTTGCAGCAGATGCCCAAGTGGGAGATCATGGTGAAGGACCAAGAAGTCATGGCTTTGATAAACACTGGCTGTACCACTACTATGGTGCACATGAATCTGGTCAGACGATGGTGAGGGAAGAGCGAAGTAGTAGCATTCAATGGGTCATGAATGAAATGTTGTGGGAGGAGGAGCGTTACACTTAAAATTGACGAGTGTCCATGCAGTTGTCAGTGACCACCTGGTCCCTGGCATTAAAGCAATTGTTGGAATAGACGTAATATGCCAACTTAGAGGCATCAGAGTCAGTGGTGATGACATGAGATTTGGACCGGCTGTGTGTGCAGTGACAGATTTTCAAGCGAAATTTGATGGGAAACAGCGGACAGTGGAATGGGTGTGAAAGAATAAACCACCGACGCTAACAAAAAGGGCGGCATGCTATCAGAATTCGCTCAGAGAAGCAAGAAAAGGTTTTGAACAAAAAGTTGACAGGTGGATTGAGGAGGGCCTACTGTTGTCATAGACAGATGAGATTGAATCGGGCATCTTGCCGTTGATGGCCATTTTGCAAATGATAAAAGGGAAGGTCATACCAGTTCTGGATTTCTGAGAGTTGAACCAACACATTGAGTGCCATACTAACCAGTCATCATAGGAGCAACTGGGCTTATGAAAAAGAACTTTAAAAAGTACATAGCAAGCATACCCGGTGAACCAAGTGCAAGTGAAATACAAACGATTGCACTGAAAGGGACGGCTAGAATCCTGAAAAGATCTCTTGGTTGGACTCACTAAAACAGGGGTAAATGTCAGACATCTGGTTGGATGTCCCATCCCCTAGAAGAAAAAGTTTAAGAAAAATGAAAAAAAAGGGGTGACACTGTAGATGTATGTAGTAAGACCATTAGAGAATAGAGACAAATGAAGGATGCAAGTATGTTAGTTGATCTAAAATATGCCTATTTGCAAGTTTGCGTCACCAAGAAACTCTGGAAGTACCAGTTGGGCAGATATAAAGGAAAAACCTACTGCTTTATGAGGGTGGGGTTCGGACCAAATTTGGCACCTAAGATCATGACGGCCATTCTGAAGAAGATTCTGAAAAGAACAGGTAAAAGAGATGGTGCAATGTCCAATCTGGATATTTTTGAGGTGCCAGTTGCACAATCTGCCTAATATTGGGGTATTGTTCCTGGTGAGAAAAGTCGACCCGAGTACCCACAAGGAACAAGTGAAGCAAGTGGTTAGAACGTGCAGCAAGTGTTGGTCAATTGACCCTGTTCCTAGAACGCACAAAGCAGGAAAACTAGGTGCTAGGTGTAACGGGGATCTGAGAAAGACTGGCAGTTGATGTCACCCATTACAGGGGTGGGGGCTTTATATTTCACACAAATGTACTTTATGTGCCTGGCAGTGTTCTTGGATAGGTTTTGTAGGGGAATGTCTTCATAAGTATAAAGAATAAAAAAAATACGATGAAAGAAGGAACAGGCAATTTTGACTAAAGTTAAGGCCTTATACAGCCTAACATGCATTAGAGAAGGTTTATTACCACAGAATCAGAAAATTCCAACATGTAAAATCAACAATAGGTTCTTTGATATAGCAAGGACGCATTCGAAATGAATGTTTCTGTTTAGATCACAATTGTACTATGATACATGCCTTTTGCATTTTAAACTTTAATTCAAGCCATTATAACCTCACAAGGAAAAAGTCTGCAATAAGCAAATAATAAAACCAACAGTAGGTTCTTTGATATGACAGGGATGCATTCGAAATGAATGTTTCTGTTTGAAGCACGACTGAACCATGATACTTGATATTTGCACTTTAAACTTAAATTGAAGTCATTTTATGTCATGTTATAAAATTAACATTAGCTTCTCTACAGTGCAATGTAAACTACAATGTATTGTGGAATAAGTCATTGTGAGAAGGCATGTGAAGCTTCCTCTCTGTGCAATGCAGTGGGTCTCCAACTAGAGCAGCCAATCAATCGATTTGATTGAAAAATGGATGGTTTCGCCGATTTTGATGACAATAAAATATGGGTGAGGGGTGAAACATTCGTTGATCTTTATTAAATTCCGGGCAACGTCGGGTCTCCATGCTACTATTAAATATTTGTCCAGAATATAAACCAATATTGCAAAACAGAAATATTTGTTATATTAAAATTAAAACTATCATCGGGTTTAAAAACAATAGCAAATAAAATTAATAGAATATCCTTTTTCAAAACTAATATGCAAATTAGTTATTCTGTTATGTAAAGTTTAATTAACTTGAAGTTGGGCGTTTTGACTATCTCTACTACGAGAAACGGGCCAAACTTCCACATTTCTTCAATCAGATAATGCTAACAATGATGAACCAATATTAGAAATTTTAAAGATCAGAAACTTTTAAAAGCTTCTGAGCAAAAAGATTCTAATAAATGGTATCATGTCGGCCAGTAGAATTTTCAAGCACATTACAATTGCACAATCAAGTCGACACTTGGTTTCTCATTAGATAACCAACCAAAGAATAACTTAGCCAAAGTTAAGCAAAAGTGAACCTAGTTAGTACTAGATGGACGATCATTTAAAAAGTACCAGGCACTGTATGTTAGAGAACAGCGAAACCTTCCTGCCAAAACAATGCAGTCGTAAAAATACCTTTAGCAAGTACTTCAGTCTAACATACTAATCAACATGTGTCAACACAATGAAACAATTACTATCTACGCAGAAGTTTATTTTCTCAATTATGTGATGAAGCTCTGCAGAAATTACATGCAATTATTATTCTTCTACTTAATTTTTTTACAAAATAATAAGAATTTAAAAATAATAAATAGAATAGTGCTTTTTATGATAATTTTCGAAATTAGTATAATCACAATGAGCCTGATCCTACCTGATGATTCATCAGAATGCTTAAACCAAAAAATGTCCACTCTAATCTTATAAAAGGTAATTCAAAATGTTTTTAGAACCAGCTTCATTTGAACTTTATACTTTTAAATGGTAACCGTTAGTGTGAATAGTAATGTTATATAACCAAAAGTTAATAACTTTGAGGAAGAGGAGGATCGGTTTAACATCTGTTTTATGTGCTGGAATGTGTTGAACAGTGTTAAAAGATTGACTTACAAACTAACCTACCTCTGGCCAAATATTTATTTATACCTCTTTCTCTCAAGTACATTTCTCCAATGATTTACTTGACCTTTCCCTATAAACTGAACCTGTTGCCTCAACTGTTCTACATCATCTGATACAAGAACTCTCATCTATTCTTTCAATGTGACCATAACATCAAAATCTCTTGTTTTGCCCACATTTCTCTATACTGTCCATATTTAATCTTCCTCAATGTGGAACTGTTGCAAAAGCTGACATGATTGTTTGGGGGACTGTCTAAAGAAGCAGTAGTGTATATATTCTTGGTTAAACTCCTACTCAAGGACATGTTGCTACTGGATTAGTTGTTGGACCATGCTCAAATCTTTATAAAGAGCTGGTTATTGTAGTTGCATACTCTACTAGAAGGTTCAATGTAAGGATGAGTTTTATCGGTACAACAGCCAAAATTACTTGACCAGAGAATGTAAGAAGCAAAGAGCATTTTTATGCTGCTATTTGTGCAACTAGAGTTGGGGCACATGACCTGGGATTGCAGCATCCGTCTCATCCTAACCAAATATCTGGATGAGATGCTGCCTGTCATTAATGTGCATGTCAACAGGAGGCTATTTTCAGCACATCTTGACATGCATGAGAAGACATTGAACTTCGATTTGTTGCTTCAGTATAATACAATCACATTGTTTGGCAGTGTCCACATAAGGAAACACAGAAGTTTATGGTTAAATGAGGCAGCTTCTGCGTGTGTATTTGTATGTAAGTTTGTGTATGTATGTACGTTTGTGTATGTGTTTGTATGTGCCTGTGTGTATGTATGGGTGTTTGTATTTATGTGTGTGTCACTAACCTGTCTTTAGTGTAGAATTTAATAAACAGTGGGAGGATGAATCATAGAATTCAATAAAGTGCAAAGAACCAGTAAAATTGCAGAATTGCGTAGTGGAACATTGTGTGCTTGATAGTATTAGGTCTGAACATGAGCAGGAGCATTGTGCCTGGTTGGTTGATTCTATACGCCAGCTTGAACACCAACTAGTTTTTTTAAGGGCATAATGTCTTTGATAGGTGTGATTCATAAAAACAAACAAAAAAGGCACATTTGGTAATGGATTCTGAAGAATTCAACCAGCAAGTCAACACTTTAACAGCCAATGCAAATGTGTGTCACATAGCGGCAAGGATGGTATAAACAGGGATAAAATGTGTTCTACATCTATACAAAGTCTATTTACAGATTAAGGTCAGTGCAAATTCATTAGTTATCTACATCCTCATGGAAGAAAATGGAACTATACTGGAGGATGTGTGTTGGCTATGCACCATGAATGATGTAGCTCATATTAACTTGATAAAATTGGATGCCGTATTGAAAAGTACTTTAATGGAAGGTCTATACACAGATGGATATGCCATGCATTTTTTTCTTTCTTTTCTCTTTTTATGGAAATCGCTCTAAACAAAGCATGAAGCCACTGGATGTAAATAGCTAAAACGAAAATACTATTTTAAAAACTAGCCAATAATAAGTGTTAGGTGAATAGATTCCAACTCAGAAACAACACTCCTCCAATTTGTCATAAACATCACTCATGGAATTTGAGGATTAAAGGACAAAATAAAAGGAGCGAGAGTTTCGAATTTGCCAAAAGTAAACCATGGTTCTACTTTCTAGTCTACTTTGCCATTGAATATGAGACACTCTAACAAGGAGGATCAGGGTCAAAACAGCAATTCAGATGTCCAGCATAAGAACACTGCAGATTGTTTAAAGGTAATTGCTGAGTATGGCATGTCGGTGGGCGTAAATTTGGTTGGATTTAAGTGTAACCTAACTGACCGATTCTCTCGAGTACCACAGAAGTGGTCCAACACACAAAATAACAACAGCTGTGCTGCAGTTATGAAAGAGTATGAGTTCAAACAGATTAAGCCATCAAGCTATAATTTGTTAAACAGGCTTTTTCATCGTCTTTTATTACCAACTAGCGGGGGTACCCGGCGTTGCCCGAGTGTTTGTTTCCGGGACGGGGGGGGGGAGTTTTAAAAAATGTTATGGTAGGTAAGTAGGAAGGATCAAACCCGGAGTCATGAGTAAAAGTAGGAAAATAAAGTGTGAAAAAAAAAAAAAAACATCTGCAACGTTAACAGTTCGGCCACCAAGAAAAGTCCATTCCAGTTGTTTAGGAAAAAAAACAAAAAAAAAACGACTACGGTAGGTCGGCGCGAACGTGAAAATATAATGTGAATTGTCCAGCACGTTAACCACTACGCCACAGAGCACTGCAGCTTAGTTTAGTGATTTTAAATAACTTCACATGAAAGAACTACGAAGCCAAACCGGTGTTCTCTTCTCAACTGTTCCTTGTGAACGATCTCCAAACGGTGTTAAGTGGTGGCAGGGGGAGGAGGAATTTATTAGAGAGAAAATATTTTACCACTTCCATTGATCTTAACCGATTTTGGCCGTGACTTCTCAGCAGAAAAAGTATAGAAATCTAAGATTATCGAGGAATTTGAGAAATAATAAGCCTATAACACACCTCAGATATTGTTCTGCCGTTTGTGCATATTATATTTGCATGAAATATCTTGATTTTTAATCCTATTAATGCCAAAATCCGACGGGAAAAAATGAGTTCATTTTATTTATATAGAAGAGAGATATGTGAAGACTTTCCAAGTAATGCCCAAAATGCTTTTGGTATTGTATGCGTTTAGAGGATTGATTTGAGTCCCCTAACTACATGTTCCTTATCTTGCTAAAACAGGGATACCCATTATTAATATTCTTCAGCAGTTGTCAGCTTTCCTATTCCAAAGAAAATTGTTCACCAAATCAAAAATATACATTCCAAACTTTTGCTGCTTCAAAATTTCATGTTCCAACAAAATGTGGACCCGTGAGAAATGTTTTTATCTGAAGTCCATCAAATATTCCTGCATTTTTCTTTTTATATTTTATATCTATTTTTTCTTTTATATATTTTTTTGTTATAACTGGGAGTTAGAAAAATTGAACAAATATAGCTGAAGCATACTCTATTGTGATTAACAGATTCAACAGATTGCTTCGTTACACCAAGTTTTATATGTAGCAGGGGTAGGATAATATTTTTCATATCAGAGAGAGGATCATTAATGATATTTATATCCCCAAGCATCAAACTACTTATCAGTTGCTATTCCTTTATAACTCAGTAGCACAAGAAACAGATGTATTTTGTGTAAGCACCTTACTGATCAAGAAGAAAATGTATTACTTTCAAATCCACATAAATCTTATTTTTAAACATATTCCAACCGTTTCCAGAAGAATATTCATGTTATTACACTCTCCTTTTATTCTAAAAAAATGCCCTATTATGATTAGGTCATACTTATTTCTATTATGAAGTAAAAAAATATTTTGGGACTGCCAATTGTCTTCACTCACTTAAATCATATGCAGGCAGTTCTAACGTGAGAACACATCCTTTGACAATAAACAAGTTGACCGTCTCAATGGAAGTATATCCACAGTCTTGAATGTCTATTCCAATAAGAAGAGGCAAATATATCATGTTCAAGTAATCTTTTCTCTTTCAACCTAGAAGCCAGCAATTCCTTTGTTATATACAAATCTCTGACATGATCATTTGATTCAGACTTTATAAACAAAGAACGTTTATCACAATCTGCATCCGATGGCTTAAAATATCAGTTTGATAATCTTTGTCGAACCAGGCGTATTGAATCTGTGGCAGTAAATACACAGAAACATGTATTTCTTTAGCGTGCAACTCTTTGAATGGCAAATGGAACTTTTGAATATTTCAGGTGTTGTATTATTTAGATTATTGTTCTCATTTTGGACGTTATTTTAACAACGTTTCAGCTGATGTAACCTCCAATATTTTTCAGGTGTATCTTATTCAGCTCTGCAAGGATCCGTGCTGCAATGGATGAAAGCGTTAAGTAATAATCAGTTCTAAGTAACAATTTTGTGGA
>NC_136488.1:27150615-27183115 GCF_053919585.1 Euprymna scolopes
CATGCATAGAGTTCATAGTTATAAGTGACACTCCTGGAGCCCCACTCTCATTGATGAGGGTGAGCAGTGTCACCCGTCGAAACCTCCTCCTTTCTCTATGGTGGGTTATCGTGCCAAATTTGCTTAGTGTACATGAAACGGTGTGAGCGTGCATAAGGTTCCCTCTTAAAAGTGAACCCTCTGGGATCTGACCCCGTTGGTGATAGTGACTTTATCATGCCTCTTCTATCATTGTATGGGGTAAGTTTAGTATAATAGTAAACCATATAGGAGCCTATTCGTGTACAGGTAAACAGACACACAAACGCTTTATTATATATATGTGTGTGTGTGTGTGTGTGTGTTGTGTGTGTATTGAGACTAATTCATGAAATGTATGACCCTGTTCTATTTCAGAAACGGAAAAAGGCGTTGGAAATGCTCTTACTCTTTTTCACAACGCTATGTACTCCCCCCATTTTTTTTGGAATTTCCAACAACTTTTTTTTTCGTTTCTTAAAAACATTCATACATTTTCTTCTGCATTACCAACATAAATAAATAACCTCGAAAATATGTTTTTTTTTTAAATTTGCGTTACAAATGAATAATCAAGGCGACAATAAAACGTATTGTTTTACTGTGTACGCTTTCAGTGTCCCAATTGTTTTTTTTTTTTTCGCGTTCAAATTAAAAGATATATCAAAATTTGAATTTAATTTTAAGTATTATGGTATTTAAGTATTATGGTATCTGCTCAGTGCACATTTAACTATAAATATGGCAAATCACTTATAATTCAATGGCTATAAATTTTTTTTTTCAAAAATAAACAATTATAAACAGAACGACTCATAGAAATCTATCTATATTCTTTTTTCATTTTAATATACTTTCATAGAAATGTTTCTGTTATGTCACAAAAAAACTATTTTCTTTACGTCACAAGTGTCACGCTCATGCATTAATTCCATAGCTAATATAACATACTGACTCAACGGGTCACTGGTAGTCTAGTATATATATATATATATATATATATCTGTGGACACTATACATTATTCTAATATTTCTCTGTAAGTGATTCATCAGTTAACGTTGAATTGGTTATCTTTGGTTTCTTGTGGATTGAGTTTCTAATGTTTCAGTAAAATGAAACGTACAGATGGAATTTCAAAATAATGTATAGTATCCATTGAATAAAAATATGCTCATGTGCAAGTAATTGAGCACTCCTGTCATTTCTCCTATAACACTGAATTATACACACACACACGTCGTGAGTATATGCTTGTATATATAGAGATCTGCTTTCTGCAGTGAACAAGACTTGTAAGTGATGAGCAGTGAAAGAATAAAATGAATAAAAAAAGCCGAAGATCTAATTGAAAAGAAAGTGAAGAGTTTGCAAGAAAATCTCTTCTCAGTTTATAAAAGGCAGGAAAGAGGAAACAAATGGAATTGATTCCATTTTTTTTTGTTATTGTTGTTGGTTGTCCCGGAGGAGGTGGGGATAGCGAGGTGGGGCATGGGGATGTTCAATGTGAGGTAAGGCTTTGTCTGACAGGTAAACAGAAAGTAGTGAGGTGCATCAGTCTGAAACCGGAAATTGGGTCGGGTCGGGATTGGGTGGTGCGGAGATAGCGGTTGTTATAGGTATTATTGGAGTTGGGGGTAGAGGTAGAGTGGTAAGAAAGTATTGAAAAAAAAAATAATAAATAAATAAAATGATGACCTGTACTTGCTTGTAGACCTTTCCTTAAATCTTCCTTGGAGGGCTTCCATATCGATTTTAGACAAACATTTTTTTTAATTTTATTTTTTCATTTTCATTCTTTTATTTTTTATCATATTTTTTTGCAATCATCTATTTTTTAAATTTGTTTGATAAAATATACTACTACTACTACTACTACTACTACTACTACTACTACTACTACTACTATCCTTATTCCTTTTGATGTTTCAACAAAAAAGTATGGAATATATACATAAAAAACATTTATGCTATTTACAGACATATGTATTTAGGTAAAATAAATAATTTTTGTATGAGATATTTAATTTCGATCTAAAAACTGCTTCTGTATAAAATACACACGCACACTAATCTCTTTCGATATAAAGTATAGCACCATTTGTGCTATATATATATATATATATATATATATATATATATATATATATTCTCTTTAAAAATATTCTTATTATTTTGGTCTAGCTGAGGATGGAACATCCTACCGTATGCCAGATATTCACTTGCTAGCTCATATATTCCAACCGGGAGATCTTTTTAAAATTATAACCGATCTTTTAAGTAAAATTGTTTGTATTTCACTTGCATTTGATTCACTGGGTATATTTCTGTGTGTGTGTGTGTGTGTGTGTGTGTGTGTGTGTGTGTGTGTGTGTGTGTTGATTAAAAAGGAAATATGATCAAGTACAAGAAGAACTCAAAACGAGATTTACCGATTTCGTTCAGATGAACGAACGTCTTCAGAAAACGTTCGTGTATCCAAACGAAACTAGTAACTCTCTCGTCTCGTATATATATTTTTTTTACACAGTGGTCACCACTTATCAAGGCCCGGAAGCCAATCAGGGATAAGGCTTATTGCAAGTACATTACGTTAGTGTGGAGATTTGATGAAGTGTTTACTTAAGGGGGCGGTTCATTAGGAATTTGTTAACGTTGGACTTGAACACATCAAAGTTGTAGTCAGGTGGGAAGCAGGCAGACGGAACAGAGTTCCACAGGCGTGCAGTTCTAAGAAAGAAGCTTTGTTCATGGAATCCGCGTTTTGATTTAGGCACAGATAAGAGTGGGGGAAATTTTTCACAGTGGATTCAGCTAGACGGGTGTTTTTCGTGAAAGATTGGCGAGGGGGGACCAGAGATTGGAGTTCAGACGAGCACCTGCCATGGAAATAACGATAAAACAAGGATAGGCTCGCAACGTCTCTTCTGTGGGGGAGAGGTTGCAGGGTAGAGAAAAGGGCATTCTCCACTAAGCCACGAAGTCTATTTTGTACTCTGTCAAAGCAGGATAGGCTGTTTTTGGCAGCTCCTGCCCAGATGTGGCAGCAGTATTCCATCCTTGGACGTACTTGGCTTTTATATAGATAGAGAATTGCATCAGTAGTGAGATATCTTCTGGAACGGTAGAAGGATCCCACCATCTTTCCAGCGACCTTGGCAACAGACTTGATGTACGTGTTCCATTTCAGATCAGGAGTAAAGGTCAAATCCAGAAGCTTGTCAAAACACGGGGCCTCTCCCAGACGAGCGCCATCCATCCCAATTGATGCCAGATGGGGATCAGAGCGTTTATGATGTAAAGATAGGAGTTTGGTTTTAGATGCATTAAAGGTAATTAGCCATGTCTTCCCCCACTGAATCATGCGCTCGAGATCAGAGGAGAGAGAATCAGAGAGAACTTTGTTATTTACAGCCTTTGACGTGTTGCCGTAGATGGTCATGTCATCAGCATAGATGTCAACGAATGATTTAAGTATGTGTTTAGGGAGGTCATTGATGTAGGTCAGGAAGAGAGTTGGGCCCAGGATTGACCCCTGAGGGACTCCAGCATTAATACTGCAGGCATCTGATTTTTGTCCATCGACCACTACTCTTATGAGCCTATCGGAGAGAAATGATTTAATGATTGAGAAAACATTTCCAGTTATACTGTAGCTGGAAATCTTGTGAAGTAGACCCTTATGCCATACCTTGTCGAAGGCCTTTGATATGTCAAGAGCAATTGCCCTAGAAAGGAAGCCTTTGTCAAGAGATTCACTAATCGTGTGAGATATAACCGTTAGTACATCTGCAGTAGATCTTGCAGAGCGGAAACCATATTGTGTGTCACTAAGAAGGTTGTTTCTTCTGAGGTGGTTGACTATTTCTCTATTTAATATGGATTCCAGCAACTTACTCATAACGCACAGGAGACTTATTGGTCTGTACTGAGAGGGAGATGACTTATCACCTGAAT
This sequence comes from Euprymna scolopes, assembly GCF_053919585.1. Lineage (NCBI taxonomy): Eukaryota > Metazoa > Mollusca > Cephalopoda > Sepiida > Sepiolidae > Euprymna > Euprymna scolopes. Next base: position 27,154,589 of record NC_136488.1, read on the forward strand.
TCTTAAATACAGGGCAAACTGATGAGGTCTTCCAGGGAGTCGGAAAGCACTTCTCCTTAAGGCAGCACTTAAACAGTTTCGTAAGTATGGGAGCAAGTTCTGGTTGAAGCTTTTTTAACACTATAATTGGGACGCCGTCAGGGCCAGTTGCTTTACTGGAATCAAGGTTCTTGATTAGCTTGGCAACCTTATGCACAGATATTTGTATGTTAACTAACGTGTTCTGTGTCATAGGAGGAAATATAGGGAGTTGATGGCCTTCGTCGCATAGGGTAGAATTAGCTGCAAAGTTCTTTGCAAATAGTTTGGCCTTGTCTGATGCTGACGAGACGACCTCTGGTCCATTGATAATGGTTGGGATAGAACGCACATTTCTGTTCAGGATCCTATTTGTTATTTGCCGAAACTGGTGGGAACCAAGCTGCTGATCAGCTACCTTGGATTTAACAGACTGTGCATATAGCTCTCTTGCATTTTTTATTACTCTTTTACAGTGGTTGCTGGCAGTCCTGAAAGCAGCCTCAGTCTCAGTGCATCTATTACATTGATAGCTATGGAAAAAGTGATTTCTGTGCGCGATAGCAGCAGCACATTCTGGGGAGAACCATGGCTGGCTGTTAGGTTTTTGTTGGAATTTTTTAGATGGTATGAATTGGTCTATGCCTACAATTAACCATTCGGTCAGGTCTGATACTTCCTTTTTAAACATGGAGTGCAGAGGTAAATTAGATATGAATGTACGGAAGCTATCCCAGTCAGCCATAGGGTATCGGTATACAATATGGTGGAGAGGTACATCTGGGGACTTATTACATTATATCTATGTATAAAATCCTGTATGTTTGAGGAAAATAAAAACCAGAGTACTCTATTACGTTTTTAAGAGAATAACATATTATTATATATGATACTATATACTAATATTTGGATTAACCATCAATACCTGTGGTTTCTGAACGCATGGACATTGGACAATCTTGCCTGTTGAACTAAGGAATACCATATTTGCTCTGCTCATTAGATGAAGCCACTATCTGACGAGTAGGGTAAATGTAGTATTCTTTAGTCCAACGGCCAAGATTCTCCATGCCTCCTAAAACCGCAAGCAAGTATCGATAGTTAATTGAAATATTATTGTATAGTATGGAATTTCTCTCTCTCTCTCCCTCCCTCTCCCTCCCTCTCTCTCTCTCTCTCTCTCTCTCTCTATATATATATATATATATATATATATATATATATATATAATTTTTTATTATTCTTTTTGTAAATACATTCATATCTTACTACGATATATATAATTTGCTCTCTTTGATTGAGCACTATCAACGACCTTTGCTGAAATTCAATTACTCTTCGTTTTTGGATATCTCCCTACCTGGAATATATATATATATATATATATATATATATATATAGTGAAAGTGTGTGTGTGGGTGTGTGGTAGGACACCTTAACCTATATACTGGACGAAGTTTTGATCTAAATATTGAAATTTGGTATATAGGGTATTCAAACACATGGAAAACTTTTTAATCGCTTTTATTAGCACTATCAATAATTTCCCCCACTCTTTATCTGTGCCTAAACCTAAACGTGGATTCCATGAACAAAGCTTTTTTTCTTAGAACTGCACGCCTATGGAACTCTTTTCCATTTCCCTACTTTCCAGCTGACTAAAATATAGTCGCCTTCAAGTTCAACGTAAACAAGTTCTTGATGAGCTGTTCCCTTAAGTAATCCAATTCACCAAATTTCAACTACTAACGATTACTACGGTATTGTCCCATTAGCTACCGTACACTCATAAACCCTTATCCTCGAGTGGCCTCCAGGCCTTGATATGTGGTGACTCCTACGTAAAAATAAAAAAAATAATATATACAATCATCCCTCATCTGAAAATTTTAGAACTAAGATAAACATAATATTTAATTAATGCTTGTCATTTGCTGTGATTTGGGCTAGAAGAAAGCTTTCTTCAGTTCAGAATTGGGTTGAGGATTTCTTTGATAGAAATGATCTTTGAGATAACACCGTAGATAAAAATTTAGGAGGTTATGGTCCGTTGAGACCTCTTTCTAATGAGGTAATCACCAAAGTATTATTGAACGGTGACAAAACAAAGACTGTTAGACATTCATAACTGAATCAATTATTTTCACAGAAAAGCATTTTACCTAAATGCTAGGTGGGAATAATTGTTCCCTCCATCAACATTGTACAGGGTAACAGAAAATGCTGCCATGAAATCAATAAAATTCACAAGTTTTTTTTCTACAGTCCAACCATGTTTGGTACGAATAAACTTCAGTCTACACTTAACTTATTTGGGTTTCAGTCATTAATGTCTTCGCTTTATTGTCGCTCAATGATATGAGGCATTCTTTGGCAACCGTCTCCTCAGTAGAAGGTGTGATCCTGCTTTACACTCACCGGATCATTACCTCTTTCCATTCTATAAAACAAATACTGTTGAGTATTCTTGACTGAATGAAACTTATTTGTACCAAATCTTGCGGAATATTATTAACGATTACATGGCTGAAATTTTTGATGGATATATATATATATTAGCATGGGTACCCGGCGTTGCCTGAATTGACATGAAGTTCTGTTTGGAACACACCTGCTATACTAATCATTTACATCATGGGCGACGTGGATACCCCAACAACAATTCCAAAAATAAAAGAACGGATAAAAACATAAAAATGTAATCGCCACAAAAAAAAGAAGTACGTGATACTCTCTCCACCAGATATTTCGGTAGAAGGGATACAAAGAGAAGAAGCTATTCTTTGGATATTGAGCGCTGAAAAGAAAACTCCCCTCTCCAAAAAATAAATAATTAAAGATAAATCATTACAGCTTTTGTTTCAATAAAATGGCAGTGAAGGCCTTTGCGATCGCAAAAAAATTAAAAAAAAAAAATAGCCAAGTAGGCAAACCCCTAAAAAAATGAAGATCTACCAATAATTAATTCCAAAAACAATTAAATGAAATGTTTCCTCATATTATGTTTCTAATGTAATCCCCCAAATATAATTTTTTATATTTCGTTTTGTTTATGAAATTGTTAGGTGAAAGTACAGAGTGGTCTCATAAAATTAATTAAATTTATCGTTATTTTATGTTTCAAATGTAATTACTCTCCCCCAATTGTATTTGTCATGCTTTGCCCCCCCCTCGATCGCCAAACTTGAAAAAATGCTCGTTGAACGCTTGGTGGCCAAAAAGTAGGTGTTCATTTTACGTTAAATGTATTGATCCCCCACTCTAAAATGTTAATTTTCTTTTTTCTCAAAATTTCTTTCATATTATTTATAAAGGCTGTTTAAACGTATTAGGCAAAAAAAAAAAAAAAAAGTAGGTCTTAATTTTTTATTTTTTAGGGGCTAAACGACGCTGGGTCACATCGTAAAAATTTACCTTTTTTAATTAGAAAGTTAAGTTTGTAATTGATGAGATTAACGTGGAAAAAGAAAAAAGTGTAAATTGTGGTATTTAGAAGGGGGCAGTAGATCTTTATTATTTTTAGGTGTTAAACGACGTTTGGTCACATCGTAAAAATTTATCGTTTAAAGAATAATAAAAACAAACAAATGAAATCTTTTCAGTTTTTCATAAATGTTTTTTCTTTGTTTGTTTGAATATTTAAAAAAAACAATAAAAGCCAAACATTTTTCTATCTACTCAGAATTATTTTCTCAAGCTAGGAATTTATTGAGATTACCAAATTTTATTTGGTGATAGTTTTTTGTTTATGTTCCGAAGGGCAAATAACTCTAAAAAAGATTTTTTAAAATAATAAAATAATAATTCCAAATAAATTTAATTGAATATGTTACCAATATAATTATTGTTTAAAATTTATTAAATAACAATTTTAAATAGAACACTTATAACAATTCTCTCGCTAGAAACATTAACTAAGATACGGCTATTTAATAAAATCGATTTTTTAAAATGTAATATACAAATGAGATGATCTCTTAATTGTACCTAGTTTGCAAGAATCACACTATATACAGAAATAAATGAGAGAGAAACTTTTGTATATCTTAATCAAATTGTGAACAATAAAAAAAAACAGACAGGAATACGAATATATATATATATATATATATATATATATATATATATATATAATTTGCTGGACGCCCAGTGTTGCCCCGTCGTACAATACATTTAAACATGATATTTTTACTTACGCAGATTGTGTATGTATTACTACAGAACCAATCCTCTATTGATTATTATATATTACGAGAAATAATTTTCCAGGTGAACTAATTCGCAAAATAATTTAAAAAATAATAATGATAATGTCGTTCATTAAATTCTGTCTTTGTTTGTTTACAATATCACGTCAGCTGATATTTGGGCTTGACGATCTTAAATATAGTCTTTCTTCTCTTATAGATAAAAAACAATAATATTTACCGGGGAATATTTTACGTTACACCGACCAAGGGAAATAATTTTAATATTTCCTTTAGCCGGTGTAACATAAAACATTCCCCTGTAAAAATTGATATTTCTTTTATCTATAAGAGAAGGGAGACTAGTTTTTAGATCGGATTTTTTCTATTTTCTATACTTATCAGATGAATTTCTGTACAAAATATATATAATAATACATATAAATTATCTTTGTGTAGAATTTGCAAAAGATAGGCTCAGCCGTTTCGGAACCTATGAGGAAGGAACTCACACAAAAAGTGATTTATATATATATATATATATATATATATATATATATATATATATATATATATATATATATGTGTGTGTGTGAGGTGTAAGCACAATATTAAATGTATATAAGTTATCAGATTAATCATATCATACATTTTAAATTATATCATTATTGTTAATAGGTTAGATTAAATGTCTTATCGTTTAAATACAAATAAGTATAAACTATATCATTATTGTTTAAGTTAGTTTAAATTACACAACATCTTTATCGTTTAAAGATAAATAATTATATTTTTATTGTTTAAATACTAATAGTTGAATAAATTGATAAGGACCTGAATAATATAAACCTACCATTGATGCATCTGACTGGTGAGGTTTTGCCTCGAACTTGTGAAAAATATCTTTGTATAAGAAATGCGGACCAAAAACGATGGCATTTTTTGCCGACATCTGATTGGTTAGTAGCCTGATCATTCTGTATATTGATTGGTTGGCAGTCACTTCTGACTGGTTTCTTTTCTGCACTGGAGATTTGAATGAACGCTTGGTCAAACTTGATCTTCTTAGTCTACCAAACACTGAACCGTTTTTAATATAAATCTATGCGTCTTTATTGGCTCAATTGTTTTCTAGCTATATAAAACACACACACACACACACACACACACACACACACACACACACACACACACACACACACACACACACACACACACACACACACACACACACACACACACACACACACACACACACACACGCGCGCGCATATATATATATATACATGCCAATTTATCATACATTGGCAGGGTAGATCGACAGTTCCAGACTGGATAAACTTAATTTAAAAGTAGTAGGTGTTTGTTCAGTCAATGTCTTTCCAGTTGAGTTCTGACATTTTATAATAAGACAGAAATTTAAAATTTGACACCTACCGGAAAAGTATTTTCATTTATATATATATATATATATATATATATATATATATATATATATATATATATATATATATAGTAATTTATAAAATATATATGGCGGTTAAGCTACACTGAATATTCATATATATATATATATATATATATATATATATATATATATATATATATATATATATATATATATATATATATATTCTACTTTTCTCATTCATTTTATCGTTCCACCCTGTAGTATTAATTCGTTCATAATGCATATGTAAAAAGGAAAACACATTTTTTGGAAAAAAGACAAATGCTTGATATGAAGATTGAAACGTAACCGCCGATTTGGAAATATGCCTCATTTTTTCCAGCTGAGATTGCATTAACCATCCAACATTCAATATTTATATCGGCTGTATATCTTGAAAAAAAAATCACGTTAATTAATTGATAGACTCTTTTAGATGAAGTTGAAATAAGATTAGTGCAAGGTTATCAGAGAAATTGGTAATATTGTTACATAAGCCCCTACGCCTGTAAGTAGTGATTATGTTAAAGTGGATTTTGACGAGGGCCATCTTTAATGCAGGTTACGGTATCGTATCTGCAAACAGATTTGAATTCAGAACGTGGTAAAATGAGTTGAAGCGGTGGCAAGAAGTCAAATTCCATAGGCAAAACAAGAGTCGAACCACATGAGAGTATGACATGACGTCACATTTTTCGAGCGAGAAAAACAAAGGTGTTCAGTTTAGTTTTTCCGTTCAAAGCATGTGAACATGTCGCATCAAAATATGCAGAGAAATCTGTAAATACTGTAGACACTGTTACAGATAAAAATTACTCAGCAATTCTTGTAATACTAGGCTCCGTTTTTGAAACCTTGAAACCGTGGTATCATGTTATCTAAATCAAAACGCGGATTCCATGAACAAAGCTTCTTTCTTAGAACTGCACGCCTGTGGAACTCTGTTCCGTCTGCCTGCTTCCCACCGTACTACAACTTGGATGTGTTCAAGTCCAACGTTAACAAATTCCTAATGAACCGCCCCCTTAAGTAAACACTTCATCAAATCTCCACACTAACGTAATGTACTTGCAATAACCCTTATCCCTGAGTGGCTTCCGGGCTTGATAAGTGGTGATCACTGTGTAAAAAAAAAAAAAATCTAAAGTACTGTAAAATCGTTAATAAATACTACACCCTTATAGAATAATGGAGCACACTCTTGAGCTTCTTTTCAACCAACAGAACCACATTATAACTAATTGCTGTTCTTAGGTGGGGTATTAGTATAATATGCCAGGGTCGCTCCAAAAGTAATGCCTCCTATTTTTTTAAAATTTCACTCGAATGTATCAGAAGGTATTACAAATAGCATTGTTATGATAACTGAACTTATGCATTCATGACCTGAATGTTTCATTTCTTAGTTGTAGATATTGCCAGTGGGAGACTCAAAGAATGCAACCCCTGTCATGGATGTATGCCATAAGCAGAGATTCGACCCTGAATTCCCGGTAAAAGTGCATTGAGAATAGTGGTGACTATGTAGAAAAATAAATTCTGGGGCAGAAAAGGTCGCTCGTTTTAATGGTACCACTCCCATCTTCGTAGCTCTTCAACTTTTGGAGTAAATATACTTTTGGAACGACATATATATGTATATATTTGTAGATGTACACGCTAATCGCTGCAATGTTCCTTTTCTGTGTTTGTTTTACAGGTACTTTATTGGAAACTGCAGCAATTGTTTCCCCTCGACGTAAATACGTCACAAGAAACGGCAAGCAGCAAAATTTCATCCCTTCCCTATAGATGTCCCTAGATGTTGAAAAGCCTTCTGTTCTAATAATTTTTTTCTTAGCATTTTTTTTTTTGATTCCAATGAAGATAAATATAATTTTTTAAACTAATAAACCAAATGAATGTTTTCTTCAATGGTGTTGGCTGCTGCGATTTCATTGGCTCAGTGTTTCGACAACTTCTGGCTTTTTATGTAAACTGTCCAGAAAATTCAGACGATAGCATAGTTCTTATTCTGTACTAGTAGGACCCGCTAACTGACGTTGCCCGGTGGAAGCATGTCCCTATCCTCTCATAGAAAAATTTAAAATACAGTTTTTGTTGTTGCTGTTGTTACCCAACAGCCAACCTCCTCATGTTCAGAAAGGTTTTCGTAGTAGACACCCCGTCCTTCCCATGTTAAGAACAGCTTGTGGAATAGACACCCCATTCTGGTAGTGTGAGTGACTGTCAAAATATTTGTCGCAAATTTAAACCTTGATAATCATTGTCAAGATCCCCACGTGCAAATACTGTGAACCAACAGAGAAGTTAGTAGGTGGCAGTGTCGGTCGGATATAATTATCTTGTATCCGGCAAATATAAATCAAATTTTCTTAATCAGCATAGCGGAAAATCTAAAAAAAAAGTCGTCATTTTAAAACAAAGTGTGCACGTGGATCTCAGGTAAAAATTTCCTAACCCCCAAAATGCTCTATGATTAATGTCCCACCCCCTGTAAAAACAGTAAAGTACTGTGGGTGTTGCTGCTGGCGCCCAACCCCTCAAGCTTCCCAGGGTAAGAATGGCTTTCGAAACGGGCACCAACTTCTTCATATGAAGAACGGCTTTCAAAATGAATCTTCCAACCTCCTCTGGTCACCCGCAACATTCCTATATTAAAAACGGATCTCAGAATAGATACCCCAGAGATTCGTTCAAATTTTCATGTCATAATATAGGATGCTGAAAACAAACATTAAAAAAAGAAACTTTGTCTTGCTTACTAAGATTCGTTCATTTAGTCATCTCATAATTTTGGATGCTTAAAAAAAGTGAAGTTAGTCTTGCTTACTAAAATTTGTTCATTTATTCATGTCATAATTTTGGACGCTAAAAACAAACATTAAAAAAGGAAGTTCGTCTTTTACTAAGATTCGTGCATTTAGTTATGTCATAATTTTGGATGCTGAAAAAAAAAACATTAAAAAAGTAAGTACGTCTTGTTTACTAAGATTCGTTCATTTTTTCATTAAATAATTTAGGATGCTGGAAACAAACATTATAAAAAAAGCTCGTCTCATTTACTAAGATTCGTTCTTATAATTTTTTACCCTCACGACGCTAAAACCAATGAACGAACAGTATTTTTAATTGATGAAAACATTTAAGAAAGAATATTTGGCAACTTTATTACGAATACTTTTAGGTAAGGAAAAAGTAAATGTTACGGTATAGTAATGCAAACATTCGTCGTTAACCTCTTGAAAATGCGCCAATAGGAAAGTATATTTTTTTAAACCATGCATGACGATATTGTTGGTGTAGCTAAATGTGAGGGTGTAACTACGAAAAGTTATGATTATGAGACTTCTAGAATATTTTTACTTGGTTTAATATTCAGAAAAATGTTGATGGAGGCCATGTTGGTGAAGATGTGAAGTGTTTGTTTTTTAGTATGAATGTGTAATCCGGATAACAGATTTTTATGTTTTCATCCAATGAGAATACCCAAAATGTAAATGGGGAGAAATAATTATTTTCGAATAGGGAACTGTAAAAGTAGTTATATGTCTATCAGTGTATGATGCAATTAATAAGGATATCATGGCAATATATTTATATTGTGTATATTTTACCTGGTCTTTACTGGGGTGGTGGGAGTACTTTTGGGGTAGAGGGAGAACCACTTCATCTAAATATGTTGTCGATCGTGACGATGGTGCTTGTAGGATGTAATGTAAGATTTTATTATAACGAATAAATGTGTCTGTAACGGCATGCACAAGATGTTGAGTAACAGTTTAGAGATAAAAAATTGTATGTGACACCTGTTATTGCAAACCTACGGTAATTTGGTCCAGAGGGGAATTTCTGCAATCAAAATATTATATGCAGGATAGTACCATTAGTTTATTCTGTCAAACTACTACACTTTGGAATTTCCCCCCCTGTTTCCTACTTCACAGACTGTACTAACATGCAAAACTTTAAATGTAACGTGAACAAACATCTCTGTGTTCACTTTTCTATGTAGTGTACCAGAAGACATGATCCTAAATAGTTGCCCTTATGTCCAAGTAACAACAATATGCCTTGTTTGAGATGAATAAAAAAGAATAATTATATATATATATATATATATATATATATATATATATATATATATATATATATATATATTGAGTACTCTAAAAATATAACAAATAATGCTATATGTTTTTATTATATACTATGTAAGGAGTTAAAAACCGTGACTACCCATCTAGATACATTGAATAACTAAAATATTTAATAATGATAATAAAACCCAGATGTTTCTCGGTGATATTAATAGACTATTTTATTCTAAAAGGTCCATCAATTTAGGAATATTTGATTTTGTTCTTGCATAACTATCAGTCCCGTTTTGTAAATACTTTGAGGCTAAGAAATATTTTTTCTTTTATAACTGGTATTTCGTTCTTCTGATTCTTGAGGGACTTCTAACTTAGAATCAACATATTCATCCTCGTTTCCAGTAAAAACACAAACCAAGAAAACGGATTAATTCTTTAGATGCGTCCATTCAATTTGAGCGTTTAGTGATGTAAATGCTATTTATTATTTAAATGTGAATGAACTATGAAAATGCTATTTCAAACTTAAGCATGACAGACTGAAAAAAAATGCTATTTCAAGCTTAAGCATAACAGACTGAAAATTGCTATTTCAAACTTAAACAGGACAGACTGAAAAAATGCTATTTCAAACTTAAGCATAATAACCTCACGAAAATATTATTTCAAACCTAAGCATGACACACTGAAAAAAATGCTATTTCAAGTATGACAGACTGAAAAATTGCTATTTCAAACTTATGCATGACACACTGAAATATGATATACTGAAAAAAATGCTATGTCAAAATTAAGCATCACGGACTGAAAAAAATGCTATTTCAAACTCAAGAAAATATTATTTCAAAATTAAGCATGACAGACTGAAAAAAAATGCTATTTCAAACTTAAGCATAACAAACTGATGAAAATGTTATTTCAAACTTAGGTATGATAGTCCGACGAAAATGCTATTTCAACTTTATGAATGATCAAATGATAAAAAATACAATTTTAAATTGATACGTGACAGGATTATAATGATTCTATTTCTAACTGAAGTATATGGACAAAGCAACTAATAGAAATGTAACGACCCTCGATATATATATATATATATATATATATATATATATATATATATATATATATATATATATATATATATGTGTGTGTGTGTATAAACGTTTTTTTCTTTCTTGATATTGTTTATTTTAAACTTGTTACTCCTCCCCCTTCCATCATTTACTTCTTACTCTGAACAAAACGTGTTATTTCATATGCGAAGAATAATAGTGGTTTTGGATTTGGAAAGAACTATGTGGATATAATAAGCATTTATTTTGAAAATGTCTCGCAGCTATCCACCAACCTAACTAATTCTCTGTTAGGATCGACCACATCTTTGTGTTTGGTTCTGCAACTCACAGAAAAGTGCCCCAAAAAAAAGGGTAAGTTATATCATCGCTAGCTATCGAATAAACTATGACGAGTTCAAATCCTAGCAGATCTATTGTGTTTAATTATACACAAGTACTACTGGGAAAGGTATGAACTCGCAATTTATACCCCCTTCCGCTATGAGTAAAATAGAAAGTTGTGTTAATACAGCAAAACATAGAAACTACATAAACTAATAAAAATATGAGATCCATTACTTTATGGCTTTTAATAAGTGAACTCTCTTGTACTAAGCTTAGTAAAATAATGTTCAGTTTCCATATTTGAATTATAATGCTCACCATTCAATTGTTATTTTTTTATTTGAGACAATTTCCACAATCTGTTCACGTAATAAAATTTATCTCTGCTGATATAAGAGACGTTTGACTGTTTGCTAAAACATACAAATATGAAATGTAAACATAATCAACTAACGATGTAGAGCAAATTTGTTCTTAAAAAGGGATTCTCAAAAGGGCGCAGGATTCTCAAACACAGCAAATTACTTTACCTTGAATAATAATGTTATATTACAAAAAGTAATGTTCATTAGAGCAAATTTTGATCTTTTTATTAAGAGACTAATTTTTATTTAATTAACTTTTTTCTAATCCCATAACCCCAGCTTTGTAATCTCCATGTTTTTATGTAGTTTTCATTATTTTCTTATGTTCTTGATCGTTGTGAAGTATTTTTTTTTTGGGGGGGGGAGGGGGGTATGACTAATTTCACTTCTTATAAAAGAGGCCAACAATTATTCAGTATTATGAACCACCTCGACTGGGATGAGCATCAGATATTAGGGCAAATTTGGATCTTTTTAAGACCTTTAAATAAGAGTACTTTTTTTCTTAAATGAACTTTCTTCCAATCCCATAACTTCAGTTTTGTAATCTTCATTTTTGTTCAGTTTTCACAACTGTCTTATGTTCGTAATCGTTGTAAAGTATTTTAGATCGCATGGCTATTTTCATTCATTAAAGAGCCTGAAAATTATTCAATATTATGAACCACCTCAACTGGAATAAGTATCGGATGTTTTTGTTAGTAAAATAATAAAATTATACACTTTTTTTCTTTTATTTACCATTGAATTTCCACAGTTCACATGATTAACTATTTAATTCAGATAGAAACGTTTCATTCAGTGAATAAAACAAACTCAGCAATAATGTCAAAATATAAAAAAATTCATATTACTTGGGTTATATTTTATGCAACAAGAATTTCAAGAAAATTCCAAATGAAAATATTTGACTAATTATTTTAAAAGCTACATAATCCTAAATCAGTTCTTTTCAGTTGGCATGGTAATTGCAGTGCTGAGGATACATATTTGATTAAATGTTTATTTTAATGAATATATTAACCCATTAAGTCTCAGGGTATTTATTTTTTTTTACTATTGAATTAAAACTTTATGTAATGGTTTAAAATTGATTAGAATACACAAGTTAACAGGAAAAACGTATTTTATTTAGAAAGCGAAATAATGACTCCCTTATAAATAGTACAATATGATATATTTTAGAAATCAATGTGTTAGATATTCAAGATAAAATTTACACATTATGGTAAAAAGCAAAGCAGTTCACACAAAGTGTTCCCTTACACTTTTGGCAATAAGTTGGTGACTTACTATTGCAAAACTCATTTATATAAGTTCATATATCATCGATAGCAAATTTCACATGAATTTTTAAGAAGGATCCAACAACTATCAGTTGATGAATTTTATCATTTCCTCACAGTAATATATATTATCCTATAGATTTCAAAAAGAAATTATTTGGCATCCTATTATATTAATTTCTTAAATATATCACATGTATCCAGGAGAGTCAAGATTTCACTTTCTAAATAAAATAAATAACCTTTCCTTTCAATTTGTGTATTCTAACACATTTTTAGTTATTATACAAAGTTTCAACTTAATAGTAAAAAATCTACATACCCTGCGACCTAATGTAATTAAGAAAAATAAAAATGTAGTTAAAGTTAATTCTTTTCAGAATATAATCTGTCCGATCGTATTTATTTTCATATAGACATCATATTTCTTAAGAGGGAAATTAAGTCTATATTCTTCCCATACAGACTTACTTCCCTTTGATTCGAAAAGGAAAAAAATGATATTTTGGGAAACATGTAACTATGTTCTTATCTATTACAAACTTCAGATTCTTCAGGTTGGAACGATAAAATTGTCGCCCTAAACAAAACAACATTACAGCTTTATTTTAAAACTTTTATTGAAAAAAAAAAAAACAATTCAGGTAATTTGATTATGTAGTAGAGTTGACATCTATTCAATGTAGCCGCCTTCAGCCTCGATCACTGTCTCGATACCAGTCCGAAACTGGGAGCATGCCTTTTCCAGAAGCGCCCGCAGGAGCTCTACGAATATGCGGCGGATGGCGGCGGTCAGACTGGCTTTATTGTTGTGAGAGGTCATATAGATGATGTTCTTGACATATGATCAAATGAAGTAGTCCAGTGGGTTCAGATTGGAGGAGGAGGGGGCAGCAAGAGAAGAGCACAAAGTCGTAGCACTCCTTCTGAAGCCTAGCTTGGATCTCTTTAGACGTGGGCCAGCGCTGAGTTATGCTGCCATACCCAAGGTCTGTCAGTGGCCACCTGATTGCACTAGGGGACCACCACAATCTTCAGCACACCCAGGTACACTTTGGTGTTGACTTTCAAGCTGACTTTGAAGATGTGGCTCTCACTTGAAACCACACCAAAGGCAATAATCGTGGTCAGAAACTTTGTTTTCATCACCCTGTTATTTGTGGCAATTCAGTGATGCACTTTAAGTGATGCACTGGCAATGTTCTCGTTGTCATAACTTGGATCAGTAGAGAACATGGATTGTACAGCAGCACATCTCCGATCTCACTCATTGTGTCACTTTCATACATGATAGAAGACTGTTATTCCCCTTGGGATTTTTACACAACTGGCCAACTAGTAGATGATCTGCAACAAAAAAAGAAAACTGGTTATCATTAAACGGAAATGAAATCATGTTGTTTTTTCTATGGCGACAATTTTATCATTCACCTCGTATTACAGACTTCAGATTCCATTACGGACTTTATTCTTGGTTTCGAACAGATGTTTTAGACAGAAAAGATATCCTGTCTTCGTGCATTACAGACTTACTTCCCTTCCATTAGAATACAAATTAAAAAAAACTAAACAAAACTGCATAATTTCAAAATGAGAAATGCAAACTAAACTACGAGTGAATAAACTACTTAGTAACACCGGATATTTACATCTATCTCTATCTATCTGGTCGGGTTCTTTGTCCCGAATAATGTGACTCTCTCTCTCTCTCCAGACTTCCCTCTCTTTCTTCAGCTGTCTCAGATCTTCAGGATCACGGTTGGCATCATGTGCAATTTGCTGGATGCACGTGGATCTAGGTCATCCAATGCTCATGCGCCCATACCATGGAGCCCACAGCAATACATTTCTCACCAGCTCTTGGTTGCTCCTATGTCAGTAACCAGCAACTCGTAGATGTTGCTCCCTGATGGTAGTAGATATGGCAGGTAGATTCCCATAAAGTCGCTGCTTCGTTGGATTATCTTGCTAAGATATATTTAGCACTTTATTTTACATCTAGTTAATAAATAAATGGAATATGATAAAAATAAGTGTGTAATGCTAATAAATATAAGTCAGTGTTGCTTTATGCAATTAAGAAAAGAATGTTGAGAAAATTCAAAGTTTTAGTTGCAGTGAGACGGATACCAAATCTCCATTATGATATGATAACAGATACAACAATGTTTATTCATATAAATACAAATTTGAGCTTGAGTGAATAATATGATGCCTCTTGGTTGACTGATTCAATTGGCTGGGTTCGTCTCCGTGTGAATTTCTGCTGGCCAGCACAATCAAAGTCAAATCTGGAAAGTTTCCAACACATGGAACATGTGAAAGGATCAGTTTTCAGGTTTTGTGAACTCATCTATCCAGATAAAGGGTTGGTTTAGGCTTATATCAATCCTCTATGTTATTTTATGCGGAAACAGTATCCGTAGAACTCATTTAGGCATTAGCTGTTTACATTTTCTATTGCTATAAAAAGTTTTCAAGTAAGTTTTTAAAACGTTTTTTTTGTATTTCGAAATAAGGTAATAAATATAAACAGCATTAATTTTAGCCGGTTGCAGAGTCAGAGGTTTTAGAAAGAGCCGGAATACTATGCGTCAATCAGAGTCAGATTTTTTATCTCTGAAGATTCAACACAAAGTCTGACTGCAGTTGGATGCCGATATTTTGGAATTCTAGGAGTTGGTTGATATATTTGGAATTATTAATAAATATAAAATTAATACTTTTATCAATATTAATTAGTTATTAATCAATATCAAAATTAATACTTTTATTAATATTAGTTATTAATCAATATCAAAATTAATACTTTTATCAATATTAATTAGTTATTAATCAATATCAAAATTAATACTTTTATTAATATTAGTTATTAATCAATATCAAAATTAATACTTTTATCAATATTAATTAGTTATTAATCAATATCAGAATTAATACTTTTATCAATATTAATAAATTATTAATCAATATCACAATTAATATTTTTATCAATATTAATAAATTATTAGTCAATATCAAAAATTATACTTTTATCAATTTTAATTATTAATCGATATCAAAATTAATACTTCTATCAATATTAATTAATAATTCATCATTATCAATACTTCTATCAATAGTAATATGAAAGCGAAAAATCAAGTCGAAATGGTGATATTTTAGACTGAGAAATTAAGTAAACAATTTGGTATTTCTTTCTCATAATCCCAAGTTCAATTTTCGTGTTGAATAAAAAATAGATATAAGAAAAAATACACATCGAAAAACATTGTGATATTTATGCACAATAGGAACTGCGTTAGCGTCGGTATATTCTGGCCAAGTTGGAAGATGATGAAACGGCAGTTCACGTAAGCTGTTCCGAATATGTTGATAATGCGGTGTCTAATCTGTATAAACACCTAAATTTTTA
This sequence comes from Euprymna scolopes, assembly GCF_053919585.1. Classification (NCBI taxonomy): domain Eukaryota; kingdom Metazoa; phylum Mollusca; class Cephalopoda; order Sepiida; family Sepiolidae; genus Euprymna; species Euprymna scolopes. Next base: position 27,170,810 of record NC_136488.1, read on the forward strand.
TGCACCTTGTGAACTCTTTGGCACTCAAATATTTTAACCCATTAACTATCTCTCTTTTTCATTTACTGTGACAATTACCATTTTATCCTTCCTTGTTTCTTAGCACAATACGTTATAATAAATTCTGAAAAGTATATAAACCCATAAATTCCACATTTTTTTTTGTCTGGTGCTTTCAGACTAGGCTGTCTGAAGATATCAGCTTCCTGATAAAAATGCATCAAACATTGATGTTGTTGTTTTTTATGCTTTCTTTCCCTTTGTAAAGCTCAATCATCTTCTGCAGAGCCAAAAACAAAAACAACAATTTTCCATTATAAAACAACTAAACCAACACTATAAATATTCGGAGATATAAAAAACTAAAATCCTAAAACCGTTCACCAAAATTACAAGATTCGGCATTAAAAACCTTGAAAAGAGGTGAATGCCATAAAACAAAACAACCAAACTCGAAAGTTTTGCATAATATAGTTTATTATGATGAATTAATTATTTTGCATAATATAGTTTATTATGATGAATTAATTATTTTGCATAATATAGTTTATTATGATGAATTATTTATTTTGCATAATATAGTTTATTATGATGAATTATTTATTTTGCATAATATAGTTTATTATGATGACTTATTTTGCATAATATAGTTTATTATGATGACTTATTTTGCATAATATAGTTTATTATGATAAATTAATTATTTTGCATAATATAGTTTATTATGTTGAATTATTTATTTTGCATAATATAGTTTATTATGATGACTTATTTTGCATAATATAGTTTAGTATGATGACTTAATTATTTTGCATAATATAGTTTATTATGATGAATTAATTATTTTGCATAATATAGTTTATTATGATGACTTATTTTGCATAATATAGTTTATTATGATGACTTATTTTGCATAATATAGTTTATTATGATGAATTAATTATTTTGCATAATATAGTTTATTATGATGAATTATTTTACATCTATGACAAAGTGAACAAAAAACACAAAATGTAATAGATCTGAGAAAATCTTTTCATTTTACTTTCTAAATTCAAAATTTGTGGTGGAAACCATTGTACCATATATACTAATTTAGATTGTGCAGGGTGGAACGATAAAATTATCGCCCTAAAGAAAACAACACTACAATTTTATTTTTAAACTTTTATTGAAAATTCACTTCAGGTAACTTGATTATGCGTATGTAGTAGGCAAGGATGGGATAAACTTCACACAATCTTCCGCATCTTCAGTTTCTTGCAAATAATTGTATACAGTTCCCACACTGACATCAAACTGTGCACTTATTGTCTCTACAGACACATGACGGTCCTTATCCATGAAATTATTTATTTGGCCTATCAGATCTGGTGTTCTGACTTCCTTACTTCTCCCACATCTCTCATCATCCTTTACAGACTCCCTGCTTTCCTTGAATCTCATGCCCCTCAAAATCTGCTCCATTGATACAAGATGGTCCAAAAGCAGTCTGAAGCATTCCATACATTTCTGTGGTATTTTTCTAAGTTTAAAACAGAATTTTATTGCATATCATTCTTCTAAAGTGTGCTCAAGATCAGATTGCATTTTTGAAATTCACCAGCTTTCAATCAGGCTTTTGTAGGGTGTATTCCAATTCCTGTTATAGCTGTTCATTTGAATATAAAGTTATAGGAATTGGTCAGTCATCTCATAAAATATATAGCAATAACATACTGAATTTTCAAGAGTCTATGACAATTTTAAATGCCTGTACAAAAACAGTCTGGAAACTTATTGAAGACACCTCATCAGTGATGATCAGAGAAAGCTAGGCCAGAGGAATATGTAGGATAGAGCAAGATTTACCAATCAAATTCTCGTGAGAGATCATTGTTCAGTAGTGCTGTGTAAGGACGAGCATTATCATTATGGAAGATGACTCCCTTTCTGTTAACTAATGAAGGTCATTTTCGCCTACACATGGGTGAGAATATTGCAGAAAAATATGAATGATTCTGAAAGAAAAGTTATAAATTAATCATAGTGATATTTTTAAGTAATAACAAGTGTGATGTCTCCGCTCAGTCTCAAGAGACAATGGACATCCCTGTAAGGATAGCTGAGTATGTAATTGTGAGGCAAGGGTTGCGCAATCATCAACCACACCTCTCCTGAATCAGCATTACTTGTGTCCAGTGGCAAGGAGAGGACCAAGACTGACTGAAAACAATGATGAGATGAACAGAGAGCACATTCAGCACCTCGTATTCCCAAATGGTTACCCATTTTAATACTGACCAGGCTCAATTTTGCTTAACTTCGGTGATCTGAAGGGAAACGATGTGTCAACATGGTTATGCCGTATATAAGTAACTAGTCTGGATGCCCAGCATTGCCCGGGTGTTTGGAAGTGTGTGTGTTTGGAGATGTGTTTTGAGCAAAAAAAAAAGAGTTGTAGTAGGCAGGCAGACTCGAACCCTTGACGTGAAGGCAGAAAAGAAGGTAAAAGAAAATCTGACATCTTACCTCTACTCCATGATGTGACCGAAAGTTCAGAACGTTAAAATTAGGCAAAGTCAATCCAACCGATATGATGACGTGCAAAAATATCTCGCAAAAAATCGACCCCTCCTTGTAGAAAACTGCTCAGTTGAGAATGAAGGAATTAATGTTTTCCACCCATTTTTCGATATTTGTCGTCCAAGGCGTTGAGCTTCAAAATGATACCGATCTCAGGAAAATATGTCGAAAGTTTTAGGCATACATGCACACATTTTTTTTTTTTTAATGGAGAGTAGACAACGCATTGTGGATGCATTATCGGCAGTTCTCGTTACTCTCGCTTCCTCTTATTTGTCCCTCAGTCCTCATTTCCAATAAGTGATGTTTCTGTCAAAGGGTGAAGAAAAAGCTGCTCTCCAGGATGATAGTACTTCATGAACAGTAGCCTGAGATGTCGGAAATTTTCTGTTCCTATGTCTATCCTTGTGGCCATGTCACTAGTAAGGGTGCTGGAGGTAAATGTTTCATCTGGGGTGATGTTATCCGCCTGATAGTCAGGGACCCGAACCTTGGTTTAACCATTAAGGAGGCCGTCCTATCAGCAGGTGCAAAATATTGGGGCTGCTGTATTGCCATTTGGTGAATTGACTCTGAACCATGCAGTAGTTTCGAGTGGGGCCTCTCGATGCCATACTAGTGGGTAATTGTTATGGCTTTACCTTATCATGGCTACAAAAAAAATAAAATCTTCCTCTCCTTTTCTCTCTTACCTTCCCTCTCTGACCGTCGACCTGTTCCACAAATCCCAATCCTCAACATGAAATACCTCCGGAAAAATAACATGTGTAAACCTAGAACCCCATCCTCCAACGTAGACCCCTACTACATGTCTCCTTCTCCAACATTAGGGGTCTACGTTTCAACCTTCCAGAGCTTGAAACACAATTACAGGAGACGAAACAAGACATATTCTTCCTAAGTGAAACTGGCATTAGGCTGACTGCTTCCCTTGACGAATTCATAATTAAAGGATACTCTAACTTGACATCTAAATCTGACCTCCAAGATCGCCATGGACATGGAATATGTGCCTACATTAAAGATGGCTTTCCATGTGGTAGGGATATCTCCAGAGAAAACCCTAATTTACCTTATATGTGCTTCCGGGTTGCACTTGCTTATATTACTGCATTTATATTCGCTCCCTATCGCCCCCCACAACAGTGGAGTTACTATCCTTAAGAGCATATCTGAAAAAATTGACCACATCCTGTCTGCTCACCTTTCAGCTAACATCCACATTTGTGGTGACTTCAATGTCCACAATACGGAATGGCTAACCCACTCTAACAAGACAGATGATGAGGGGAGGTTCTGTCATGATTTTGTCATTGCCTATGACCTCACCCAGATTGTCCACGAACCCACCCGAGTGCCCGATACTTCCGGTCAGTATGCTAGCCTTCTAGACCTTTTTCTCACAACTTCCCCTGAGCTATGTTCAAGTTCCGTTCTGTCTCCTCTGGGTACTTCCGACCACGCGGTTGTATCAGTTAAGATAAAAACGAACTGCAACAAGTCTCGAGATGTACCTCTCCACCGTACTGTATATTGATACTCTACCGCTGAATGGGATAGCTTCTGTACATTCATATCTGACCTACCTTTGCATTCCATGTTTAAAAAAGATGTGTCCTCTATAGTATCAGACCTGACCGAATGGCTAATTGTAGGCATAGACCGATTCATACCATCCAGAAAATTTCAACAAAAACCTAACAGCCAGCTATGGTTCTCTCCAGAAGGTGCTGCTGCCATCGCGCACAGAAATCACTTTTTCCATAGCTACCAACGTAATAGATGCACTGAGACTAAAGCTGCTTTCACGACTGCCAGCAACCGCTGCAAAAGAGTAATAAAAAATTCAAGAGAGCTATATGCTCAGTCCGTTAAATCCAAAGTAGCTGAGCAGCGGCTTGGTTCCCACCAGTTTTGGCAAATAGCAAACAGGATCTTGAACAGAAGCGTGCGCTCTATACACCAGCCATTATTAATGGACCTGAGGTCATCTCATCAACATTAGAAAAGGCCAAACTATTTGCCAAGAACTTTGCAGCTAATTCTACCCTATGCGACGAAGGCTATCAACTCCCTGTATTTCCTCCTATAACAGACAACACGCTCTGCAACATACAAATATCTGTGCATGATGTCACCAAGCTAATCAAGAACCTTGATTCCAGTAAAGCAACTGGTCCTGACGGCATTCCAATCATTATGCTGAAAAAGCTTCAACTAGAACTTGCTCCCATACTTACAAAACTCTTTAAGAATTGCCTTAAAGAGAAGTGCTTCCCAACACACTGGAAAACCTCATCAGTATGCCCTGTATTTAAGAACTCAGGTGATAAGTCATCTCCCTCTCAGTACAGACCAATAAGTCTCCTGTGTGTCATGAGTAAGCTGTTGGAATCCATATTAAATAGAGAAGTAGTCAACCACCTCAGCAGAAATAACCTTCTTAGTGACATGCAATATGGTTTCCGTTCTGCTAGATTTACAGCAGATGTGCTAACGGTTATATCTCATACGATTAGCGAATCTCTTGACAAAAGCTTCCTCTCTAGGGCAATTGCTCTTGACATATCAAAGGCCTTCGATAAGGTATGGCATAAGGGCCTACTTCACAAGATTTCCAGCTACAGTATAACTGGAAATGTTTTCTCGATCATAAAATCATTTCTCTCCGATAGGCTCATAAGAGTAGTAGTTGATAGGCAGAAATCAGAGGCCATCAATATTAATGCTGGAGTCCCTCAGGGGTCCATCTTAGGCCCAACTCTCTTCCTGATCTACATCAATGATCTCCCAAAACACATACTTAAATCATTCGTTGACATCTATGCTGATGACACGACCATCTATGGCAACACATCAAGGGGCGTAAATGACAAATTTCTCTCATATTCTCTCTCCTCTGATGTTGAGCGCGTGGTACAGTGGGGGAGGAGGTGGCTGCTTACTTTTAATTGATCTAAAACCAAGCTTTTATCTTTACATGATCAATGCTCTGATCCCCATCTGGCATCAATTGATATGGGTGGCTCTCGTCTAGGGGAGGCTCCATGTTTTGATAAGCTTCTGTGTTTGACTTTACCCCTGACCTGAAATGGAATACGTACATCAAGTCAGTTGCCAAGATCACTGGAAAAATGGTAGGATCCTTCTACCGCTCCAGAAGATATCTCACCCCTGATGCAATTCTCTATCTGTATAAAAGCCAAGTATGTCCAAGGATGGAGTACTGCTGCCACATCTGGGCTGGAGCTGCTAAAAACAGCCTATCCTACCTTGATAGAGTACAAAATTGGCTTCGTGGCCTAGTGGGTGATGCCCTTTTCTCTTCCCTGCAACCTCTCTCCCACAGGAGAGACGTTGCGAGCCTGTCTTTGTTTTATCGTTACTACCATGGCAGGTGCTCGTCTGAACTCCAATCTCTGGTCCCTCCTCGCCAATCTTTCACAATAAACACCCGCCTAGCTGAAACCACTGTCAAAAATTTCCCCCACTCCTTATCTGTGCCTAAATCAAAACGTAGATTCCATGAACAAAGCTTCTTTCTTAGAAGTGCACGCCTGTGGAACTCTGTTCCGGTTGCTTGTTTCCCACCTGACTACAACCTGGATGTCTTCAAGTCCAATGTGAACAAATTCCTGATGAACCGCCTCCTTAAGTAAGACACTTTATCAGATCTCCAACACTAACGTACTGTACACACAATAACCCTTATCCCCGAGTGGCTTCCGGGCCTTGATAAGTGGTGAATACCTTGTAAAAAAAAAATTACATACATTTAAACAGACAGGTGAGATTTATATAAGTAATAATAAGATACATGAAATAAATTACAATAATGCACTTTTACAAACAGGCAAAAATCTTTTGCATTGACCTTATATAACAGGCAATATTCTGTAGACCAAATCATCAAAACAATGACACAAGTGTAAAATATTGAATAGCCTTGTACTAAATTAGGTTGGGTTGAACATCAAAGGCTATAGAGAAATAATAATATTCATCCGCTATAATTTTAGGAATTAACAGCTGATTTCCAGATGAATAATTATCATGTTAGATAAAATGACACTGATGACTGCTAGCCCACGGTTCGCACATTCCTATGTGTGAGTGATTTATTCATTTTCTGTGTCTCTTTATTTCTATTCCCATTAAGAATATATTCGTTTATAAAATTAAACTAAAATAATACATTTCTAATTTTCAAGAACTTTCCATATATGGTACTCAATACCACAGTCCTGCTTCCCTGCTAACTACAACATCTTCAAGTCAAATGTCAACTTATCGATCTGTCCACCTAAGTAATTAAATCCTGCTCTTTCTACCCATCGTTTTCAATCTTCTCATTTATCATCCACCTGACAATTTCATTAACCAATATCCTCGAGTACACTTTCAGCCTTGATAAATGGTGATTCAGTAGTATATAAAAAAAAATCAAACATACGTAAACAGCAACGATATGTCAAAGAAAGTTCCAGAAAAAACAACCACACATTTCAGGGGGAGACACTTACACTAAACGACTTTTGTCTTAACATGAAAACGAAATTAAAAATTAACGCATTTATTCAATTATATATAATCGATTTTGAGCATCGTAAGAAAGTTATAAGAGAGAATAAGAGATAAAAATAAATTATGTAACTTATAAGCGACTGTTCCACGATATAGCATGAGAACTATTGTTTATGATATCAAGAATGTCAATCGCACGCAAGACTTTATTTCGAATGCTCGTCAATATTTCATTATTTGGTCCGTTTTTTCCACAGTATGTTTCTCTGGTCATTTTTCTCTTCGAGGTTTGCCAGAGATATTTATTTATTTTTTAATTGCAATTAACCACCATAAGTGAGCAATAGATGTAGAGTGATTTTCACATTTGAAAAAACAAATTATTTGTGAAAACTATGTAATGTAAGTTTTGAGCAATGGAGGGAAGTCACGACTCTATAATAATATATACGAAATCTGGACAAATTAAAATATCATATTTAAGTATATATTACGACTTGGCAAAGTCGCCCCCCTCCCTCCGCTTGTCCTAGAAATAATTTAAAAAAACCCCAAAAAACAAAGACCTAACATAACTTTGTTTTATTATTCATGTAACAATATGCTAAACATATTTTTTTATGCAGGGGGAGGGGTACTATAACATTTTTTTTGTATGTTTGCTTTCATTTTTACTAGATAGTGTTTAGCAATCAAAATTTTTTTTTGTTTTTCTTCTAAACAAATTATGTACTTTTGGGAGGGTGTCTTTCAAAGATTTTTAAGAAGTTGTTGTTTCATAACGTTTCAACCAACTACTCCTCTGCCCTTCGTCAGGTGGTAAACCACAGCGGGATAGGAATGCTGAATCTCTTAACGATATCCTCAGCAATTACTGCCTTCCATAGTTGTTGTCGTCTCACCACGTTTTGACCAACAAATCCCCTGGCCGGCTTTGGGTAGGATTGAAACTATATTTTCAGACTATGCTGACTTGAAACTGCAGAGATTCAACGTCTTTATCCACTGCGCAACAGGCCCCAAAGGGCGATCAAGATTGGATTATTTGGTTTTATAAATCCAAGTTTTTTGTTTTACTGATCTTCCATTGTCGGGTCTGTACTGAATGAAATATTATTTAATTATTGGAATTCTTTTGAAATGAGTAATTTATATATTTATTTATTTAATAAATAAATAAATTACTATATATATATTTAATAAATAAATAAATTACTCATCTCAAAAGAATTCCAATAATTAAATAATATTTCAAAAAGGCTCAAAGAAGCAAAAAAAAATGTTTATTTTCAGGGTTTTTTTTTTTAAATTTATTTTTTATTTTATTTTTGGAAAAGAAAATTGTAAGAAAAGGTTTATGCACCTCCAATCACATCCATCGCTTACTCTCTTTGCAATGATGCATTTAACACCACATGTAATGCAATTCTATTGGGATCCGGTTTATCTCTTATTTTGAAAAAAATAAATAAATAAATAAATAAAACTTCTTCGGGCGTCTGCAGTTGTTTGTCTAACATTGATAAATTCATCTAGCTGTGTGTCTCCATGCTTTCTATGTAACATTTTTTTCTCTTCCAATATTTATCCGAAAGTCATCTGCTCGTTGCCGCGCATTGTGATTGGCTGATCAGCATCTTATGTCAGATTACAGGCAAAGCCGAGCGATTGATGTCATATTCCAGTGCAGAGGCTTAGATACGTCCGGTTCCAAATCTGTACAAGCACTCAAGGATTAAATAAAAATGAAATGTGGCACAAATTCGAAAAATGGGGGATGGGGAGACGTAATGTTGACCTAACTAACATTAAGTTAACCAGACACATTCTCTAAAGCAAAATCATTCAATGAATGCCGTACTTTAAACTCAAAATGACAAAATATATATGATAGGGGGAGTCGGGGAATAAAAGTCTTATATAGAAAAGCGATTGAATTATTGGCAATGAAAAAAAACTGTGTTAGTATAAAACACCGCCTACAAAGTGTGGCAGATAAACAGTTTTACCAGTCGAAAAAGGATGCAGGTCTCATACATATTCTTCCGATCTTTATAGTTATTGGAATATTTTATTATTATCCTTAGGGTAGACACACCACGACACTAATGGTAGTAATCGAGAAGTGAACATAAAGGTACATGCTGAAAGTTGAATTCGGCACAGCGACTTTTATAATCTATGCCTAAAACGACTATGCCAAGTGTAATTGATTTTAAAAGCACATGTAAATACGATTTGAATGATCTTTGGTTGTTTTGAAAGGCCAGAAACGATATTGATTTTCTTTCCTAAAAAAAAAAATGTATCCAACAACTAAACTTCATATTTGTTATTGTATAAGCTTTCAGTATTTGTTAGTACATAGACTGTAAGTAAGCTTTGATGAAAGTTTAGCTTAGCTTATTGGTTTCCAAGGATTAGGCTGCTAATACTCGACCAGTTTGAAGGCCCAGTCTGAAAAGTGGAACTGAATTCGAGCCGAAGTGTTTCTCTCCAATCATAAACACCTCATCTATTGTCTGCTTCAATTCACACCCATTAGACCAATGGTTATCAATCGTTTTTACTCATGGACCCATTTTCCTTTCTCTTTTTTTCTTGGTGGACCCCCTCATAACTATTGATCATTAAATAATATTCTATTTTTCAGTAATATAAATTATGAGGGTTTAATAAACAAAGAAATAGTATGCTTAAGATTTATTTTTAAATAAAGCTAGTTATTCCTTTTTTTTATTGCTTTCAAGGAATTTTATAATTTTTTTTGGAAATCTATAAAATAATTCAAATTCGTTTGAATGTCTACTTCAGCTTTTTTGACAATAAACCAAAATTACAGTAGAAATTAAATTTTTATTAATTAAAACAATTATGAGTTGGTTTTCCTTATGAACTACCAAAATATCATTGTGGATCCCCAATTTGTTATATTTTGGCTGTAAACCCCATAAATATTACATGAGCCCCGGTTGAGAACCCCTGCATTAGACATTATAATATAAAGAAAGATATAATTGCATTAAAAATAAAACTGATTTACTCACTTAATACGTGCACACTCTAGAGATCTTCGCCATATACATGATTACAAATTTCCACTGCTTATAACGATCTGGTGCTGGTCTTTCGGCTGTCAGTTGCAACATATTGGTCTTTATCTGGCGGGCCCTTTCTCTGAGGCGATTGTCTTCTTGACTTTTCTTACATGAAATCTTCTTTATACAGTCTCTTTACATAGCTGGAGTCTGGTAACCGAAAAACGTATTTAAAATGCATTAATATTTTTTCTTTTTCAAATAACAAAAAATAAAAGAAATTCGTCTTTATTGTGAATTTAATATTCAATATTTAAATCAAGATAATAAGTCCTTAGAATTAACGTACAATTAAGTATGACAGAAAAATAAAATAGTTTCTAGAAGGTTTAGAGAATTCTTTCTGTCTTCAAATCGAAATTGTCAACAAGAAAGGTAAATTGTATTGTAAATATAAAAATAAAAAGATAAACGAGCATAAACCAATATTTCATTGAATACACCAAGGGCGTTGCCAAGGCTGCTGCAAATACGGTGGGTTCTCTTTACTATCTTGGAGAATTACTGACACCTAAAAGTATCTGTATCTCTATAAAGCCACTATTCGCCCATGGATGGAATATTGCTACAACATATGGGCTGCTGCATCTACTACTAGTCTCTCCTTTTTAGACAAGGTCCAAAAATGAGTTTCCAACCTAATAGGTCCCCACTATCGACCGAGCTCCAACCTCTGTTCCATCACAACAATATTGTGTCCCTATGTCTGTTTTACAAGTATTTTAATAGAATATACTCTAATGAACTCATAGTACTCTTTCTCCCTTGGCATATATACTCCCAACAAACCTGTCAAGCAACAAAATCTTAGCCCTTCACTGTTGAGGTCTCTAAATGCCAGAAAGCCTTTTACTCTTTCTTTCCACAGACTACTAGACTTTGGAATTCCCTCTTTGTTTCTTGTTTCCCTGACTGTATAATCATGCAGACATTCAAATATAATGTCAACAGACATCTAGCTGTTGATCTCCTCACATGGTCTCCTGTAAACATGACCTCAAATAGTAACCCCTTATGTGTAAATGACAACACGTGTTGTTTCGGGTGAATGAGAATATAAAAAATGAATAAGTTTACTAACATGTATAAATGCATCTGTGGATTCATAATTGGTTTGATATGATTATGATTTATGCAATGTTAAGTTGGAATTCAATTAAATACTCCAGCATGTTATTATAAATCTAGCTTCTGTATAAATTCTGAAATACTTTCAAATTTATTAAATCAGTTTCTATTTTTAAATATTCTATTTTCTAGCTGTCAACATTAGGATCGATATTTATCGACCTTTCTGAGCCTTTTTTAATGTGGTGGATGTACACTTTTATTTGGGTAAGTGAAATGATTTCATTAATATCTGATGTTATAACAGTCATGATGTCAAAAACTCTATTTCATCTTTAAGTGTACATGACTGAAGAGTGTTTCTGTTGTAAGCTCAACATACAAGGCTTGTTTGGATCATTTATGAACCAAATGAAATTAAACATTAAGGATCTCTTCCAACACTAAAGGAACATATACCTTTTTAATAGTAACATTATCGTGTATCATAATGACATTGTAGGATTAAGAAGAGCAGCAACATGACTTATTTCTCTAATTTTTACTATTCTGTAGATATTAATTTAAATAGTAACATTATATTCTGCTTATTTGCCATGTTTTAATGGTTTACAAACCATTATCCTCATATTTTAATGGTTTGCAAGCCGCATTTGCTATGTTTTAATTGTTTGCAATCTTCATTTGCTATGTTTTAATGTTTTGTAATCTTCATTTGCCATGTTTTAATTATTAGCGTCTTTTGTTTTAATTGTTTGCAAGCCTCTTTTGCTATATTTTAATGGTTTGCAATCTTCATTTGCCATGTTTTAATGGTTTGCAATTGTCATTTGCATTCACATAATGTACTCGTAATCATTTGTCACATTAAGACTAATTTTTAATTTGTAAATTATAAAGCAGTTTATATACAAAAATTATTGTAGTTCATAATGCTTGTCCATAAAATTTTAGAATTTTTAAGAAGGGAATACCACACTTATTTATCTAACTGTTTTGTATGAATTTATTTAAAGGGAGAGAGAGATCATGCTCATTTTTTTTTGCATTT
>NC_136488.1:27188115-27280615 GCF_053919585.1 Euprymna scolopes
GGTATATTTGTGCACATGAATTGATAATGCGGTCCTTCAAATAGTTTATGTCTCTTATACTTTCTTGATATACCATAGCTTTCAAATGACCCCAAAGATAGAAATCAAGATGAGTTAAATCAGGGGATCCAGGAGGCCAGTCAACTGGCCCACGTCTACCAATCCATGCATCTGGAAGTATTTCATTCTAGTATTGTCTCACATAATGGGGTGGGGCACCATCTGGTTGGAAATATGTTAGAAGGTTATCATTTTCGCCTAACAATGAAAAAAATCTTCTTGTAAAATGCTCAAATACTTATTGGCATTAAGATTTCCATCAATGAAAATTGGTCCAATGATTTTGTCACCTCAAATTCCAGTCCAAATCATCACTTTACCAGCACCTTGCATTTTTGTTGAACTTGCCCAATGAGGGTTAGCTTTACTCCAATAATGCATATTTTGGCGATTAACCTCACCATTGATGTAAAAGTTAGTTTCGTCGGTAAACATGATCTTTTTTTTTAAGTTTTCATCATCACTCAATTTGCCAACTGTCCATTCACAAAATTCCAGTCGTCTGTCTGGATCACCTTCACTTATGTGGTGGATCATTTGTAATATGTAAGGATACCACTTGTTTTTAAAATGCGAGTGATACTTGGTTGACTAACCCCAATTTTAAGACAGCCTACGTGTACTTTTTTAGGGGGTTGGGCTTTGTATTAATGCTTTTAAAACTCTAGCTAATGTGTTTTCATCCGTTGCTGTACGTGGTCTACTACTTCTACGTTGATCTTCAACAGATCCAGTTTTTTTTTAAATTTCACAAAAAGTTTTGCTACAGTATCGTGTGTTATGTTTTCTATTAAATTCCTCAATAATCATGAGGCTACTTCCAGACATCCATATGATTTCAGTTTTCTGTTGTTTGGTCAATAACATCTTTACGATACCTAAAAACAAAAAATAATTGAAATAAAAAATATAACTAAACAATAAATAATTTATTTATTTGGATGGAGACTTTTGAATCACCCTGTGTGTGTGTGTGTGTATATATATATATATATATATATATATATATATAATTTATGTGCATATATTTATGCATATATATATATATATATATATATATATATATATATATATATATATAACCTAGCAGGACCTGTTAACCGGCATTGCCCGGTGGTAACATGCCCCCATTTCCAGCATTAAACAATTAAGCAGGCTGTTGTTGTTTTTGCTCAACTCCAACCTCCTTATGTTTAAAATGGCTCTCGGAATGGACACCCTTAACCTCCCTAAGTTAAGAACGGCTTTCGGAATAGACACCCCGATTTTGTAATTGGAGTTAGGTTCGAAAAAAAATTTGCCTGAAATGTAACTTTGACATCACTGTCAAGATTCGAATGCGCAAATACTATGAACCAACAAAAAAATTTGATGGTTGTAGTGTTGCTCAGCCCATGCGTACTAATCTGGCAGGCAGGGTGTGGTTTAAATTATGGTATATTTGTTGGCAATACTAGAGTTTAGATGGCAAAACACTCTCGGACCCTCTATCACTTTTGAGGAACTAAATTCTTGCAGTCACCTGTACGTTACCATGTAAACATATAAACGGTATTTCAGAAAGTGACAATTTTAAATAAACCTAAAAAAAGAAACAATATGTAAACCTTTTTAAATCTTAATTTTATACAATAGAAACAGATTTTTTTAATATAATTTTGAAAGAAATATTGTTCACAAACATTTTTTAATATATTAAAACAAAATAAAACTGGGGGAAATCAGGCAAAAACAATTTAATTGCTTTGTGACCTATTTGCGTTTAAAAATAAAAACAAAACATTTAATATTAGTTATTGTGACCTATTTGCGTTTAAAAATAAAAACAAAACATTTAATATTAGTTATTGTGACCTATTTGCGCTTAAAAATAAAAACAAAACATTTAATATTAGTTATTACTCGTGCAAGCCCTAAGAAAAAAAATTAAGCACCCCCCATAAAAATGAAAATAGCAGCGAGTACACGTGCGAGAGCCAAAAAATAAAAAAACAAAATAGTCGCAGTAGCCAGGCTTGAACGTGTAACGCTAAGAGGGAAAGGAGGTGAAAAAAAATCAAACACTATAGTCAACTGGCCCACAGTGAACTTACGATCTTATGGGCTTTAGAAATAACGCCTATAAAACGTATATATCATGAGGCGTGAATGACTTGCAAACGCCTTTCAAATGTATGTATTGCAAAAACTGACCCCTTTTTACAAAGAATTGCCTCGTTAACCGTCACAGAAAACGATACTGGTGTTGTCAGGCTTCGTTGACTGTGTTGAAAGTTGAATAAAGTATATAAACAGAAAAAATGGTTTCAAACGAACTATTATATAATAAAAAATAAAAAGAATAAAGGAAAGAAAACAATTGTTTTTTTTTTTTGTGGTTCTGGTTGTGGTTTACTTTAGCACGGCTACGATGTTGACGACGCCCTTCTACTTCTCTCCCCCTCTCTCTCTCCCCTATCTAACACTATGTATCGCTTTCTTTCTCTCTCTCCTTCTCGAAAACCTCCGATTTCGCGCATACATTTGTTTATCTATGCAGAAAGCATAAATTCTAGTAAACATTAAAATAAGTAAGCGAAGAATTGTCTTCATATAAATAAAAAAAAAAAAAACAATTGCTTTGTTGTGGTTTATTTTAGCACGACTACGATGTTGACAACGCCCCCTCTCTCTCTACCTATCTCTCGCTCTCTAGCTCTCTTACTCTCTTTCTCTCTCTTTCCTATTTAACTCTCTATGTATCGCCCTCTTTCTCTCTCTCTCTCTTTCTCGATACTTCCAATTTCGCGGGTACATTTGTTTACCTAAACAGAAAACATAAAGTGTTGTAAACAGTGAAATAAGTAAATGAAACATTGTATTAATATAAATAAAAAAGAAACAATTGGTTTGTTTTTAGCTATAACGATTGTAATGCTTAGAGAGAGTGTGTTTGTTTATTAAAGAAGATATGTAATCTTGAATAAGTGAGTAGTTGGAGGGCAGCCAATAATGGCCGGAACTCGTATAGGAAGACATTATTATTTTTGAACTGTGGAAAGAAAAGGTAACGGTTTGTGTATGAGTTCATGATACAATTATGAAGAAAGACAGGGCAGTATATGTAGAATGTGTATATTTATACGCAGTGTAGACTGGTGTCGGTTTGAGGACTTTAGAATTAGAGGGAAAAATAGTAACCACTTCCTCTAAAGATGAGGCAAATGTGATGCTGGCGCGCCTAGGATAAAATATAGGCTTGTATTATAACGACTAAATATGCCTAAAATGTCGTTCTAAAGTTTAATAAGGTAGAAGCTAATAGTGTAGACATAATATATTTGTATGTGGCATCTGCTGTTGCAGACCTACGGTACTTTGGTGCAAAGGGGAATTTCTGCAATCAAAATATTATATATGGAAATATATGTATGTATGTATGTATGTATGTATGTATGTATGTATGCATGTATGTATGCATGCATGCATGTATGTATGTATGTCAAGGATATCTTGGCAGAGGTTCCTTCTCTCCAGGAGGTTGAAGCAGCTGTCCATAAGCTGAACAATGGAAAGTCTCCTGACCTGAATCGTTTGCATGCAGAGATTTTAAAATGTTCTGGACCCAAGATGATCCAATGCTTGGCGGACTTGTTGCAGACTGCTTGGCAGGATGAATGTATTCTGCAGGATTGGCGGGATGCATTGATGGTGGTGCTATACAAGGGGAAGGGTAGCAGAGATGAATGTGGAAACTATCAGGGCATCTCTTTGCTGTCAGTAGTCAGTAAGGTGCTCTGTAGGATCATGCTAGACAGAATGCTGGAGCACATTGCTGAGGATATTTTGCCTGAGTCACAGTGTGGTTCCAGAAGATGTCAAGGGACAGTGGATATGATTTTTACAGCCAGGAAACTACAGGAGAAATATATAGAACAGCGAAAGTGTCTGTATCAGGTGTTCATCGATTTAACCAAGGCCTTTGATACAATCAATAGGGATGCTTTGTGGGAAATTCTGAAAAAGCTTGGCTGTCCTGAGAAGTTTGTAACCACATTAAAGCTCTTCCACGATGATATGAAGGCTGTGATCAACGGTGGGGGACAGCTGGCTGATCCTATCTCAGTAGAAAATGGTGTTAAGCAGGGAGACATTCCAGCACCCACACTCTTTGTGTTATATTTCACCATGGTCTTTCAGATGGCATTTTGGGTTTGCTCTGATGGTATCTATATTTGTTACCAAACTACTGGGGGATTGTTCAACATTAGGCACTTCAATGCAAGTACAAAGGTACTCACCAACACGATCCGTGACTTGCTCTGTGCAGATGACTATGATCTGGTGCCTCATACGGTGGCTGATATGCAGCATCTTGTGGACACCTTTGCGGTTTACTGCAGTGCATTGGGCCTGACTATCAATCTGAAAAAAAACTGTATCAGCCTGCTCCAGGCATGTCATACTATGAGCCATCAGTTTATATCTGTGGGTCAACGATAGCGGTTGTCACTAAGTTTGTATACTTGGGCAGCACAATAAGTATGTCCGGTGCTCTGGATGAAATCTATAAATATTCTCTTTCACAAAACATTATTTGTGATAACTTTATCTTTTAATCTGGTCAAATGTGTTATACATTTATAATTCTTAGAACAGAAATAATTGGTTTTAGATATGTCCCAGCATCTATGTAAGAGGCACTGTGTGTCAGTCGGTCTGTAACATTTAATTTTGAAGAAACATTATTATTGGTCTATCATACTGAAGTTTCGAAGTTCCATTTTCATGCTTAATTTGGATTATTCAAATTACTATTCTCATCTTAGTTGTTATTTGTATAACGGTTCAGTTGATGTAATCCCCTACTTTCTTTAGTGCATGTTTTTTTTATGACAATCTTTTGGGGGTGATGGTTTATTCTTTACTAGAGACGATAAAAACTAATAATAATTGTCATTTCTACCCGGTCATAGCAAACGGAAATAGAACAATCTAATCCCATAGTTTAAATAACCCCAAAAGGATTAATTTGCTATAAAGCAACCAAACTAAAATCTATGAATACATATTTGAGGATATAAAGAACTTGAAGCATACAACTTTGACCAAAATGATCAGATACGTCATTAAATGACCCGGAAAGGATTGATATGCCGTAATACAAAACAACCAAACACTATATAAATATTTGAAGATATAAAGAACTTGGAGCATTAAAACTTTTGCCAAAATGAACGGATTCAGCATTAAGTCCTGAAAAGGGTTGATATGCCGTAAAACAAAAGAATCAAATATAACCAAATCATACTTTAAATAAAGAATTCAGTTCTCAATTCATTACAGGTTCTCAAGTTCAGCATAGATTTCCAAATTTGTAAACGATGCATATAAAGAAGGAGTGTCATTGATCGTAACGTTGTCAAAATAACAACCTAGATGAGAATAGTAGTCAAAATATCCGAAATAATACAAATTATCAATCCACATCAGAAAAATAACGTAATGTCATACTATGTTTAATATTGCTTTTTCTTCGGTCTGTCATACTTTAGTTTGAAATAGCATATGTTTTTTGGTCTGTCATGCTTTTGATTATTGATTTAATGGCCGTATCTTGAGTATATGTGTTCTTATTTCAACTATAAACACATTGAAGTTTCTGAAATCTATCAAATAACCATAAGACAAATATGATTTAATATACGCAATCTTTTTTGACAAAGATCTCACAATGTGCAAATATTTCCACTTGGAAATGTTTTCTTTTCTTTTTTATTTTTCAGTGTGGGTGTGGGTGCATATGTGTGTTTATCCGCCGTTCTTTCGGGTTCGTTATTGAATTTCGGTTTTATCGCTGAAGGGAGATAACTGTTGCAGTTCAATGCCTGTGTTTCTCTCTTCTTTGCAAGCATCAACGTTTTGGTGCAGCCATGCGTGAAGAATAAATCATATTCGGTGGCACCAGGTGACATATTCAATCATAAACTGTTTTCATGATTTGATATGCCAATATTTCTCCACAAGAAAGTTCCCAAAGGTTGCCTGCTGTTGGTGCCAAACTGAATTTTATTTGGAATTTTAAGCTTTCTTTTGGCTTCTATATATGGGCCATTTGATTTGTTTACACACACACACACACACACACACACACACACACACACACACACACACACACACATATCTATATGTTATTTTTATTTGTGGTTTCATATTTTTTATTTTTGTTCTGTTTTTTTTAGTGTTTACGCAGTGTATTTTTTGTTTTATGTGTGTGTGTATGTATGTATATATATGTATATGTGTATATATTTATAAGTGTGTGTGTATATGTATGTATGCATATATATGTATATGCATATATATTTATATGTGTGTGTATGTATGCATATATATGTGTGTGTGTATATATATTTATATATATGTGTCTACATGTATATATATATATATACAGACACTTATATATGTATATATACATATGTGTATATATATGTATATATATATATATATATATATATATATATATATATATATATATATATGTATTTTTCCACATCTGCATGCTCTTTTTATAGTATAAATAGTCTCATATTTTTTATCTTTTATTTCCTATTACTTTTTATGTTATACTGTTTTTTTTTCTGTCTGTATTTTTTTCTCTTTCTGTTTGGCTTTATTATTTTGATATATGTAAGTTTTATTCATTGTCTGACCACATTCTTTCTATATTTTACTCTCTCTCTCTCTCTCTCTCTCGCTTTTCCTTTGGGTTTTATCAATGAATTTCTTATCTCTATAATTTTGGTGCATTGTCTCTTATATTAAATACTAGTTATCTATTTGCCGCTATTACTGTAAAGTAATATGGCGGATCAAAAGTATGTATACATAAATAAGTTGCATGTTTATCCTCACTTCAAAATGGAAACAAAAGGATATATTCTTAAGATACGTCCATTCAATGTACATCGAATATATCCAAGAAATGGCACGAGGATCTACATCACTAGAGGTATTAATACACCTTCGAAATATGGGTGCCACATTAATACTCTGGCCTCATCGAAAGGCTGTTCAAACATTGTTGAACGATAGGAACCATATATTATACAATACATTGACCCTCACCCTTTATTTCTCTCTGTCTCCTCTTTCTCACTGATCTATTTTTGCTAGTCTCAGTCTTTTCTATGAATATTATTATGGCATGAACCTTATCAACCTTCTCTCTCTCTTGTCTGCAAAAATATATCACAAAACCTTTCAAAACAATCTCGTTTGAATCAAACAATAAACATAATATAGGTATTTAAGCGTAACAGACCAACAAAAATTCTTCAAAATTTTATTTTATATTAAAGAATCACCATGTACAAAGATAGCCACTCAAAGATGAATGTCAATGAGATTGTCAGTTGAGTGATGAGCAATACTATGAGAGGATTGAAAACAATCAATTGAATGGAGAAAAATTTCATTACTTATGATAATGTTCGATAAGTATTTGTTCACATTAAACTTGATCATGTTCTAGTCTGCAGGAAAACAGTCTCGTGACAACGTGTTCCGAAGATAGTAAGTTCTTGGAAAGAAAATCTATGGAAATTTCGTTTGATTTTAGGTACACAGAGGAAGAAAGGAAAGTTCTTTGCAACGTTAGTAAGATGAGTTCTTGCTGTGGATGTTTTATCAGGAAGAAGCACCTTCAGTTGGAATTAAATTTAGGATAGAGAAAGGTTAGCAACGTCTTTTCGGTACTCTTGCATAATTTGACCCGAATTTCGTGAATTCCTGTCAAGTATGGATCGGGCGAGACCGGCAATTATCGGTGTCAGTCGAACGTCGTAACAGACACAGACTAATGAAAAAAAAAACCCCAAAAAACCTGAAAAAATGCAAATGCAAATAATCAAAAATAACAAAAAAAAAAAACAACCTTGAAAAATGAAAATGTTTATTTAATTTTAGTACTTTTATTTATTTATTTATTTATTTATTTTTTGCAAATTATTTATCAACAGAAAGTTTGTTTTTTTTTCTCCAAGAAAAAGGACCATCGTAAAGGAAGACTTCATCTCCTTCTTGAAAACAATGTTGATTTTGTACTTTGTCATGAGAGCAAGAAAGAGTGACAGATAAATCGATATAGCAGCAAGATGTGGAATCTTTTCATCTTTTTTGTCCTCGGTTAGTGAATGAAAACTCTTGTTAGACCGAGACAATTTTTAATTCTGTCGGTCTATCCAGAGTATGCCTTAGTGAGAAATTTGATTTTCCTCTTACATTAAAAACAAACTTTTTGTTTAACTCTGCCGTCGTGGGTAAGCAGGTAATAAGTATCTATATTTCAAACTGGAGTGTGATTGCTTGATCGACCCATAATGATGCGGCGATGCATTGTTTTCTGTTTGATGATAAATCGAATGTTTTTTTAAATTTATTTAATACTAACAGAGATGCTCAGCGTTGCCTGGAGCAGAAGTGTAGCATATTTAAACGTCTATATATAAAGTGTAGCATATTTAAACGTCTATATATAAAGTGTAGCATATTTAAACGTCTATATATAAAGTGTAGCATATTTAAACGTCTATATATAAAGTGTAGCATATTTAAACGTCTATATATAAAGTGTAGCATATTTAAACGTCTATATATAAAGTGTAGCATATTTAAACGTCTATATATAAAGTGTAGCATATTTAAACGTTTATTGCTTTACTCTTTACTCTTTCCGTCTCTCTATCTTTCTTTCTTTCCTTCACCCTTGTTTTCTACTTCACTCTCCATAACCACTTCTTTCTCCTCCATCCATTCCATTCCTTTTTTTAGACACACACACACACACACACACACACACACACACACACACACACACACACACACACACACACACACACACCATATCTTTATTTTGATTTCTCAAGGAATGAGTCGGTGTAAGGGAAGTAACTTTGTGATAAAAACATCATTTACTTTCCTTTAATTAGTACGTGAAATGTCTGGAAAAGCGATCTATTTTGACGCGTTCTGCACCAGTTGAGGATCAAAGATGAATAATATTTTCTAAATTTGAAATATTATTTATCTGAAGCAAGGCCAATCAGAAATGTACCTACCTTGTGGGGTTTTTATTTATTTACTTGCGGACTGTTATCCTAATCTTAATAGTTGTTGTTTCAGCATGTTTCGGCCAACTTATCCTCTGACCTTCTTCAGGTGATTAACCAGGACGGGATAGGAATGCTCAGTTTCATGACTGTATCCCCAGTAATTACTGTCTTCCATAGTTGTTGTTATCTCACCACTTTTTTTGGCCAACTAAACCTCTGGTCTGCTTTGTGTAGGATTGAAACCGCTATCTTCAGACAATGCTCACCTGAAACCGCAGAGACTCAGCTGCTCTTTATATAATAGATTTGAATAATATCTATAGTAAACAATTCATTTATATATGATGAATTCAACACAATTAACGAGTCACCATTTATCAAGGCCCAAAACCCACCCCAGGATAAGGATTGTTAAGTCTGTCAAGTGGATGATGAAATATCGAAGGGATTAGTAATTGTTGTAACTGGTCAGAAATTGATTATTTAAGAAGATGGCTCAACAAGAATTTGTTTACATTCGACTTGAAAATGACAGTGCTGTAGTCAGTTAGAAAGTAGCCCCGTCGTAATGTGTTGCACAGATGGGTTGTTCTAGGAACAAATTCCATTTAGTTTTAGGTACACAAAAGAAGAAATTATTGACAGTGGTAGTAGCTAGAGGATTTTTTTCTTGTGAATTTTTTACAGGGTGAATCATAGATGGGAGTTTAGTCAAGCACTTACTATGAAAATAACAATAGAGCAGAGAAAGACTAGCACCCTCTCTTCTGTAAGGAAGAGAAAAGGACATTGCCTACTAGATTTCAAAGTCGGCTTCGTATTCTATCAAGACAGGAAAATGTGTTTTGATCAGCACCACCCTGGATGTGACTTGCTATTTTTACATATAACTGGGGTGCAATTCGTAGGTTCATATCTTTCACAGATGTATTTATGGATAAATAGTTACAATAGATTAAAAATAATTCATTTGCTAATTCCATAGTCTGATAAAGGAGTACAAATATTTACGTTTTTTCCTGAATCTATGGATTTTAAATGAATGATTCATCTCATCGGAGGAATACATTATTGCTTTCTTTATCTGCTTGCGATCATCTTCTAATTATTGATACTAATATTCATGTGGACTTTATGTTTACTGTATTATACAATCTGTAATTCAACGGTATTTCAGTATTTCATATATATATATATATATATATATATATATATATATATATATATATATATATATTATGGGGACTTACCCATTCACTTGTAATTTCTTCTAAACATGATATAAACCACGAGTCTAATACTTGCGTGGAGAAATATCACAATCCTGATGTCGAAAAGTACAACAATCAGTCCGACGGAAACTGGGCCATTTCGATCGCCTTTTTGCTGTCTGAATGATACAAATGTTCATGGTAGTCCTAGGAGATCCACCCTACTAGGCCTTGCCTCCTGGCTTTCGGGAGTAGCAAGTTTATTGTTTGTTGTCTAAGACGCCCTCTCTGAGGAATGCCGATGGATACTCAGACTTAGTTTGCAAGGGTCATACTGCTTCTCCTCTTGGGGCGCTGGCCCATTTTCCCACCCTCCGACCTGTGTCACATCCCCTCGCGATGTGAGAGAGGTAAATATCAAATTATCACGACATAACGCAAGACTACTGTCAGTGAATACTGACAACCTCTCTTTGTATTCACTTCCTTAAATCTGTTCTTTGCATATTTCTTTATGACCCTTTCCTAGGGTCACAACAACTGGCGACAAGGATTCGAGAACACACGTTGAAAAGTCAAATTTAAAATATCTCAGTGTTCTACAACAACTGGTGACAAGTCTTAAAAAACCGGATTCTAACTAAGAACATGGTATTCAAAGGATCTATCTGAACAATATGGACTTGCGACAAAGTATTCAAACTAGATAGATAGTGTTCCAAAAATGCTAACAACCGATCATTCAGAGAGTTGATACAGTAGAACCGAATGGCTTATCAGGAAGCAACTTTGAAATATGCACTGAAATCTCAATTCCCCGCACTAACCAAAAAGCAAAAAAGATAAGTGTTCAAAGTTATAAATGGAAAAGCTGTAAGTTGATATTTTTTAACTCAAAAGAGACTTCTCAGTTTTTCGTTTTCTTTTGCGTTTTTCCCTAAAAAGGAAAATTAAATTTTAACTTAATTTTAACTTCTTATCTGCAAAGGGAAAAAGGTAAACTTTAATAGAAGAGATAGGTGTAATTTTTTTCATTCGACTGCAAGATCTACATTGTATTGATTGTTAAAAAGAAATAGCTATATAGAAAATCATAAATTATTCTTTTTCACGCGGTCGAAAGCCATGTTCATTTTGTTTTCCCTCTTCTTAACAACAGCAAAATCAACGAAGATAAACTAGTTGCATTGGTCAACTATTAAATTGAACAACTACAGCAGTAGCAAAAAAAAAAAAAAAAAAACGAAGAAAGATTTCAGGAACAACAGCAGAAAATGGAAGAAAGAGTTGAAAAACTGTTACTAGATCAAGAACAAAACAGATGCTACTGGAACAACAAGAGAGAACATTTACGACTACAAACTTTTAAATAAAAACCAAGTAACAGGAAGTAACAAAATGCAAACTGGAACGCTAGTGACAATTTTATTTACGCGTCAAACAAAGACGAGACTTTGCTTCATATTTTAGAAGAGATGAGGACCTGTATAACATTGATTGTGCCGATTAGCGGCTCCAGGAAGGTTCGTTTATTGCTTCGTTAACTGGGATTCACAGAACACAAAAATCGTGGATTAAATTTTATCCCGAAACATGTGATTAACTTTTTCTAAAACCGTAAAATTCTTAACGGAACTGTTCAGCTTAAAAATCTCGTTATTTCATAAAAGGTGGAAATACCTTAATTTAACCAAAAAGAATGACGAGGACTATTTAACATTTGCTTCAATAGTCAACAAATATTGCGACAATTTTAAACTAACTGAACTGAGTGCTGACGATTTAAAATGCCTGATATTCGTAGAAGGATTAGTATTGGCAAAAGACTCTGAAATTCAATGGAGAGTGTTAACTAAATTAGAAAGTGCACCAAACCTGACCCTACAAAAGTAAGCAGAAGATTACAACGAATGATTAGCATTAAGAAGGGTTCAAATCACATTAAAGAATCTGGCGTCGCGTACGTATCAAAGATACATATAAAGTCAAAACCCTATTCTCCAGAGAAAATAAAAAATAAAGGACATTATTTCCCTCACAAGCAGAGAAGACAATTCCGTGAAAATCCAAGTAAGTCACCATTAAGTCCATGTTATCGATGCGGAACTCTGCATTAGGACAAAGATTGCCCATACCGCACAAATATCTGTGACAGAATGGGACATAAAAGTTCCCTTTGTAGAGCATAGGACAAAATTAAAATTCAAGTACGTCACACTAGAACAAACGAAAAAGATAAAAACATATGTAAATATGTGCTGGTGAAAATATTAAATAAAAAATAGAATGTCAGATTCGGGATCAGACTTATACATTTGCATACCTGGAAAATATTAAATAAGATATCAGATAAGAAAGAAAGCATCTGTTGGATGATCCAAACTATGCACTTCATGAAGGAGAAGAGGTAATTGAGACGATATACGACACTTTCGATATCGAATCATCTCAAGCAGCTCCAGAACAATGTGAATTAATATTCATGGATTCTTTAACTATCAATCCAAATAGGAAAAGATACTAGTACTCCTTGTGGAATAAAGACTTGGGGTGTTATGGGAACTCACTCATTTGTAATGGACGCTTTCAATCATTATATAAACCACAAGTCTTATCACCACATAATGCATGACTACATGCGGTCTAACTCAATAGTTAGTAAATAACGACAACCTTTGTTGTACAATATATTATTTCTACCTAGATCTGTTATTCACCTTTTTCTTTCTGACTCTTTTCTAGGGTTGCAACAATAATAAAAGTGAGCTTGTGTGTGTGTGTGTGTGTGTGTGTGTGTGTGTGTGTGTGTGCACGGAACAGTTTCTACCAAACTACTTTGTCAGTTTTTGGTTTTTAGACTTGAAACTTGATATATAGGGAGGTCGGGCCTATGGAAAAAGTCTATTTGGTTTTTAGCCGGTAAAATTAGCTGCTAAGGGATAAAAATTGAATAATTGGAATTTAACAGACATAAGTTGATTTAATATGCACTCTCCACGTGTGTCCAAATATACATTTATACGTTTAAGTCGGCCAATTTGTAAAGCTTTCATATGCACGTCGTCTCATCTCAGATGTAAGCAAATAATGCTGAAAAGCAAAGTTGTTTTGGTTTTGAGTCTAGCTGATGGCACCCAAGGTACATATATATATAGGAGAACCCTGAGATACGGTGGCTCTAGGATACGTTTTTTTCAGGTTACCATGTGGAACATGATGTTTTTCTGGACCCGGATTATGGTATTTGCTCTGCCTTATGGTGTTATTTATGATGTTGTTTGATTATATACAGATTACTAATTTTACTAATTTTTTAATGCCATATCCTGGGGTTCTACCGTATGCATAAATATATATTTATATATTTTTTTTCTCGACTGGGTTGTGACTTGCGATGAAAAAGGGTTCTTTATGACAACTGACGATGCTCAGCTCAGTGGTTAGACCCCAACGAAGCTCTACAATACTTCCCGAAACCAGAGTTACACCAATAGAAGGTCATGCTGACTGTTTGGTGGTCTGCGACTGGTCTCATCCATTACAGTTTTTTTGAATGCAGGAAAAACTATTATGGCGGAAAAGTACTGTCAACAAATGCATAAAATGTGTCAGAAACTTTGGCATCAACACCCAACAGAAAAGGGACAATTTTTCTCCACTACAATGCCTGACCACACATTGCTAAACCGACCCTGCAGAAGTTGAAGGAATTGGGCTATAAAACTCTGTCTCATCCATCATACTCTCCGGACCTCTCATCTACCGACTACCATTTTTTCAAGCATCTCAACAACAACTTCCTGTGTGAGAAATGCTTAAAAAACCTAACCGCTATCAAAAACGCCTTCAACAACTTCATCGCCACCAGAATACAAGATTTTTACGTTACTGGCATAAATACACATTGCATTGGAAAAAGTCTGTTGATTCTGATGGTGATTATTTCGATGAATAAATTTTTGTTTGAGCCGAGATATGTCCGTTTGAATTTAAAAGTTAAAAACCGTAAGAACTTTCTTGTCATAAAACTTCAATTGCTGCTTTAAAAAGTAAAGATACTTTTTAAATTATACAATAGCAATGTCTTAAGAGATATGTCACAGTTTATGAATTTGAAATAAAGTCAAAGTAAAATCTATAATGATTGTGACTCAATGAGTCATATATTCTCATACATACGAGGGGCGTGCAATAAGTAATGCCCCTGACCCACTTCCAGTTGTCTGATCTAGCTGAAATTTTGCATGTGCAATGATTTATATATCTACGGGTTATGTGGCAAATTATCGCTCTGAACTAATTGTGGTTTCTGTTTTGCAGGTGTTTGAACTGAGTCAGGTGTGAAATGGAGCCTGTTGACTGTCGAGCAGTGATCCGGTTTTGTATTTGAAAGGGCGAACACCACAGGAGACTTTTGATGAAATGAAAGGAACTTATGGTGATAATGCCCCCATCATATGATCTTGTAAAACACTGGTATCGTGAATTTAAACATGGCCGGAAGTCTGTGGAAACAGCTCCCAGACCTGTTCGCCCCCTGCCTTCTGCCATTGATGAGGCATCTATTTGTCAATTTGAGGCTGCCATTTTGGAAGATCGGCGCATTACTATTCGCCAAATAGCCCAAGATGTCAAGATTTATATATAGCCATGAAGTTATAAGGTGTAGTCTCGTGGAATCTCACGAGATCTCATCTTCCACTGCACACGTATGCAATTGGAATGGAGTCAGCTTTCTCATAAAATGCCTGTTGGCAGAGGTGGTTGCGAGAACACGTGCTGGAAATTAAGAGATAAAGTTGACAGTGACGAATTCCAGCTGAACTTTTGCTTATTGTATTTATTTTATTTTATTTTGCTGTTTACTAACCCATTTAACTGCAAAACCATTAAAAACTTTTCTAGGTAGGTAGAAGAGTAACTTTTCTTGCCTTTGATAACATTTGTTTGTTATATTTTTTAATTTTTGACCAACTTTTTCGTATCTTTGTGAGTTGTAATACAAACCCTATTTGTCTTTTCTTTGCTTCAGCTAGTCCTCCTAATGAATAATATAGCGTTTGTCATGCATGTTTTTTAAACCGATAAGTTACAGTATATGAATAAAGATAGAGGAAATTGTATGGAAAAAGGAGTCGAGTGCAACTGAAATTCTTATTTCGTTTGTACGAATTGGATACACAAAAACTACAGTGGGATTACTAGAAGTGTAAAACATTAAAGTTGGATTAAGGCAGTTAAGAAGTTTTGTAAACTTGGTCGTCGTCATCATCATATGGTATGAATCTACAGATTTTATTGTTGGCATTGGTTTTCCCGATATTTTTCTAGTTATAATTATTTCTAGAAAGATATCAAGTACTTACGGGAGGGACCACATGACGGTTGCTAACATCTTAAGTGAAAGTGATTGTACAAACTTGTAGAAATTTAAATGTATTGTAAATAGATATATCGATCGTCAACTCTCTACAATCTGCTATTAGACATGATCCTTTAACTCCAAGTGGCAGTAGACACCTGGATTTCCATTATATTGCGTTTTATACGTGTTTCGTTGAATAACAGAAGATGCGTTCATCATACCACTAACAACTCGTCAGACACGAATCTATATATATATATATATATATATATATATATTATATATATATATATATATATATATATATATATATGTATATATGTATATCTATATATGTATACCTACATAAAAAATTGAAGATAGATTGAAGCAGTTGAGAAGTTTCTTAGGGGAAAAATACAGTTGGATGGGACCCTGCATTTGGTGATACACACAGTGAATTCTTCCTAGAAATACATCAGGTACTTACAGGAGGGACGACGTGAAGGTTGCCAACATCTTAAGTGAAAATGATTGTACAAACTTGCAGAAGTTTAAATGCACTGTGAACAGATATATTACTTGTCAACTCTCAACAGTCTGCAGTTAGACATGATCTCTTACCTCCACTTTTTTGGAGTGAAAAATTAAAAAAAAGTACTTTATATAATTTGTCTGTTCTTTTACCAAAGTAACATTTAAAAAGGGGGGGAGGGTTGCATGGAACCCTGCATTTGGTAGGCGCCTTGGCTTCATTTAGTCTCCCTTACGAATAATATGGCATTGGTCATGCATGCTTTTGAAACCAAAAAGAGTTTCTATCATTTCGTTTTTTTTTTGTTTTTTTTGTTTGCTTTTTTTGTCATTTTATTTTATTCGAGTCATGAAAATGAAGTGCTATTAATCATTTGATGGAACTAGATGGAGATGGCGAGAAAAATTCAAAAGCTTTTATGCAAATTTTGTTGTCTAATTTGTATTAGCCAATCAGGGCGATGAATGCAGCTTCTTAAATTCTCCACGTTGTTCCAAAGTCATGATGAGCGAAACATTTTACCGCCGCTTGTCAAGTGATCACGTTCAATGTTTTGTGCCTCACTCTTGAGCAGAGTATTTCACACTTCGCTTGTTATGCTGAGTAATATTTTACTCTATCGCCATTTATGAGACTTTAGTTCCGGCTGGACATTTGGCTCGTTTACTGGAATGAAAAGTAGCGACATGGGAACTTGTCACTCATGGCGCACTTTTTGCCAGGAAATTTGAGGCATTTCTTTCCCATTTGTTTATAAGCTTTTTCTGTTTTCCTTTCCACTTACGTCTTTGTTCTTTTCGTTTTGGTTCATTATTTCTGCCACATTTTTTCTTTTCTTTTTATTTCTCGTTTCACATTTCACTTTTTCCTTTTGCCCTTTTCCTGGTGCCTTTTTAAACCTTTTTTCTTTCTTTTTATCTTTATCCTTTCTTTTTCATCTTTCCCTTTTCTTTTTTAACCTTTTCCTTTATTTATCTTCATCGTTTTTCATCGTTTCCATTTCTCTCCTCTTGCTGCCTTTCTCTTTACATTCTTCATGTCTCCTTCGACTATTTTCCTTTGTAAATCTATTTCTCCCTCTTTTTCTCGTCCCTATTTTTTCTATACCCCATTCTCTTTCTATTTCCTCATTCTCTTTTCTCCTGACACTTTTCCCTAGTTTTCATTTTCTTTTTTTTAGCTATCCTTTTCCTTTATTCACTCTTCTTTTTTGATCTCTGGGTTTCTTTGCTATTCTCTATTTCCTTTTAATTAATATCTCTTTCTTCTTTTCTTTTTAATTTTTCTCTTCGTTTTCTTTTTATACATTCAACTTTTTATTTACGAATTCAAGTACATTATTCTTCCATCCATAAAAATGTCTACTGCTTTCGTTACTTCTGTAATGCATTTAGTATAATTAAGGCATTTAGGTTCGCTTTAATTTGGACCTTTACTTAGGAGTTTTCTTAATTTAAAATTTTTTTACTGTCTTTAGATTACTTGAAATTATATGTTCTATCACACTATTACATAAAGGGAAGGAATTACATTCACATTCTGGAATATTTTTAATGTTATCATTTACATCTATATGTTCTACCTTTTTTTTGCAATTCTTGTTATGTACAGTTGGCCCTAGTTTATATGTAACTATTGGTTATTGCTCATTATCTGTAGTTCATTTAGTAGTGGTTTTATGGTTTTTGGATTATTAAATATTTTTGGTAAATTTATATCATCGAATACTTTATTTTCAAGACTACACAGACATTTCTAGGTTTATTTTTATACCTTCTGCAAATGGCTCAAACAATTTAGTTTCGATTATATCTAGAATGTATTCATACCATTGAATGAAGTAGTATTTCCTATATATCGCATTCGGTTGTAATAATATTTTAGATATTATTTCTTTCAAAACCTTTTTTTTGTGTTTGATTAATATATAATATCATCATCATTATCATAATAATAATAATAATAATAATAATAGTAGTAGTAGTAGTAGTAGTAGTAGTAGTTTTCTAATGTAACTGAAAGACGCAGAAATTTTGGTATTATAATATCTTTATTTCTTTTTTTAAGAATTCCTCGCATGAAATAACTGATTGTCTATTGTTTCTATTAACATGTGTTCTATTCCTAAAACTTATAATTTATACAGAAGAAAAAAGACGACTGGCTGCAGGTTTCTTTAAAATGTTTAATAACATGGATACAGTCCTATATGTAAATTCATACGTTTGTTCAGAGGCATTAAGGTTTCGCCTATGTATTGTCGATTACAATTTTTGCATGAAAACAGGTAAACCCTCTCGACGTAAATACCCCGACAAGCAGCAAAATCACACCCCTTCACAGTTGAGATCCCTAGATATAAGAGCGCCTTCTAGTCCAGTAGTTTCTTCCACAGAACTGCTAGACTTTGGAATTTCCTTCCGGGTTCCTGCCTCCCCAACTGTACTGACATGCAGAAGTTCAAGTGTAACGTGAACCAACATCTTGCTGCCCAACTCCCCACATAGTACCCCTGTAGCTTATGTCCCTGATAGTAGGCCCCTGTATCAAAGTGGCAATGTGCCTTGTTTGGGGTGAAGATATAATTAAAAACAAAACAAAAAACCCTAAATTTTGTGACCTACACGACAAATCTTCTTTAGAATGATTAATAACTGGATAATTTTTTTTAGTCACGTTTGATTTATATTCTTTTGGTGTTATAAGAATATCACATGTTTTACATAGGAAGCTCCAGGAGGAAAAACATTAAAATTATTTTCGGCCAAACAAATTCCATTTACCATTTCGAAAGAAGGAGTTCCTACTTCTGTATTACTAATGACAGATTTATCCGACCTCCTTGGGTGATTAGCCCTAGGGGAACTCAGTAGTTCTGAGGACTGCCCAGACCTAGCTTGCGATCTAGTTTTAGTGACCATATTTAAAGTTATATAATTTTATATATTTTTTTTAGTGTTTCATCAGTGAAAAAGAAAACTTAAGTACCTTTGGTACCAGAAAGTATTTCAATAAGAGGAAGAAAACCTAGCCATGCATATTTAAATACTCAATGTATAGTCTTGTAAGTTTTTTTTAACGTTTAAAACTATTAAAAAAAACTTATTTACTTTTTAGATCATTCATTCGAATACTATTTAGTCTGTAAGTAATTTAATCACCAGCAATCTTTGTATTCATACAAAATATTGAACACACACACACACACACACACACACACACACACACACACACAGATATATATATATATATATATATTTGTGTGTGTGTGTATTTATAAATGTGTATATATATTTATAAATGTGTATATATATATCTATAAATGTGCATATATATATATTTATAAATGTATATATATGTATTTATAAATGTACATATATATATATATGTATTTATAAATGTATATATATATATATTTATAAATGTATATATATATACATATTTATAAATGTATATATATATATCTATAAATGTATATATATATATTCATAAATGTATATATATATATTTATAAATGTATATATATATGTATTTATAAATGTATATATATATGTATTTATAAATGTATATATATGTATTTGTAAATGTATATATATATATATTTGTAAATGTATATATATATATATTTGTAAATGTATATATATATATATATTTATGAATGTATGCATGTATTTATAAATATATATATTTATAAATGTATATATATATATATATATATATATATGTATTTATAAAGGTATATATTTATATATTTATATAAATGTTTATATATATATATATATATATTTATAAATGTATATATATATGTATATATATATATATGTATTTGATTATATATATATATATATATATATATATATATGTATTTATAAAGGTATATATTTATATATTTATATAAATGTTTATATATATATATATATATTTATAAATGTATATATATATGTATATATATATATGTATTTGATTATATATATATATATATATATATATATATATATATATATATATATATATATATATATATGTATATAATCAAAACCGTAGATTTTAGTTCTTGTCTAGCTGAGTTGCCTTTTCTATAAAATTGTACAGACTGTTTCTTTTTTTCGTTTCTACTGTGTTTTTGGTTGTGAATTCTTTCAATAGGAACCTTTTTTGTTCTTTTCAGTCGGGGCACTGGTGTGTAATACCCTTTTTTCTGATTTTGGCATTATGTCTAAACAAGCAGACGTACATTTTTGTTCAATACAAAATTATTCACTGACATGTGCAAAGTCAAAGGCCATCTTCCTCTTCCTCCTCCCCTTGCTACGAAAAAGAATGTTTTTGCTCCACGCTCAAAGGCATTAGTGAATAAAACAAAGTTTACTTTTCATCTCTATACTGTTGGAGGAAAATATGACAAAACACATGAATACGTCGGCCATTGGGATATGTGTACACCCAAGCGTCGAGGCTTTCAAAATCAAATTTTCTATCCAGGGAAATGTTTTTTTTTTTTGGTTTTTATAGCGTTTGTTGTTCTTTTCATGATTTTAGTTAAGGACACAAGACCTGGACGGTCTTAATTTGTTGATACTTCGATTGGTGATACATTTTCTCTTTAGTTTATGGAGATAGATTCACATGCGCATGCGCGCGTGTATGTGTGCGCATATACACAGACATATATAAAAAATATGTGTGTTCACACACATATCTTTATATTTGTTTCATTCAATAAAACTAAAAAGGAAATCTGTATTTTCATCGTCATTGTTGTCATCCATCTGTCTGCTAAAGGAGGGTGTGCTCTTGATGGTCAAGCTCTGGTAAGCAACAGAAGAAAACAATTTGAATGCAATCATCATCATCATCATCATCATCATCATCATCATCATCATCATCACCATCATCATCATCACCATCATCATCATCATCGCTAAAAAGACAATATCCTCTTGATGGTAAAACTGTGACGAGCAATAAAACCCAAACAGTTTTAAAATTATTTTGATTATGCCGATCACTTTTCACTTTTTTGGGTGTTATTCTCACAACATAACCTCCGACTTATTTCCGAGGCATTTTGTCAAACTTGGGAATCTTTGTCCTTTTTATGGAAATCACTCCAGACAAAGGGTGAAGCAACTTGATATAAGGAGCTGACAAGAACGAAAAGTGATTATCAAATATAATAATGGATGCAAATGTTTCTCTGTACGTTACTTGAACAGAAACGGTTTCTGAAAGCGTCATTTTTATTTCGGATGGTACAATATCCATCATCAGAGAAAGTGTTGAAAAAAATTAAAGTTTTTTTTTTTTTAATTTTATATACTTTTTTTTTTTTATCGCAATGAGAAATGTCCTTACCCTTATGCTATTGTTGAAGTGGCGATCAAATATTATTAAACGTTATAAAATGGGAAACATCACTTTATATGAACTGCTTTTAGATGCGTAGATCTTTAAGAAATTGGACATTTTGAATAGACAGACAAAATGCCTTTGAAACAACGTTTGGAGTTATGGAAGGATATACTGACAGAATTAACACAAGAATTAATCTGGGCTAGCGGGGAAAGGGTCGATTTCTTTTTCTAATTTTCTAAAAAGACATGCAGATATGTAGATGGACAGATAAATAGACGGAAAAAATCATCATCATCATCGTCATCATCATCATCATCATCACGGTTTAATGCTTGTTTTAAATGCTGGCATGTGTTAGACTGGCGTCTCTCATACTTTTATAGATGCGTTTGTTACGATTATTCACATCTCAACATTATTGATTACTTTTCTTACTATTTACATAAATTATGTATTGTTTTTAAACAAACATACTTTTTGATTTATTGCAAATACCAGGAGTAACCTAGTTTTTATAGGAACCCAAACTTTTACTCCAACTCACCGGTTAAATTGGCTTTAAACCATCCTCCTTTACTGCCCATTGGATGACGACCAAAGTATTTGAACTTGTGTGTTACACTTGACTTTTTGGCATTATTTCCTAAGTATTTTAATGTATTCCGTACAATGATTAATCATATTAATTTCAACTTTTGCATTTGTCTTGATTGATCGAATAGAAACTTAGTATAGAAGACTTATCACATTTTGACCGTGATTTCGTTAGAGATTAAAGGTTATAATGATGTATGAACAAGCTTTCTGGACATTGTTTGTTATATTGTGTTAATAAAAATGTATTCTTGAAAGAAATTCTGTGTTCAGGTCATTAATTTATCTTAATACAAATTTTAACTATAAAGAAATTCCGTTCAGATTACCAAGTCTGATATGACGTACCTGAAGGATGTTGAAGGTTACAGCAAACGAAACGTTGTGAAGATGAGAACAGTGGTCTGAATAATGAAAACTTTCATTATATAATTTCATACCTTAAAAGGCTTCTTAATGTGAGGTTTTTAAACTTAAAATTTTACATGATATAATTTGGGATATTCGATTAGTCCATTAGAGTTTCTCTATACCACTCAAATGTTGAGTTAGTAAAGAAGTTAGGAATATTAATTTTCCTTTTTCCCAATTGACCATTTAAATAGGTTATAATATATCTTCTTGTGGTCTCTTGGTCCTACTGGATTCCAGGATAAGAATTTATCTAGTCTGGTGGAGTATCCTGGTAAGTTCTGTTACTATAGGAAACATCATTTAAAGAAAGTGTACCATTCCTCGTATATGCCAGTGTGGGTTAACCATACCGAGGATGTTTTGTTTGAGTTGCGAATACTATGTGATTTTGAATATTTAGGTTTTGAGATTTTTAATATTTATGGTTTGTAGGGAAAAATATCCTCCTGCCTGATTGTCCTGATAAATCTCCGTACAAAGAAACACTGGAGGATTGTGTCTAGTAGGCATTCA
This sequence comes from Euprymna scolopes, assembly GCF_053919585.1. Taxonomy (NCBI): domain Eukaryota; kingdom Metazoa; phylum Mollusca; class Cephalopoda; order Sepiida; family Sepiolidae; genus Euprymna; species Euprymna scolopes. The sequence goes on from NC_136488.1 coordinate 27,211,234, forward strand.
AGTTCTCTTCAATTGTTTGTACGTTAGAGTAGAGAAATATATTATTTTGCTTGACCATCACTCGGCAAAATGACAAGGAAAAGCTATTGTACAGCCATAGACTTTTTTTATTGAAGCAAAAATCTATTTTATGCATTCAGGGTGGATCAAAATGGCAAATTTGATAAATTCAGAATTTTGTTTTCTTTTTACATAGGCATAACCATTTATCAAGGCCCGAGATCACTCGAGGATAAGGGTTAAGAGTGTACAGTAGTCAGTTGGACAATATAGTAATCGTTAGTAATGGAAATTCGGTAAATTTGTTAACTTAAGGAGCCGGCTCATCAAGAACTTGTTTACGTTGGACTTGAAGACAACCATATTGTAATCAGCTAGAAAGCAGGAAAACGGAAGACAGTTCCACAGGCGTGCAGTTCTAAGAAAGAAATGCAACTGATTGGCTTAGAATGTTTCTATTTGTTTTTATTAATTCATGCGGCTGTATGTACAGGGATATATGATGTGTCACTCTTTGTTAGAAATAGTATTTCCCTTGACAATTTTTACTTTGTTTTCTCACTAACTCATGTTTGTGTGTCTGTCATGTTTAGATAATTAAAATGACTTTATGAGACAAAACTCAATCTTAAGAACTATTTTAGCATATGTTTCTCCATTTTGAGATGAAGATTATGACTCGTGCTTATGACTCATGTATGGCTGAGTTGAGATAGCTACCTCAGGCCTGAGAGAAGGGCGAATAGTGTTGAGGCAAAATATATGCTAGCTCTGTTGTGGATTTTGGCTCAACTGTTTATTGACGAAAAATCTGGCCTTTTATGTTTTCAGAGTAAATAAAAAAAAAACGATTTTTATGTATTCAACAAGATGCATCTGATTGGCTCAAAATGTTATTTATTTTAATAATTTATGCGAGTGCATTAACATATATGCATAGAAACCATTTTAAGCATTTTCATTTTAGACACCCTTTGCTACATGTGTATACGTTTTCCTGACTCGTTTTAGGATAGGAGATATATTTAAAAAAAAATGGACAACGACGATTGTAACTTTAAACTAGATTTTATTCATTTAACTAAATGGGTTTTCAATCACGTAACTATGAATTACTTTATAGGAGAAATCAGTGTTTTTATCTCCTCCCATTTCACAAGACCTTACATGGCATGCAGCTTAGCTGAAATTCTGGCAGCAAAGTAATTTAATTTCAATCCACAAATATCTCTTGCACGGTTTACCTAACTTATTAACTATCTACTTCTCATGTGGTGTTCTGTTTTACTCTAACATCAAGTGTCAATCATTTAGGCTATTAGTTCCAAGAATGTGACTTTTGATGACATTGATCGCTTACTTATACAGATTCTCCTAAAGATGATTCTGTTCATCTTTATTTAAAAAAATTTTTTTTTTTAATTTTTTATTATTATTATTATTATTATTATTATTATTATTATTATTATTATTATTATTCACTCACTAGGAGTTTTCACACAGGTCATCATCAAACATTTTGAGAATAACCTGTGGTGTTCCCTGGAGTCTGAGTGACAACAAGTCTCACCAGATTTCCACTACTTTCCACCCATTTTAATAACATTTGCAATATTTGGAATTTGGGTGACAACAAGCCTCTTCAAGGTCCTAGTTCTCTTCGCAATCATCCAGTGGAGATATGATTTGTGCTTTCTCTGCTCGATCTTTCCATCCTCCTCTATTATTTGGGGTGGTATCAATTGATGCTGTCACTTTTTTATTTGAGGTGGGGGGGGACTTACAATTATATAGTTTCAATTTTCTTGATTCTGTGTAGTGTTTCTTTGTGTTTGTCTTCTGTAGAAGTTTGATATGCCCGACTAGAACCTGTAGCTCATGTGTATTATTAGCATCTGCTTTCCTTGATATTTCAGCTATTTTGATAAAATAATTATGATTTCATTATTATTATTATTATTAGTAGTAGTAGTAGTAGTAGTAATAGTAGTAGTAGTAGAAGCAGCAGTATTTTAATGTGTTGAGACTTTTGCTGTATAAAATTATCTTCTTTGGAGCAAGATATATTTGATTTCCTTATTTTATTGATATTTTGTTGGGATTAATACCAGCTTGAGATTAATAGAGATTAGTCACCACAATACCACATTTACTCTACAGGTGTGTCATAAAGCACTCATTTTAAGTCAACGGGGTTTAAGTTTAGCTCGTTTTTAATGGGATAAAAAGTCTAGTGTTTTATATTTCTTATCATAAATGATAAATCTTGTGTTTTTTTATAACAAATGATAAATCTAATATGTTTACTTAATGTAATTAAAGATAATATTTTCCGTTGCTATTTTTTTTTTCGCGTTCATAAATATGATTAATATAATTACAGTAATATAAATAAAATTATTTTGATTGTTATTGTTTAAGTTATGCTGGGTGCATATTTTCAAGAAATCTATTGATCAACTTGGAAGTTTGGAAACACATTCTTAATGAGTTTTTTTTAATGTTGTTAACACATTCTTGTTGTTAACTTATTTATAAAAAAATTATGTGAAAAACTTTTTTTACTAAGGTGCTACCAATTATCAAGGCCTAAAGGCCACCCGAGGATAAAGACTAAATGAGTGTAAAGTAAACGATAAAACAATACCGTGGTGACTGATCCTGGTGATGATGATGACCGAGTAGAATTTGATGATTTAAGATTGAAGTTTAACAAGAATTTGCTTGCATAAGACTTGAAAATGACCATGTTATAGTTAACAGAGAAGCAGCTTGAGGCATCGTGTTCTATAAAGTGTGAAATTAATTTAGCTTTACATAGTAAAATATTTTATATACAGAATGACCCCCCACCACCAAATGCTATACATTGAACTGTTAATAAAATTAACAATCGTTTGTGCAATGTATGTTTGGCTTGTCCACCAAGTTTCAGTGAGAAATGTTCAATAATCTTGCTAGAGTTATTATTAGTTTTTCACTTTTTTTATTTTATTACATTTTCACCCCAAACAAGGCACATTGTCACTTCGGTGTAGGGGGCTACTATCAGGAACATGAGCTACTGGGATACTATGTAGGGAGTTGGGCAGCAAGATGTCGGTTCATGTTACACTTGAACTTCTGCATGTCAGTACAGTTGGGGAAGCAGGGACATGGAAGGGAATTCCAAAATCCAGCGGTTCTGGGGAAGAAACTACGGGAGTAGGTTTCTTCTAGGGATCTCTACTGTGTAGGGGTGGGGTTTAGCTGCTTGTCGGGTTTGTTGAGGGCATTTACATCGTGGGGGCACAAGTGCTTGCAGTTCATCAGAGCATTCACCATTAAAATACTTGTAGAACAAGCAGAGGGATGCAACATTTCGTCAGTGGGACAGAGGCTGAAGCTTAGATGCCAGTTCAGGACCTATCAGGTTGGAGACTCTCTTTTGGACCTTTTCTAGGAGAGAAAGAGTAGTAGCAGATGCACCAGCCCAAATATGACAACAATACTCCATACATGGGCGAATGGTTGCCTTATAGAGGTACAGGATACTTTCGGGCATTAGTAGCTTTCTAGCACGGTAGAGAGAACCTACCTTCCTTGCAGCAGTCCTGACAATGCTCTCAATGTAATTGTTCCAACTCATGTTTCCTGTGAACGTTAGGCCGAGAAGTTTAAAAGAAGTACTTTCAGTTAATGAATCTTTGGCCATTTCTATTGGTGGTAGAGAAGGTTTCTTGTAATTATTGAAGGAAACAAGTTTAGTCTTGGCAACATTGAATGTGACCATCCATTTTTGTCCCCATTCCACTACAGATTGGAGGTCATCCTCTAGTGTTTCTACCATTTCCCTAGATATGTATTCATTTGTTTTCCTGTTATGCCTGTTATAGAGCATGGTGTCATCAGCATAGATACTCATCTCAGAGGCAATTTTGTTGGAGATGTCATTTATGAATATTAGGAATAATAAAGGTTCAAGGATAGACTCCTGAGGCACTCCTGCATTTATATCATACGACCGTCGAGGACAACCTGAATTTTTCTCTTATTTAAGAAGGATTTAATTATGTTAAGTATTCGCCCAGTTATACCGTATGATCTGATTTTCCTGAGAAGACCTTCATTCCATACCCTGTCAAAAGCCTTAGATATATCTAGAGCTACCGCTCTACCCTCACCTGCTTTGTCCAGTGAATGGTATATAATTTCAGAGATTACAGTTAGGATATCTGCTGTGGATATCTATCCTTGTATCTAGATCTACTTATCGTTGAACGGTGACAAAACAAATGTTGAGTATTTATGATTGAAACTTGGTGGATACGTCAGATATAGACTGAAGTCTATTCATACTAAATACGGTTGGATTGCAAAAAGGATTGTGAATTTTATTAACGATTTGATGGTTTGCATTTATTTCGGGTCTCTTCTCTACTTGATCGGAAACTTTTCTACAACACTTTCTACTGTATAATACTCAATGTATTTTGAGTATTATACAGTGGCAATTCGTGATCAAAATTTAACAAAAAAAATGTTGTGAAGTTCGAGACTTATTGATCTCGCTTCGTTTGTGTCATTTCATATTAGATGGGAAATTATCCTGTCTGTTCTTGGAGCAAGTTATTAGCATTTTACAATTGAACATCTCCATTGGCAAATGGCTGGAGGGAGTTTATCTGTAGCTGTGAGAAAGCGCTTATAATGGCAGAGAGCAGTTTGAAATTACCAGGAAATTAGTGGTTAGAGTTGTTTTGTGGCTGCATAAGGTTATTAATGAAGCAGACAATGGATAGGTGGGTCTGATTATGGCACCTGAGGGAAGAAACAATTGATGGAATAGAACGGAACTTATTCCCTTATAGAAAAATGTTTACGGAAATTCTCTTGGACAACAAAAATACTCCCATTTAAAGGAAGTCGTCAAAGGAAATGTTTAACTCATTTGGAACCAATGTTGATAAAAATCAACATGTTTGCAGCTTGCAGATTAAATTAACCTACGTTTGTTTCACTTGCCCATTGGCATAATCCTGGAGCTACTAGATCAGGCTGTCTGACGATATTGGCTTCTTGACTAAAATGCACAAAATATTGATGTTATTGCATTTTTTCCTTTTCCTTTGCACAACTCAATCCTACTAAGTTACTATATTCGGCATTAGATAAACCCAAAAGGGTTGATATGCTGTTAAACAAAAGAACCAAACAAAACACCATGAATAAATATTTTAAGACATAAACAACTTGAAACACAAGATATTTTTTCCAAATTTTTTTGATTCGGCATTAAATAACCCCAAAAGTGTGGATATGCCGTAAAATAAAATGATTGAATCAAAGGCATAAGACGTTAGTTCTTGTTTCTTCGTTTTCTTTTTATTCTTGTGCAAATAGGATAAAAATGAGATTTTCTTATAAAAATATATGATTCTGAGTGCAACATTCTTATTATTGGTGCCAGAAAAATTAAAGAAGGATGATTGGGTTAATGAATACTGACGCAGACTATGGGGTCGGATAAGTTTACATCAAATCATATCCATGGTGTTCACTTAAATTGTACTACTATTGGGAAAAATATGGACACCCATTTCCTCTTTGAGTAAAATAGCAACATATTCAATGAAGCGTTTCCTATCGGTATTGTCTTTTGGATTTAAATAACAGGAACGATGATATGTGTAACTATTGTTATTGCTGAAAAACATAACTTGGTTTGTCCACATCGTGGGGTATCTCTGAAATGGCTGTAACATCTTGGTAATTGCACCATTGTGTTACCACGGAAAGTAACTTGGTTGTCCATGTCATTGGGACGTTTGTGAAATGGCTATTATATGCTTGTCATGGCAACCAACTTCACAGGTGTTAAGCAGGATATAACAATAGGTAGGTTCCTATATTTATTCAAACATTTAGGATGGTGTAGTTTCATTAACTTGAGGCTCGCAACGTGTTGGGGCAGCATTGTCACCAAGTACAATTGTAAAATGGAATATCTTCCCTCGTCAAAAATGAGTCATGCTGGCGTATTATCTAAACTCCTAGAAAAATTTGCTGAATACATTAAAGATACAAAGTGAGGTAAAAGTAAAAAGTAGAGAACTTCCGGTAACACTGGAAAAAATAAAAGAAAAGGCTCTAGATGTAGAATTTAAAAAAAGCATGAAAAATTTCATGTCGGTCATTCGAGCATGAAAAGTCTCATGAGAAAGTATGCGTATTTGACAAACACGGAGAAAGACACTGAAATGCTGTGAAAATCTGCAAAAGTTGTGCTTTAGCAGCAAGGACACCTTCTATCAAGACAATAACCGCAAACTGAATAACCGTAATCTAAGATCCACAGAGATTTTGCTGGAACACTGGATACTTTCTGTTACCTAATCGTGATGGATCAAAATGACCGGAAATTATAAAATGTAAGAAACTAACCACGAAAATAACTATCAGTTTTTTACATTAATTTTTCGCCAGACATTTCACGTCTAATGAATTTAAAATATTCTATCAAACTCTTGCCGTGTCATGCAAGAAGCAATGGTCAGGCAGAACAGTTCGTGGATATGTTTAAAAGCGTGTGAGGGGTACACCTGGTAAAAAGTCACACAAAAAATTTTGCTGGTATATAAGATGGCCTCCAAGTATTAATGTTTCTCTCCCATGACGCCAGTGGCAGTAATGTTTGCAAAAAAGATTAAAACTATTTGATTGACTATTACCAACCTATATGGAGCAAGAACGTGGGAAAATGTCAAAACTATACATTGGACAAAAACGATAAGTCTACTGCGGAACAGGGTATATAAATAAACAGATCGGAAACATGATAAAACATAAGTTTATCCTTCAAAGATACCTAAATAAAATGAGCATTTTGTCAAAAATAATACTCCAGAGGAAAAACTAATTGATGGCATGTTCGACACATTTGAAATACAAATGACATAAACAATAAAAATAAATAAATAATAAGCGTAAGACTACATATTTATATATTAAAGAAACAATTGTTCACTCCATACAAAACAAGGCTAAAAATGTACTGCGACGATGATGAGCCACCAAACTTATAACTAAATGTATTCCTCCAGGTACTATGTATAAAAAAGATTATGACGGAATCTCAGAGCAGTCTTTTTGTAAAATATTATTTTTTAGTTTTATAAATACACCACCGTGTTGTCTTATTTATTATTGTCTGTTCAAGTTCACAGCAATTACTGAATATATATTCTCATAATCATAATATTAACAGGTTTTCTCCTTTCTTAATTTACGGTATCTATTGTTTAATGAATTATGTTCACATCTGAATTTAATAATTGATAGTGTATTGTTTGAGTACGTGAAACACTGGTAAAATAATTAATTACAGCATGACGGATATTTAAGCATCCTCTATGTTAGTACATGTTCAGAGATTTCGATTTCCAATGTACAAAAGTGGACAAGGAAGTAATATTCTTATCCAAACGATAACAATTGCATCTTCATAAATACGTTATCCCCGTTTTATATGCATGAAATAAAAACGATATAGTTTGTTTAGCAAATGTGATGATTGGTGATTGACCTTATGACTCTTAAGTAAAAAAAGAAAAATCTGATTTCACCTATTGTAAAATGAATTGTTCAGAAATCAAGTTATTTCTCCCCCCCGTCGACTAAAGCATTGCAATTTTAAGTAAATACATTTCAAATATTCGTTCTATTAATTCAAAGAATATTTAGCTGACAATTATTTTTATTGTAAGAGAAGAGAGGATATATTATTTGAAAAACAATTAAATTGGTACAATTTTAAATACTTATTTCGTTATAATTAGTTTTATAGAAGAAGAAAAGTTTTTTTATTATTAATAGCATTGATCCTTACTTCATTATTTCAAATTACTGACAGTAAATTACACACAGGTTGATGTAGAATACAAAGCACCGTGTAACTGCCACAGAGTGTTACTGGTATTTACAATTATTCAAGTTAACTTACGATTGGAAAATCTATTTCATCGAAGAACTTATGGCGAATTATTGGTACAGTATTTTAGAGTTATAGATTTGTTTTATTATTGATTACATTTTAAAAGTACATTTATATGAATTAATAATCAATCTCACATTGATACACCAGTTCCCATTAGATCACCGAAGTTAAGCAACGTTGAACCTTGTCACTACTAAAATGGGTGACTATTTATAAATTCCAGGTGCTGTATGTGCTCTCCACTTATCTCAGCATTGTTTCCAGTCGTCTAGCATTTCTTCTTATCATTGGACTCCAGCAGTACCGATTAGGGAAAAGTGTGGCTGGGGATTGCACAATCCTTGCCTCACAATTACACGTGCAGCTACCTTTACGAGACGGCACGGAGGCATTGATATTAATTCCTAAGTACTTGTTGATAATTTGGTTGTATTTTAATAATCCTTTTTAAATTGCTAATGCAACTATAACTAAGTTTGGTTGTTGTTCAGAATTCAAAAAATTACATAAATTGATCAGGTAATTTTATCTATCTATCTATCTATTCATTTTTTACGATTTTTAGCGACTTACTATTAATAGTAGCCATAAAAAGGCTGATTTTGATTTCTTTCTGGAGAGGCTGTTAAGGAGAGGTTACGGGTGAGAAGTTTTAAAGATGGTTGGGACCGACTCGCTTGATCATAAAATTTTATTTTCTTAGTGAAAAAAATCTACTCGATCTATTTACATGATTTTTTGGAACATGAAATTTACATCCATGATGGGTACTTACATTATAAAAATTTTTCTGCATTTTTGTTTTTTAATTGGGTGAATTCTGGAAAAGTGCTCTAAGTTTCAGTATATTTTCATTAACTATTTTATGGCAGTTGAAGAAGGGTGTTTGGTTCAGAATGTTTTAGAAACTTCTACTAAATTTAGGTTTTATTTGTTGGTTAAAAGACGTGAAGTAACAACTCATTGTTTTTGTTTAATTTTCCACAGTTCTTATCATTACAGTGTGCAGTTTTTGTTTGGGTGTATCTATTTTTATGTAAGAAACTATTAGATTAGTGACTAATTTTATGGAAAATTTTATTTATTACAATTTTAAGTGCTTAAGTTGATGAAAAGTGCAACTATTATGAGACGCCCATTATCTTCAATAGCATATATTTACACACACACACACACACACACACACACACACACACACACACACACACACACACACACACACACACACACACACACAATTTGTATAGTTATACAGTATTCGTTTTTTGAAACATATTTAATTGAATACGATAGACATTAGATATCTTAATCATTCTTTCAAAGATGCTATGCAACACTTTGAAAATGAGAATGTAAATAAAAAATCCCACAAGTTCGGGTGCTGCATGATTTAACAACAACAACAACAACAACAACAAAATAAAAAAATCTGACTTTTTGATTAATCTACTCGTCATCTTAAAGGAATTGTAAAACATTTATATTTTTTTATTTATCTTGAACGCTACATGTGTTTCTGGCACATTTGCCATTTTCAAGAATTAACTGATTTGAGAAATTATGTGTATGTGTTTGTCATCCCCTGATGTGTGTATGTTTATCGTTCTCTGACGTGTATGTGTGTGTTTCCCGTTATCTTATGTGTGTGTTCGTGTTTGTTGTTCTCTGATGTGTGCGTGAGTATCATTCTCTGGTGTGTGCATATACAGTGTATCACAGAAACTGGGTCGCAGAGCAGTGTTCCAGCATGACAATGACCCAAAACACACATCCAAGACAACCACTGCTTTACTGAAGAGGCTGAGGGTAAAGGTGATGGACTGGCCAAGCATTTCTCCAGACTTGAACCCAATAGAACATCTTTGGAGCATCCTCAAGCAGAAGTTGGAGGTGCGCAAATTCTCAAATATCCGCCAACTCTGTGACGTCGTAATTCAAGACTGGAAGAGCATTCCAGTGGCTACATGTGAAGTTCTGGTAAACTCCATGCCCAGGAGAGTAAAGGCAGTTTTGGATAATGATGATGGTGGCCACACAAAATATTGAGAGTTAACATATTTTATGTTAATATTGACAACTTTTTATAAGGAGTGTACTCACTTTTGTTGCCAGTGTTTTCCCATGAAGAGATATACTTAAATATTTGAAGAAATGTGAGGCGTGTACTCACTTTTGTGATACACTGTATGTTTGTTGTTCTCTGATATGTTAGTGTTTATCGTTCTCTGGTGTGTGTGTGTGTGTGTGTGTGTGTGTGTGTGTGTGTGTGTGTGTGTGTGTGTGTATGTGTGTCGTTCTCTGGTGTGTGTGTGTGTGTGTCGTTCTCTGGTGCGCGTGTGTGTGTATGTGTGTCGTTCTCTGGTGTGTGTGTGTGTGTCGTTCTCTGGTGTGTGTGTGTGTGTGTGTGTGTGTCGTTCTCTGGTTTGTGTGTGTATGTGTGTGTGTGTGTCGTTCTCTGGTGTGTGTGTGTGTGTGTGTGTATCGTTCTCTGGTGTGTGTGTGTGTGTGTGTGTGTCGTTCTCTGGTGTGTGTGTGTCGTTCTCTGGTGTGTGTGTGTCGTTCTCTGGTGTGTGTGTGTGTGTCGTTCTCTGGTGTGTGTGTGTGTGTCGTTCTCTGGTGTGTGTGTGTGTGTGTGTGTGTGTGTTTGTACTTGTTTCCCTTCTAGAATCTTTGCAGACAGAGAGTTTTTATATCCAATAAAGTGTGTGTTTGTCTACTCTGTGTTTGTCTGGCTCTGTTGATCCTTATCCTAGTCAGTGTCAGACTTTAAAAGAGATGATTTTTAGGCGTGTGAGGTGTGTCTATTCTATGTGTGCATGCGTATTTATCATCCTTCATGCTGTGGTGCCAAAAAAATTTCGGTCTTAAGAAAACAAATATGAACATAAACAGTAATACCTTCTTATGAATCTAAAAAAGGAAATAAGTATGCACACATAGGAGAATGACAAACCCACACAAGGATTTTCAATAAGAGAATGATCTTAGTATCTTCAAATCAGTAATGCCTGAAGATGGCAAGCGTGCCAGAAACACGTGTAACTTTCAGACATCACATTAAAATATCAAACATGAAGAATGAAAACATAGTTTTTTGGAAAAAAGTAAAATAAAAAAATGTAAAATGTTGGTAGCCTTATTCATTACACTTTTCTTTCATTGGGCTTACAATATTCCCTGCTCTCTCTTTCTTCCTTTCCTTAATTCTTCTTCTTCTTCTTCTTCTTCTTCTTCTTCTTCTTCTTATTATTATTATTATTATTACTACACTAATTGGGAGTTAATCAAGGCTTGTTTTTCTAAGACTTTTCTTGTATACTGTTGTCTGAAATGCTACCAAAAGCAATATAAGTTACTCTTCTCTGATTAAATGCCTGAAGAATTGGTACAAACCTGTTTTTGTGCAGCATGTAGGGCCCTGTGCAGAAAAAAGATTGAAGAAAAAAGAAAAAAAAAACAACCGCTTTTTTCTCTTTATATGCCTGCGACATTGTCACCTAATCTGCAAATGCTACTTTCGATTTAAAAAGCCTGTTTTTTTTTTCAGAGACTGGGTTGATTTTGGATTTGAACATTGGAATAGCAAGTTTTGTCAGAAGTGCGTTGTGTTTTGGAATGGCGAGTTTTAGCAGGTGTCGAATTTTACCTCAGAAATTATTATTTGGAAGCAAAGCATAGGCAACAATCCACCAGGGAAAGTTTGGAACAGTTAACACTTGATTGTTTTAACAACATATACTTTAATAACACAAAATACATGCTAAAATATACCTGAGTTCTGAGATTGAGTTATGCTTGAAAAAAAAATTGTTTTGATTGTCCTAATTAGCTGTACTTATTCAAATTTTTTTTATGTCAATATTGAATTTTTACTTACGTATACTCATCAGAAAAAAAAAGACACGTTCATTAGAAAGAAATAAGCAAGACCATATAATGTTTGAAATGAAGCATATAGAGGAATTCGGATTATCTGTTTATTTAGGTCTCTGTTTTAAGTGTAAAGTTATCCTTATTTTCGTATGGGTTTAAATCTGTATATCTATAAAGGTGAAATTGTATCCGCGTGTGTACATTTCCCTAACAAATTACTCTGTCAATTTTTAGTTTACAGACTCGAGATTTGACATAAGGGGTAATGAAATTTGGGATAATCTTTTTAATTGGTTTTCGGCCAGAAATTTGGCTGCCAAGGGGTCATCGTTCCAAAGATTTGATCTTTGCGGTCTCTAGCAAACTATTCAGCCAATTTTGGGTCTAAACATTTGAAATTTTACATAAAGGGTATTCAGACATACAGCAAGCTTTTAAACTAGTTCTGGGGCGAAAATTTGGCTGCCAAGAGGTTAAAGATTAAAGAGTTGACCTTTGCAGTCTCTACCAAACTCCTCCGCCAATTTTGGGTTTAAATACTTGAAATTTTAGATTTATTATTCGTGTAAACTTAAATTATTGTTTATTCTCATATTGGTTACAGGTTTCAGAAAAGTATAACTAACTTATAATAGACAATATGTATGTATTTGAATATAATTATATTAAAAAAAAACATTTAATTATATTCAAATGAATACATATTGTCTATTATAAGTTAGTTAGAGCCACTCCATCGGGAACATTCAAAACTTAATTTATATCAGAAGAGTTAATTCATATCAAAATCATTGTAGTCATTTCTCGCTGTCCAGGGGACATAACCAGCTAAGAAATTTACTAAGTTATTTTCCATGCAATTAAAAAAGAATGCCAAACATACACATACATCAGAGAACAACAAACATATACACACACTATAGAACAACAGTGTAAGAGGTTTCTTTTTTATAACATCTATACTGTACTTTAATATTTTAACTAGGTTTGTTTATTTATTCGCTTATTTTTTATGTATTATTCTATTTAATTGCCTATTAATTGTTTAATTTTATTTTAGGAATTTTTACTGATGTTTTAGAACTTATACCATCATTATTATATTTGCATTGCTTTATTAGATCCTTCTACTTTTCAATCCCCTTTTTATTAAATAAATAATTATCATATATAAATTATTAATTTACTATGAACCAATTAGTCTGATTTTAGACGGAAGATTGCATACTTGGTTCTATGCAAAGAATTTTGGACCACTTCCTGCATTTAATTTAATAAATTTTCCTTAGATACTATTTTATGATAGTGCAAAAGTGGTATTACCTAAATTTACTTGGTTTATATTTTATTGCCCTTCTTAGTATTAACTATTTCAACTTATACTCTACTTATAATCCACTTAGCTAGAGATGTTGATTTCTAATTCGTTTCTTCACTAGGTATTCTAAGTGATGATGTAAGTTTCAATAATCTTTCCTTGAACTTGCAGTCCATACACCCTATGTATGTTCTAGTTTGATTTTTTTTAATGACTTTTATATGATGTTCGAAATAAGGCATTTATCTTCTAAGGGGCATTCATTAATATTTTTCTAGTTACAAAGTGTTTCTTCATTAGTATTATAGGTGATATCTCTCCCATTTTCTTTAATTACCTCCATAATTATTTTATCTATTTTTACATCATTTGAATCTATCATAGTTTTAATAGATGTTGAGAATGATAATTTAACTGTGTTTTTGTTCATGAATTTACCTTTACTACTACTTTGAGGGAATTTCTTATCAAGATTAAATTCCTTGCGTATCTATTAATTTAGTTAAAACTATATATATATTCAAAAATATATGAAATAAGAAAATTTTTTGTTGAGATCAGCCCTTATGAAATTGTAACAGTTGCCGCTGGGAGCTTGCGCAACAAACGACGCTACAGCTTTGCCTTCAAAATTACAATAAAAAAAAAATAAAAATAAAAATACATTTGATACACGTTGGTTCATTCTGTAATTGCTTCAGTTTTATAAAACCTTGTTTTATTATATTATTTACATGACATAATTCAAATATTATTTTAAGTTGACTAAATATGTCTTTGAAAATGATTTCAAACAAGTGAAAGGCATCCTACTGGCTCAGAGCCAATTTTCTGTATGAGGCGGCAGGGTGGTAAAATTATTTTTCAAAGTGAATGGCTCGGCTTTCTCCCTTCCATCTTATTTTAGAAACGAGGAGGAATGGAGGTGGATGAGGTAAAAGGCTTGAATAACTCAACGAGTAATGAACTTTGAGAGTGACATGAGATTTTGGTGGTGCTATAAATGTAGCCGAAATTTTGTTTGTGTCATCAGCGCAAGTGTCAGAAACAAATTGTGAAGTAAATGTGTTAACTTTGCTAATGGAGGCAAGACTGACGGAAAGTGGCTGGTCTGCGAAAATGGAACGGAGGTGATTGAGGCTGAGGGTCTCTGCCGGACTGAACAAAGAAAGATGTCAGGTTTGGATTGAGATGGTGTGTCAGTTCCGAGTTTGCCAAAATCTCTGGAACCAGGCCAATGTCGAGGGTGAGAAGACCGCTTGATTGAGGGTGCATTTAATTGAAGGGTGCATTTAATTGAAGGGGCAATAGTTCTTTTTCATTTGGCTGTGCATTTGCAATTAGTCTACGGCCATTTTCGAAATATACTTCTGACATTTGTTAGCAGTCTCACTGGCCCCCTCCCCTCACCCAGCAACACCTTTTGCTTCGCTCACTGTTGCATTTTCTTTGTGGTGTATTTATAAGTTAAAGACGAGCATATACGCAGAATGTGTCATGAGCAATTATTTAACACAAACAAATTGAGGGGGTCAACACGCATACCTGCAAAGTAAATTCGGATTTTTACTAATAGAAATACGTGACATTGCTCGAATGTCATATTTATCGTATTGTAATAGAGGTTTGCAACCAAAGCTGTTTTATTTATAAAAGATCTTTTTCTTTGTCTTAATCAGTAACATTATCCTTTTCTGATTTAATGATCGTGTAGCTTTTTTGTACTCATATTCACTGCAAACAAGTCATATTGCCACTGAGACGTGAGGAGCACTTTAAGTAGGGAGTTGAGAAGCGAGATATCAGTTTACATTACATTTAAGCTTCTAAATGTTAGTATAGTTAGGGAAGCAGGAAACAGGGAGGAAATTTCAAAGTTGAGCAGTTTGAAGGAAGCAACTATTAAAGTAGAATGCTCTCCGATATCAGAGGGCCTCTCAAGTGAAGGCGTGGAATTTTGCTGCTTGTTGGGTTAAGAGGGAGTATTACAAATTCACTGGAACCATTCCATTAAAGTACTTGCAAGACAAGCACAGCGATGCAGTATTACTGTGATGGGAGAGTAATTGTAGTTATTTTGCATGTGAAACTTGGAGTAGCCTTCTGTGAATCATTTTCATTGGATTACATGTATCTATAATGTGTCACATTTTTTATTTCATGCTCTTTGGGTATTGAAGACTTCTTGCAGCATAAGTCTGTCAGAGTCTACTATTAATATTAGCAATCTGTTGAAATTTGTTTCTTGAACTATGTGAGGAGTTGCGTGCCCTTTGTTTTCTAATGACGTGTGCTTTTAGCGTTGGAGTTATTCGCTCTTTGACTGTCTATAAAAAACACATGTATGACGTATGCCTCTCTCTTCGTTTGTAGCTTGATGGTTCAAGATTTCTGCTTGTTTTTCAATGATGTAAGCAACTTGGACTTGCTCCCCTTATCTGTTTTCTGTTGACGTGTGCTTTGGGCTAAATGGAGGGGGGGGCGGCAAATGATGGACTTAGTCATTTCTTTTTTTTTAACAAGGTGCAGAACTCAAATTTACATATGTTAAGGCCTAAAACTGCACCGTTTGTTCATTTTCACCAGGATTTGACATCCCCTGGGGACTTTTGGGGCTAAATCGGGGGGGGGGGACGCAAATGCTGAACTTAATAATTTTTTTTAATGCTTCCTTCACTGTGCACTCACTGGGTACCATACATGCTTCACTTGTTAATTAACCTACAACCTAGCTATAATAGTATTATGTTTCTGGTAAGACGGATAATTATATAAACTAGTAGACAATCTTTGAAATTTGTTTTGATTGGATTGTATACTACAAAAGAACGGGACCCACTCTCTCCACCAGGTAAGTTACGACTGCATGTATGCATTAGAAATAAGCTCATATAGCATGAGAAATTACTCATCATAGGCGTCACTTGCAAAGTAAATGTAGATACGGATATGTAGTGTCTATGATGTTGTTACATATCCAACTCTCTCGTTAGAATATTGATACTTAATTTCCTACCCACGAGGGAAACATGTGACAGAAACTTGATTTAAATACAGGAAACCCATTACTTTGTGATATTCAGAGGCAGCAACAAGAGGTAGATTGCTGCATTGAAACTGAACATAGTTTTATAAATGCCAAAATGGCATTAATATGAATTATTAATATACGATATTTATTCTCCACTTTTTCTCCTATATCTTCCCTATTTTTTTCCTTTCTTCTTTTATTATTGTCTCTTCTTTAATGATTCCATGATTTCATAGTGGCCTATATTTTTTAAATATTACCTGCATATATATACTCCCCTTCCGATTCACCCTTATATTGGGTACCTACTTTTAATTAGTATTTACCATATCATCCTATTCCATCATTCCTATTTCATTTCTAAATGTCATTAAACCAGGTTCTTTCTATATTTGCATTTTGCACAATTCTGGCATTTAGTTTCGAAATGTCATGGCTTAAAGAGTTTTTTTTCTTAATTTTCCCTTAACTTTTCCTTATTGTTCTGATGATATGCTAAAGTAATATATAAATTTTATTCCTCATCTTTCATTTGATATATATATTTATTAGTATAACGTTTCCCTATGAGAATGCCATGGAAAAGATTCTGTGTAGCTTAATTGCACATATATATATATATATATATATATATATATATAAAGACTATCCACTTACCTAGTGTTTCCTTTTCAGATTAAATATGTTTTTAACTCATTTCAAAATGTTTTTTAACATGTTTTATTAACTGTTTTCTCGTGTGTATATATATATATATATATATATATATATATATATATATATATATATATATATATATATATATATATATACATACATATATATATATATATATATATATATATATATATATATATATATATATATATGCAGCAAGTTCGTGCAAGTTTAGTTAAAATCTATGGAATTATTTTTTTAAATTGTTTTCTTGGCCTTTGGAGTAACTTTCCGGGTACCAGGAGATAGTTGATGGAGTACAGGTTATTGTATGATCCATCTAGACGACTTTGGATTTTCCTGATCATTATCATCATTATTAAGAGATATTTTGTTATTTATTTAGAATATTTAATTTATTGTTTTCATCTTTTTGTATTCTTCAGTAATCTTTTTAATCTTATAATTAATTAGTTGTTGAAAACGTTTGAGATGTTCATACATCTAATGCGGCTTTTGTATCTTAGCCTGTTAATTATGTTGGTTGCTTCAAGAAGTTGTAGACGTTTTATGCATTGTTTGTGTATTATTTCGATGGCGGATGTATGTACTCTCTATTTTAAATTCGTTAAATACTTAAATCATATATGACCTTACTTTAGCTTAATGGTGAATTTGGGATGTTATTGTCGTTTTTATTATTATTGGGTTAGATATTTTAGATTTGATAGTAGATAGTTTCATCTTCTTGCATTTGTCGGTAGGTTTAGTTGTACCTTTGTATCATACTTATTGGTTCCTCGATTTATCAGAGAGGGGCCTATGTTTTCAGCGCCGTCTGTCCGTCCGTTGGTGTGTCCGTTAGTCCGGACGATTGCCAGATAACCGTCCATTAGTTTTTCCTGAAATTTTGCCACAAATTGCATTTCATTAAATAGATGTGCACAGTAAAAAAAAAAAAAGTTTGCGAAAATTCTCGTTGCGTCCTCAGGGGCTAAAAGAGGTCAAAAATGCCCTAAAATGACCAAAAAATAACACGTTTTGCTCCACAACTTTTGATCTATCCATTACATTTTTCTGAAACTTGACCCAAATGCGAAGCCTATTGTTCTTAATATAAATTTAGTATGGGTAACACTGGCAACATTCTGGTTCGCATCCCCGGGGACTTTTAGTGACTCCTTTTTCAAATTTCTCAACAAAAACTTGATATGTTTGACTATATAGTGATTTTTCACGGTGGTCAACTCAAATACACATGTGTTAAGACCTGAAACTTCACCATTACCCATTTACACCAGGATTCGGCGTCCCCAGGGGCTCAAAAGAGGTAAAAAAAATGCTCCAAAATGGCCAAAAATGACACTTTTTACCCCATAGCGTTTGATCCATCCATTAGATTTTTCTGAAACTTGGCCAAAATGTGAAGGTCATTTTTCTTAATATAAATTCAGTATGGATGACCCTGACAAAATTCTGGTTCGCTTCCTCTGGGACTTTTAGGGCTAAAAAACATGTTTTTTTTTTAGCTCTTTTTTCATATTACTCAAAAACTTGATATGTATGTTTATATAGTGGTTTTTCATAGTGCTGAATTCAAATATACATGTCTTAAGATGTGAAACTGTACCGTTTGTCCTTTTTCACTGGGATTCTGCATTCCCAGGATCTCAAAAATGGATCACATATGCCCAAAATTGCAAAAACTTACACATTTTATCCCATAATTTTTGCCCCATCCATTAGATTTTTCTGAAACTTGGTGAAACGTGAAGGCAATGTTGGCCGTTCACACTTCTCACATTCATCATTTCTTCACTATTTTTTGTGGCATGATCTCACATGCTGCACCAGAGGGGGACCACGCATGTGCGACTTGTTTAGTTTGTAGTTATTGCATGTTTACTTTTTATAGTATACTAGAAGAATACCTATTTTTGATAGCTAAATTAATGCAATGCTATTAACAGATTAGACTCTGGTTTCATTCTGATCATATCCAGCTCTTCTATCTTCTCATCCATTCTGCAACTATGAGGCCAGCTCTTTTTTAGTCGGTGGACAGGTTATAGATGCTTCGTATATATACAATTTGCTCAACCAGATTCTGACACTTAAATCGAAGAGGAATAGGCAAGTGATTTGATGTCGGTTGTTGATTTAAATATGCTCCCATCAAAGGAAATGGAAGGGTGGCCTTGCACCAGCCTCTACCGTCAAAATCGATGTTGCTATGTCTTGAATTATGCAATCCAGCCTGCCCAGGTAGGAGGAGACTGGTAACATTGACACATTATGGATAGAGAGAGAGAGAATAAAAATTTTGGGATATAGAAGCAGTTGCACAAGAGGAAGAGTACCAGATGCTTATTGATTAGTAGAAACTGGGATGACACGATAGAAAAGTTTGTAAATTTTTTGTCCATATAGCATTGGATTGTTGATATGAAAACTAGGGAGTCGTGATTGTCAAAAACTCTGATCTTCGAGATGATTGTGCTCACAGGTACCACTGTAGTCAGCTGGTATGGACGCCACACTTTTCTATGTAAAAAGAGCACTTTTGTCAGCATTTTTGTAATAACAGAATCTGTAACAAATCTTGGACAAGCAATCAAATCACACTGGTCTTCATGACATATTTGTATCACCAACAATTGCTGTGGAAATGGGTGGATCAATAGTTTGTGCCATGCAAAAAATTCCTATGCTGAGTCATATCGGAGACCATCATAAACTGATTTCTTTTATAGAAAATGCCTCAAACAAAGTGCGAAGCCACTTGACGTAAGATCGAAAGATGTCAATTGACCCTAGCTTTTAAAAGACAAAGGCTATAAATAGGAGAAAAATAGTCAATAGGAAAAGAGTTCCACAAATCTACAGCTTTTGCAATAGGAAGCTGTACTACAATAAGGTATGAAAACATCGAATTGATGAAGACAACTAGACTAATGAGTCAAACGAGCTGAAACAAAGGAAGCAGGGAACAGATAAAATAATTTTGAAGAACACATATCGTAATAGATTTGGAGCTTTTCTTATCTCAAACATTTTCTTATACAACGGTCAACACTGATTCGTGAGATTAAAATTTATATTTAGCAAAGTTATGTTAAAAAAATAAAGTAAACATTTGTTTGTGTCTATTTTTATGCGCTGAAACAAGATTTGTACAAAAAGAATTTTTTTTAATTTTGTATTTCACTGATAAATTATAAAAACAGTATACAATAGTAAACTTGTAGATAAATAGATTTCTTTTCGTGTGAACTGATTGATTTTTTTTTTTTGCGATTTTATGGCAGCCTTTCCAACGGATCTGCTGGTGATGAATAATTCCATCCCAAAAAATTTAACTCAAAATTTTTTTCATAACTCTAAAATAGTTTTTTTCCTCTGTATTAACTTTTAGGACATTAATTGAATATCTGATATTAAATGAGCTTATTATTGGCAAATAATTTACTGATATTTTTCGGCCATATTATGGAAAATATTTTTCTGGATATCATATAAAAAAAAAAACTTCACTAATAGTTACTTAATGTTTATTTAAAAAAAAAAAGCCAAGATTTATTCGTGAATGAATTTAATTAACTATTTCCCAAGGTATAGGGAAGGAAGATTATATTAAATTTAAAGATATCTTATTTACTCTTTATTTACTGTATATGTCCGCTGAGTTGGCATTTATAGGCAGTTAATTTCCTTAAATTCTTATGTTAATTGCTGGTGGCATTGAGATTGAATGCTATCCTACGAAGTCAAAGGTGACTTTGTGACTGGGTTCGAATCTCCTGACCAGCAGTAATTATTACTTCTGACATTGATGATTACATAAGCATGAAACTAGTGTCTTAAAGTATAAAAATGATTAATATCCATTTAAAAATATTATAGTTAAAAAGCCCCTTTAAGAAAATAAATTAGTTCTCTTTAGAAAATTAAGAAAAATTGGCCAACTTCAGTACTTCGACTTCCTGTCGTTGAATACTCTCTAACAGTTTACGATATAAACCCACTAACTTGGCATATATAGGCATTTAATTTCCATCAATTCTTATGTTGATTGCCGGTGGCCTTGAAGTAAAATGCTACCCTACGAAGCCAAGGGTGACTTTGTGATTGGGTTTGAATCTTGCACTCAGCAGTAATTGTCACTTCCTACACTGATGATGGTGTAAAGATGAAATACTAGTGTCTGTATATATAGAAATAATTGTTGACATTTATTTAACAAATATTGTTGTTACACAAACACACACACATCCACACACACACACACACACATATATATATATATATATATATATATATATATATATATATATATATATATATATAATATGCCCTAGTAAGCATATTCAAAAATAAAATATCCAATGAATTAACGAGTGTTCAATAAAAACTAGAGCAAGATATTCTTTATATTTATTTTTACATAAACATTTAGGTTTCGTGGCGATACCTAAATGTTTATGTAAAAATAAATAAAAAGAATGTGTGTGTGTGTGTGTGTGTGTGTGTGTGTAGAGTTAAATATTGTAGTCTGTAACTCGAGTGTCTTATTTGTTGGTATGACCGGCGAGAATGTACCGAATGCAACAAATCTCTCCTCATCACTAACAAACAAATGCAAGAAGCAAATTCAAACTGAAAAACGTTTTTCTTTTAGACATAAATTCATTTTTATGTTTCTTTTTTTCTTTCGAAAAGAAAAATTATGCATCGAAGGATGCGGATTTCATTCAACATGAATATAAAACTGCGAGTTTTTTTCCTGCAGAAATCGTGAATTATACATGAGATAATTTTAATTATGAACAAATGCAGTTAGAAATTCCCTTTAAGTTATATACATATAGTTTAAACGCATTACTTACCATACAGTAGCGCCCCCCAAAAGTCGCACTTCAAAACCGAGAAAGTCGAAGCATATGGACTAAATATTACGCTGTATAACCCGGAACAACAATTACGAATAGAGATGCTTTGTTGCCTAAAAGGTGGATATTTTAAGCAGGTTTTAAGCTCATTTATTGCTAAGGAGTTTCTTTTTCCTTCTCGATTTGAAGTTATTTTTTTTAAATTGACGTGAACACTAGCATACGTCAATTAAAAGTCAAATATGAACCGATAAAATTATAAAAAGGACGGATCAAATGAGATATAGGTTGTTTAAACAGTTACATTTAATTTAGCTTAAATATGCGGTTTTGAAAAAAATGACAAATGCGGACTTTCTTTTTGGCGCCACTGTATATCAGATACGTAATTTGTTTATCAAGGGTAGTTCTAAAAGTAAAGCCTCCTATTTTTTAACTCAAAAATTGAAGAGCCATAAAGACAGGAGTGATATAATTAAAACGAGCGATTTTTTGTGCAACAGAATTTATTTTTCTACATAGTCACCACCATTCTCTCGATGCAATTTTACCAGCAATGAACGATGGCTGTGCATGGGCGTCTGGAGCGCGCTTTGTCATATGAGGGTCGTTCCAAAAGCAAAGCCTCCTATTTTTGTGCTAACTCAAAAAGTTGAAGAGCTACGAAGATGTAATATTATTACCACAAGCAGTGGAAGATTTTGTTTTAAACAAAATCAAAAAAAAAAAAAAAAAAGAAAAAGATAATTAATTAAATGAATCGTTTTTGGCATCGGAAAATAGGTATAATTTTTTCTGATTCTGATTTTTCCAATTCCTGAATCTGATTCTAATTAATCTTCTCAGCGCGCGCACACACACACACACTTCTTGCTCGTCCGTCGGAATTGACGATGACCAAGGTATCAATCAATTCGGCGTCAGGGGTTTGTGGGTCCTGAGATGGCTGATGAGGCCAATCCGTGCTCGGCAGACTCTTCCACACTCTGGACACGTGAAGGCGGTATCGGCAGGCTGTGAACAGGCAGCTCTCTCCTTCCTCCTCTTGCGCTTCTGCTGGTCGTGTGTCATGCGTTGATTCTCTGCCCTGTCGGCTCCTAGGCTGATGAAGCAACGCCAGGCCGAACGTTTAGCAGCGCGACTCTCCCAAGACTGGGGGCTGATGTCAAAGTCTTTTAGGGACGTTCTCAGACAGTCTTTATATCGTTTCTTTTGGCCTCCTGCATTCCGCTTTCCCTGGCTGAGTTCCCCATAGAAAAGTTGTTTGGGGATTTGGCTGTCATGCATGCGATAGACATGGCCTGCCCACCGGAGCTGGGTTTTGCGGATTATGGTGGTGATGGTATGGAGCCCCGCGCGCTTCAAGACTTCTGTGTCAGGAATTCTGTCTTGCCAGCGGATGTTGAGAAGATTATGGAGGCATCTGAGGTGGAAGCCATTCAACTGTTTTTCATGTCTTTTATATGGCGTCCAAGTTTCGCAGGCGTAGAGTAGGGTTGTCAGGACGACCGCTCGGTATACTTTCAGTTTGGTTGCGAGTGTAATGCCTCTCCTCTTCCACACATTGTCTCTAAGTCTTCCAAATGCACTGCTCGCTGTGGAGATCCTATGGTTAACCTCAATGTCAATGTTGGCGGTGCGGGAGAGGGTGCTGCCAAGGTAGGTGAATTGCTCCACAGCATGGATCTTCTGTCCTTTGACAGTGATGCCGGGTTCATGGTATGCATCTCCTGGGGCGGGTTGGTACATAACTTCTGTCTTCTTTGTACTGATGGTGAGACCAAAGTTGTCACAACTGGTGGAAAATCCGTCCATTTGACGTTGCATCTCTATCTCATTTGGGGCATTAAGGGCACAGTCATCGGCAAAGAGAAGATCTCTGATGATGGTTTCCCTCACTTTCGTGACTGCCTGCATTCGCCTGATGTTAAACAATTCCCCGTCACATCTGTACTTGATGACAATGCCAGAGTGACTGTCTTTGAAAGCGTCCTGGAGCATGGCAGAGAAAACCATGCTGAAGAGCGTCGGGGCTAAGACACAGCCCTGCTTGACCCCGTTGGTCACAGGGAAGGGTTCTGAGGGGTCGCCGTCATCCAGGACACGAGCGGTCATGCCCTCATGGAACTGCCTGACTATTTTTGTGCTAACTCAAAAAGTTGAAGAGCTACGAAGATGTAATATTATTACCACAAGCAGTGGAAGATTTTGTTTTAAACAAAATCAAAAAAAAAAAAAAAGAAAAAGATAATTAATTAAATGAATCGTTTTTGGCATCGGAAAATAGGTATAATTTTTTCTGATTCTGATTTTTCCAATTCCTGAATCTGATTCTAATTAATCTTCTCAGCGCGCGCACACACACACACACACACACACACACACACACACACACACACACACACACACCGATCAAAGGATATGATATGAATGATATTAGTTTTTGCAAGGTGGTATTGTGCACTTCAACACAGTACCTAGTATTTATTAAGCCTAAAATCATTTAATTTCAGCAATCTAATGAGAAGAGGTGTTTCAACTTGATATTGATAAGTAAGTTTCACCCAAGATTAATCACAAAAAACACAAAATAGATATATTTAACAACTCAACTTTTCTACATGATTTAATATTTTGGATATTAAAAAAAACTTTCTGTTTTGAATTGCATTATGGTAAAACATGCATTTTCAATTTATTTTATTCTTCTGTCTGTTGATCAGTCTGTCACACCAGATGAAATCACATTTCTGTTTGTCTGTCTTGTTTCAGTGTTAAATAGCATTTTCATTGTTAAACTTATGATGAACTCATAGCACTTGTGCCCCATCGATATATATACTCCCGACTAATGTGACAAGCAACAAAATCCCACCCCTTCACTGTTGATGTCCCTAAATGGTGGCAAGCACAGTTTCTTCTCCCGGGCTGCTTAACTTGTTTCCTGCTTCCCTGATTATACTAACCTGTAAAAGTTTAAATGTAATGTGAACAAACATCTCGTTGCTTAAGTGCCTACAGTCCTCAATTACATGGTTTCCCAAACTTCAAGACACCATGGAACTCCCGAGTAGAGTAAAGGTTTTTTACAGAGCACTAACAAGATAATTTCTAAAATAAATATGAAAAACATTAATTTAAATTTTAACTTACACTTGTTCATTAGTTGTTCTTGTTCGTGATTTTACTATATTTTCGTGTTTACAACCATTATTTTGTTTTTGATTAATCAAAAATTGTTGCATCGCTTGTTAATTTATTTGTATTTACTTTTTCATGAACCATCCTGAAACTCTTTACACCTGTAGTTATGTATCATATCTATTTCCAGTAAAAAACAAAAAACAAAAAAAAAACAACAACAAAAAAACAATGATTAAATGTCTGCAGCCTTTTAATCTTTCCATATAAAGCATTTGGTCCTCTTTGAGAAAGAGCTTCCGGAGCCCTTCAGTTTAACTCATGGAGCCCAATGGTGCCATGGAGCCCACTTTGGAAAACCCTGCTCTATTAGACACGATCCCAAATAGTAACCTCTTGTGTCCAAGTGGTAATACGTTTTGTTAGGGGTAAAAAAATGTAATAAAAAAAAAAAAAAGCTAATGATTTGATGGACGAATCTTATGTGTCCAAGAATTTCTCTCGGTCATGTTTAAGTTTGTAATTCCATTTATAAATGCATCTATTTAGATATATAAGAGGAGTGTTGGTTTTTAGCTTATCACGCTTAAGTTTGAAATATAATTTTCATTGCTTAATATACAAGTTGAATAAGCATATGTTAAGCATACCACCCTCTCTACTGTTCTTGTATTATATTTTCAAGAATGGGGTCATAAAATGAGAACTTTGGAAGAAATTTTTTGCAAATGCCAAACATGATTATTCAATTTCCCATTTTTGTTCTTACTGGCTTCACTTGGCAAATTATATTCTCTCAAGGAGGCGACTGATTTACTTCAGGAAGTTGAACGTCTAACATATTTAAAGGGAGACTAATTCTCTTCATTCATATGACAAGAGACACACACTCATATATGTGTCTATGTGTGTGTTTTTTGTGTATAAACACAAGAACACACAACTTTTTCTTTGTGCTATGTATGTTAGATTAGAAATACTCATCCTACTAGGGCCGTTCTAAAAGTAATGTCTTTTATTTTTTCCGCCTGAATGGAGCAGAGGGGATTGCAAATTTTATGATGACTGAACTTAATGATCTAAAGTTTCATCTCTCTGTTGCAGATATCGCCGGTGTGAGATTCTAAGAAAGCAAACCCTCTCATGGATACGTGTGTTAGACGCAGAGATGCATCATTGAATTCCCTCATGCAAAAAAAAAAAAAGTTGAACATCGGCGCATGTTAAACGTTTATGAAGCCAATGCAGTTGCTATCAGCATAATTAGTAGACGGGTTCGTCGATTTCAGAATGGCGACAGAGCTGTGAGTGACAAAGCAAATTTTGGACGCTCATGCACACTCATCACCGGCACAGTATATTGAGAATAGTGGTGACTAGGTAGAAAAATAAATTCTGGAGCACAAAAGATCCCTTGTTTTAATGGTATCACTTGCGTCTGTATAGCTCTTCAACTTTTTTCGTTAAAAAATGGGATACACTACTTTTGGAACAATTGAATGTGTACAGATGTATAAGTTCAAGTACTTTGTAAATAATTATATCGATTACGATATTCATAATAGTGTTGAGATGATTAATTGGAATCTGAGAAATCAGAACTTTTTATGGTATTAAAATTGGAAAAATTTGTGCCTATTTTCAGATGCCAAAAACGATCCATTTATTAGTTTTTTGTTTGTTTGATTATTTAAAACTTAGTTTCCCATTGCTGGTACTAATGATAAATATTTATTGATTTTAAACTACCATCAAAACTACAATTTATAAAGTAAGCTCCACAAGTTAATTAAAGTAATTTTATTTATTTCAATTTACTATATAATAGCTCCGATTGACAAAGCAGTTCAAATATTGAGCTGACTAAACACCTGCAGTATTTTTGTATATATTTTACTTTGAGTTTTAATTAACTACCTTTATATATTTAAGGTGAAATTAATACTTGCTCATTTGTATCTCTATCTATCTAATATTATGTAAAAGAATGTGTGTATGTGTGTGTGTGTGTGTGTGTGTGTGTGTGTGTGTGTGTGTGTGTGCGTGAGTTCATTTTTTATAGACTCCACAACGGCTGAGCTGATTTTTATGAAATTTCACACATATAAACTTTATGTACCTGACAGTGTTCTTAGAAAGGTTTTCTATCGGAATGTCTTCAATAAGTATCGATAATTGAAAAAGAATCTGATGAAAGAAGGAACAGGTGATTTTGACCAAAGTTAACACTTTATGCAGCCTTGTATCACAAGTGCGTTTGAGAAGTTCTATTACTACACAAGCAGAAAGGGCAGGCATATAAAATGAACAGTAAATTCTTTGATATGACAGAGGCGCTTTCGAAATGAATGTTTCTGTCTACAGCACGATTGAAGCATGATACTTGACTTTTGCATTTTAAACTTTAATTCATGTATATTTTTTTTTATAAAAATCATCAGTAAATTCTGTATAGTGCAATGTAGACTACAATTTAATCGATATCGATAGCAATAAAAATATGGGAATATGTGAGTGTGAAACATTCGTTGATCATCATTCTATCCCGGGCAACTTAGTGTCTCCCTGCCAGTACTTCATAAATGTTTGCATGTGATTTATTTATTCATATATATATATATATATATATATATATATATATATATATATATATATATATATATATTACTGGTCGTACCTATATGGGGTTGCCTGGGATGTAATGAAATCATTTTAGCTTTTACTTGTTAATTGCTTGCACATTTTTTAAATATAAGGTAGATAACTCCTATTATATTCTTCAATTTTAAATCGGTTTTTCTCCTTGCTGGTTTTATTTTATGTGATTATTTAAAAGTGTTTCATAGTACTAGTTGTCTGGGTCGTAATTTTTTAAAATAAATTGTATCTAAGTGCATCATATTACTAATAACATGATACTGTAATAGAAGCTAGAAATAACGACAGCTAAGAGAGAATTTACGGAAACCACTAAAAAGCGCATCGAAGCACAAAAACTAGGAACTCTTGACTTCTGGAAAATCTACAACAGTGTAGTAAATAATGGGCAATCAACAATTCCCCCACTAACCAACAATCACGAGGTTGTCTCCTCAGCAACCGACAAGGCTAATATGCTTGCCAGTCGGTTTGCCTCAAACTCCACACTGGCCCCTTCCAACCACCCTCTACCTGACTTTCCTATGCGGACAAACGCCACGCTAGACGATCTGAAAACCACCCCTGCTCAGGTGCATGCTATCATAAAAAACCTTGACACTTCAAAAGCATGTGGACCCGATCTTATCCCAGCTGTGCTATTAAAAAAGTGCTCAGCCGAAGTAGCTCCAGTTCTCTCCAAACTCTACAACAAATGCCTTAATGAAGCTTGCTTTCTGGGCTGTTGGAAAACTGCTTCTGTTGTACCAGTATTCAAGAATTCTGGCGAAAGGACTGACCCATCAAATTATCGCCCCATTAGTCTCCTCCCACTTTTTGCCAAAATATTTGAGACCTTAATTAACCATGCTCTAGTCCATCACCTTACAGATGCTAAACTTCTGACTGACAAACAATATGGATTTAGACAAGCCCGTTCCACAGCAGACATCCTAACTGTAATCTCTGAACGTATATACCATTCACTGGACAAAGCGGGGGAGGGAAGAGCGGTAGCTCTAGATATATCTAAGGCTTTTGACAGGGTATGGCATGAGGGTCTCCTCAGGAAAATTAGATCATACGGTACCACTGGTAGAATACTTAACATAATTAAATCCTTCTTAGATAAGAGAAAAATCCAGGTTGTCCTCGACGGTCGTACATCTAAACAATATGATATAAATGCGGGGGTGCCCCAGGGTTCTATCCTTGGACCTCTATTGTTCCTGATATTCATAAATGACCTCCCCAACAAAATTGCCTCTGAGATGGGTATATATGCTGATGACACTACACTCTATGGCAGGCACGACAGGAAGACGAATGAACACATTTCTAAAGAAATGGCAGAAACACTAGAGGAAGACCTCTAATCTGTGATGGAATGAGGACAAAAGTGGTTGGTCGCGTTCAATGCTGCCAAGACTAAACTAGTTTCATTCAATAATTACAAGAAACCCTCTCTACCACCTATAGCAATGGCCAACGACTCTTTATCTGAGAGTACATCTTTTAAACTCCTTGGCCTAACGTTCACAGGAAACATGAGTTGGAACAATTACATTGAAGGCATTGCCAGGGCCGCTGCAAGAAAGGTGGGCTCTCTCTATCGTGCTAGACAACTACTAACACCCGAAAGTATCCTGTACCTCTATAAGGCTACCATTCGCCCATGTATGGAGTATTGCTGTCACATCTGGGCTTGTGCATCTGCTACTAGTGTCTCGCTCCTTGACAAGGTTCAAAAGAGAGTCGCCAATCTGATAGGCCCTGAACTGGCATCTAAGCTTCAGCCTCTGTCCCATCCCTCTGCCTTTTCTACAAGTATTTTAGTGGTAAATGCTCTGACGAACTGCAATCACTTGTGCCCCCACGATGTGAGCACCCTCGACAAACCCGACAGGCTGCTAAATCCCACCCCCACACTGTAGAGATCCCTAGATGTAAAAGATCTTTTTACTTCAATAGTTTCTTCCCCAGAACCGCTAGACTCTGGAATTCCATTCCAGTTCCCTGCTTCCCCAACAGTACTGACGTGCAGAAGTTCAAGTGTAACGTGAACTGACATCTTGCTGGCCAAATCCCTACACAGTACCCCAGTAGTTGTTGCCCCTGATAGTAGCCCCCTGCACCAAAGTGGCAATTTGTCTTGTTTGGGGTGAAAATGTAATTTAAAAAAAATAAAAAATAAAATAAAATAATAAATGAAAATTGTCTGGCCTGAGGCAAAGCTTGAATTGTCAGCTTAACTACTATTTAAGTCTGACTTTAAAAATCTGAAAAAATAACGTTATGTATTAGGTATGCAAGGATGTAAAACATTTCGCTATTCTTTGTGAATTAACATTGACTTGGCTCCATTTTAATCAGCATCTCTAAAGAAACTCTTTAATGAAATAAAATTGATTTGAATCAATGGCTTTAAATTTTGTAAACTTTAAAAATGCGACAGATTGTTTTCACCAGTCTGCAATGAATGGCGAATCATCAAAGGAAATATTAGAAGGTAAAAAAATGTGAAAATGCTGTTTAAATTTAAATCTTCCCAAATGTCAAATACTTCAGAGAATAGAAATTGTGAGGCTATGGTGCATATTAAGCTTGAATTTGATCGAGTTTCTATCTCTTCTGGGAAATGGAGTCTGGTTTTCACTGGAGTTGAGGCTAAATATATGTAACTGTTTTTGTAAGAATTGTATTAATGGCTGACATGAGAAATGCTGAAAGAGTGAAGTGGATAGAAGAGGAGAAAAAGTAAGAATGAGAGAATATGAAGACAGCCAAAGAGAGGATATAAGGACTAAGGAATATTTTAGCATATACTTTGTATTGTTACAGTATATAGAAAAAACTTTAAGGAAATAAACGTTGATTAATCCAGCTATTATTATTATTATTATTATTATTATTATTATTACTATTATTATTATTATTATTATAATAAAAATAATAACAATAAAAATAATAATAATAATAGCAGTAGTAGTAGTAGTAGCAGTAGTAGTAGTAGTAGTTGTTGTTGTTGTTGTTGTTGCTATGATTTCGTTTATGAACGTCTCTCTGGAAAGGGATGGGATTCATTTCCAAAGGATTTCCCTTAATCCCAGCTTCAAACTAGGAGCTTCAAAGATCAAGGGTTTTCCTAAGGATTTTGGTGGTACCTATAATTGCAGAGGTTTGAAGGCCACCTAAAACATCGGGGATTTGTAGTTTTTTCAATTGTCCTTCCAGACGACTTGATACTACTCCTAGTGTACCAACTACGACCGGGATTATTTGTGTTTTAACCCCGTATATACGCCTTATCTCTAATGGAGCATAATTGCTCCACTTCTCATTCTCCTTCTCTCTCACATTCCTGTCCCAGGGTACTGAGAAGTCTACAATCTGCCAGTTTTTTTAAACCTTGTCAAAGACGACCAAATCCGGACGATTATGTTCCAATTGCTTGGTCGTTATGACACTTTTGTCCCACCATACCTCTACCTTGCCATCCTCACTAGTTCTCACTTCATCAGGCACCTCTTCAAACCATTTTCCAGCAAACTTCACCCCAACCCTCTTACACACCTCCCAATATATCCTGAGTCCCATGCGATCGTGTCTTTTGTGGTACTCTCTCTGTGCCAGTCCACTACACCCTGCTGCAAGGTGTGCAATTGACTCTGAGGTCTTACCACAAATCCGGCATTCTGCAGCAATTTCCTCTCCTAGAACCACTTTTTTGAACAATCGTGTTCGTAATGCCTGTTCTTGTGCTGCACAGACAAAAGCTTCAGTACTCTTAGCCAGATACCCAGCTCTAAGCCAGTGCCATGATCTTTCATCAGCCACTTCTGCTATATCCTGTAAGAACTTTCCATGCATTTTCTTCCTAGCCAGTTCCTCTACCCTTTCTCTATCCATACGTTTCACATAATCAGCCTTGGTCTCACATACCTCCACTTCATTAGCCACAACCTTAAGTATCCACTCCCCACTTCTAACCACATGCTCCTTCAACGACATCTATAATAATAATAATAATAATAATAATAATAATAATACAAGACATAAACTACTCGTGCCCATATAAACTGCTACAGAAGTAAAACACAAAGAAAACTGAAACTGTATAATTGTAAGTTATCTCCCCTTACTTCAAAACATGTTGGTATAACTCAATAGCACATCAGATAGTTGGAGAAGATCTAGGAGGATGAAAAGACCGAGGAAAGAAAGCAATAACCAGACATCCATTGGATGATTGCAAAGAGAACTGGGACCTTTGGGAGGCTAATTACCACCAAAATATCAGTGAAGACCAATGGTTGCTGCCAATGAGAAATCAATGGGAAATGGTTGTTGCTATAACGTAAATTAATTTGCAAAAGTTATCGAAAGAGGTGGAGAATACTGGAAATTTGTTGTCACTCAGACTCCAGGGAACACCACAGGTTGTTCTCAAAGAGAAATCTTTGATGGTCTGTGTGAAAACTCCTAATGAATAATAATAATAATAATAATAATAATAATAATAATAATGATAATAATAATGATAATAATAATAATAATAATAATAATGGCAAGAAAAGAGATGGAGAAAAGCAGATGAGAAAATTAAAAGCAGTAGAAAAGAATACAAATGGCAACAGAAGAGAAAAAAGAATGAGAAAAAAATAAACGTGAGAAAAGGAAAAAATATAAACATGACAACAACCAAAATAATAAGAGAGGAAAGAAGTTATCAGAAAAAGAAAATACCAGCAAAATAATTAGAAAAAAAAAGAACAATAAAATATAGAAACATAGAAGAAAACAGAAAAGGAAACAGAAGGAGAGGCTTGTGTAAGAGAAAGTAGTACCAATACTACTAATGATAGTAATCATAATGATAATGATGTGATAATTAGTAATAATTATGATGATGATGTGGTCTATTCAATTATACGTTAAAGATTGAAATACAGATCTTGGTCGCTTTTGCAATTCAAGGCTGAGTTTGTTTTAACAGTCTCTGATTGATGAAACTCAGTGGTTAAAGCTGTAAACATTGGGGTTTGTTACTTTAAAAAGAATACATGAAAACAAAACAGCTTTCCATAAATATAGGTAGCAATATAAATATAGGGAGAAGAAACATTGACACCAAATTGCAGGGGTGTCTGTGCTAATGCCCTTGTTTCACTTTGGCAGCAATCCCACTATATGTAAAGAAATGAATGTGAGACATACGTCAGCAATACGTCCTTTTTTCGTATTATTTGGATTTTTTGGACTAGTGTTCTCATCGTGAGTGCCATTTTCACAACATTTCAGTCGATGTAACCACCGACCTTCTTCAGGTGTATCTTATCAAACTTGCGAATGCTTCTGTCGAACTTAAGAATCTGGAAGGCATTTCAAATGGAACCCTTTATTTACTTTTGTGGCAGCATGCTCTCGTTCCATCAGCCATAACTGGATATAAGTCCTAAGTAATTTGCAATTGTATTTTTCTGTCGCCCACACTGAAAATTGAACCTTCAACCTTCAGGAGAATATGTAAAAGTGACACTGAAGATTATAAACAGTTGTCCGAAAAATCCGAATAATATGAATAACCAATCCTCATCTCAAAAATTCATAAACGTAAATCCTTTTTTATTTCTATGTAACGTGCTATCATTAACAAAGATAATGGCTTTTTGACACATAACCATGTAGAGTAACATCATGCATAACAATTAGAGAAACATTACAAACATTCATATGTGGTGCCCGTATAGAAGATAAGGGGTTACATTGTTAAACTAAAAAAGAGGAAAACGAAATTTAGTAAAAATGTTGGAATTTTGTTGGAAGAAAATCAGAAAATCAAGTATGATAAAAAAGAAACACAAGACAGGAGTTATTAATATGTATTGAAAATAATATTACAAAGAAATGACTTACAAACAAAAGTGTGTCTGTGGCTTGGAATTAAAAGACCATTTATCAGGTACTGCTCTTTATTCGTGCTATGAGGACGGATCTTTCTACATTTTTTTAATGTGACTGTTTCATTTAAAAGAGAGTGGAATAGGGCTTTTGTGTTTTGCCACCAAATTGAATGCCTAGTGATTGGTCAATATGCAAAATGTTTGGGCTACTCAAATAAGACTATAAGACAAGGGAGGTAAAATACATACGCACACACACACATACACCCACATATATATAAGACAAGTAAGATAAAATACATCAATAATCAAGGCAAACACAATGATATATATATATATATATATATATATATATATATATATTTCAACCATTTGTTTGATTAAAAATTCGATAATATGCATAAACGCTTACTTTCTTAAGTGGTCTTATGATTTTGACCAGGACTGTATATATATATATATATATATATATATATATATATATATATATATATATATATATATATATATAAATGAGCATTGCAGTAATATCCCAGAAATTATTGGATTTATTCTGATATTGGACTGCCCAGGTTGTATGATATCCCTTTTCTATAACTCTTAAGCACCATCTAAATAACTTTTAAATAACATTTTCAATATATGTGCTGAAAAGCAAAATACTTGTTTATTCATAGCTGAACATTTAGCTAATTGCATTTAATTTTCTCTGATGATGAGCCATCATTGAAAATCCATGGATTAAGGAAATATACTTTTTCTCTATATATTCCTTGTTTCAAACAATAAATTCTTAACTTAAATATATTTGTATATATTTTAATCTATAGAATTTAACTTTAATCATTAAACTTACTTCTGTAACATGCAACTTCGTATATATATATATATATATATATATATATATATATATATATATATATATATATATATATAACCTCCGACCTCCGAAGCTGTATGTTACAGAAGTACACGTCATGGTTCTGGGACCATATCTACCACAGATCGTTACTCACTAACGTAATAAATTTGTAGTTTCTGGGTAAGCACATTATTCTTGAAGTAGGTATCTCAGCTTACTCCATAGCAGTCAATTAGATGACTATTGAAAATGATATCCAGAATTTTATTATTTAAGAAGACGTATCAACAAGTACTTGTTGACCTTGAACTTGAAGACGACTATGTTGTAGTCAGAAGGGAAACAATTCAGTGGTGTTGATGGAAAATTCTTGCAAAAACTTTGTTTATGTAAGTAGTGTTTAGTTACGAAAATTTTTTAGTTTCACATCATATAAATACGTGTCCAAATCGGCACTTACATCCCTAGTGCTTCACACACGGCTAAACACAAATAGCCATTAATACATGGAAAGACACAGCTAACCTTCGACACACGGCCAGATGCAACTAGATCTTCAAATACAAAAAAAGCCTGACTCTTGAATTCGTATTTAAACCTCACCATAACATGACGCCATTTCTCAAAAAAGTCCGACTCTCGAATTGTAATTTTAATCTTCTTCATAACCTGGCGACCCTAATTCTCAAAAAATTCGACTCGAATCATAATTATCTTCTCCATAAAATGATGACGGAATTTCTGAAAAGTCCAACTCTGGTATCCTTATTTAAAATTTACCATAACACGATGATGACGACGACGATAATTTTCAAAACGTTCAATTTCTGAATTGTATAAACAATTCTCCAAAGCATGCCGACGTAACTGTAAAAAGCATTCGATTCTTGTTTTGTAATTAAAACTTCTTGTCTTGCCGAAATAGCTTGTAATCTAATAATAATAATAATAATAATAATAAAAAGTAATTGACATGACATTCACACGACTTCTTAGATTTGGTATGTTCCTCTTGCTGCCAAACACTAAACCCCATTTTTCCCCCAATTTATTCTTCATAACGCAGCTAATTCATTCATATGCAAATTAATGCATTTATATTTTCAAGAAACTAGAATGTTTTTTTTTTTTTACACAGTGATCACCACTTATCAAGGCCCGGAAGCCACTCAAGGATAAGGGTTATTGCAAGTACATTACGTTAGTGAGGAGATTTGCTGAAGTGTTTACTTAAGGGGGCGGTTCATTAGGAATTTGTTCACATTGGACTTGAAGGCATCCAAGTTGTAGTCCGGAGGGAAGCAGGCAGACGGAACAGAGTTCCACAGGCGTGCAGTTCTAAGATAGAAGCTTTGTTCATGGAATCCGCGTTTTGATTTAGGCACAGATATAGAGTGGGGGAAATTTTTCACAGTGGATTCAGCTAGACGGGTGTTTTTCGTGAAAGATTGGCGAGGGGGGACCAGAGATTGGAGTTCAGACGAGCACCTGCCATGGATATAACGATAAAACAAGGACAGGCTCGCAACGTCTCTTCTGTGGGAGAGAGGTTGCAGGGTAGAGAAAAGGGCATCCCCCACTAAGCCACGAAGTCTATTTTTTACTCTGTCAAGGCAGGATAGGCTGTTTTTAGCAGCTCCTGTCCAGATATGGCAACAGTATTCCATCCTTGGACGTACTTGGCTTTTATATAGAAAGAGAATTGCATCAGTAGTGAGATATCTTCTGGAGCGGTAGAAGGATCCCACCATCTTTCCAGCGACCTTGGCAACAGACTTGATGTACGTGTTCCATTTCAGATCAGGAGTAAAGGTCAAACCCAGAAGCTTGTCAAAACACGGGGCCTCACCCAGACGAGAGCCATCCATCACAATTGATGCCAGATGGGGATCAGAGCGTTGATGATGTAAGGATAGGAGTTTGGTTTTGGATGCATTAAAAGTAACCAGCCACATCTTCCCCCACTGTTTCGCAAGGATGAGGGGATTAGAGCACAAATGAGTACTTACCATTTAAAAAAAAAAATGATAGAATGGAGAGAGAATAGTAACGTATTTTTCTATTAGAAAACGCCTGTGGAGAATAGAAGAAATCATTTCCACTAGATTGCAAGGACGATTTTTATTTTGTCAAGGCAGGAAAAATTGTTCTGGACTGCACCTGTCCTGATATGGCAAGAGTACTCAATCATCTGATACCGATAAAAACTTGCATTAGCAGTCAGATTCTTTCTAGAGCATTAGAATGGTCTAACCATTTTTCCAGTGATCTTAGCCATAGAATTAATGTAAAACTTCCATTTTAGGTCTAGATAAAAGGTCAGTCCTAGGAGTTTGATTAATCCGTTAACATAATACACCGTTCTTTTGTAAAGAGGGAAGACAAAAAGAAAAAAAACAAGACAATAGATAACATTTTTTATGTACTAATAGGTAACTATTTATCAAGGCCCAAAGGTCACTCGAGGATAAAGATTAATGAGCCTGTTATGTGGACTGTGAGTCAAGACTGAGGATTGGTAACAATGATTAAAACTGGGCAAAATTTGATCATATAAGAAGACGGTTCAACAAAAATTTGTTTACACTGGACTTGAAAACGGCCATGTTGCAGTCAGCTGGGAAGCAGCTCCATGATATTGTGTTCTGCACACGAATAGTTCTTGGAAAATAACATTGCTCATAAAAGTTCCTTTTAAGTTTAGGCACACAGGTGAAAGAAAAGAAAAAAATATTTATAGTGGACGAGTTTTGCTGTGAATGTTTTGCTGAGGAACCATAGATTAGGACTCAGTCGAGCACCTAGCATGAAATGATGGAATAATAATAGACGATAGATAAGAGGAATAAAAAGATAATTGGTTAATAAGATAGAAGAGAAGGAAACGGAGGAGGAGGAGGAGGAGGAGGAGGAATAGATTAGGCAAATGATAAGGGAAAAGGAGGTAATGTCCGAGGACAAAGTTGGTGTCAGTTTCCACCGGGCACTTTGGCGACAGAATATACATTTGCCAAGCGAATAATAAAAGTTTTGGCTCTTTTATTTTATTGAAGGCGTAATCTGAGACTAATGCCTAGCAAAAATACGTTTCTATTCTGCATATTGTGCACACATACACATATGTGCGCAAGTCAAAAGAGAAACTCTCCAGTGAGGGAGTCATTTACAATGTTGCAGGTTTGTTTGTAAGTTTATGTGTGATGGAATGGAAAGTAGATCACTCATTTTTGTTGATATTGTTCGCGTTCATATTGTCTGAAATAGGAAATAGGATAGGGCGGATAGTATGGCTCAAAGAGAACAGAAAGAGCAGAGGAAAGTGAGAGGAAGGTAAAGGAGTAGAAAGGTGTAAAAAAAAAATGCTTCCTTTTCTTTATGAAGAAAATCACACGTTCGTTTTGTTGTATCATGCGACAGTTAAACAGTAATAAATACTCAGAATTCAATATTGGAAATCGACGATCTCGTATTTATTTCTGAATAACATATACACACGCTTAATACACAGCCCTTTCCATTATAGTTCATTTATTAATAAACTTTTAATAAAAGAACGAATAGAAAAAACAGAAAGAAACGACAAAGTACAAAATAGATTTCGTAATCTAGTGGGGGATGCCCTTTGTTCTTTCCCTGCAACCTCTCTCTCACAGAAGGGACGTTGCGATACTGTCATTGTTTTATCGTTATTTCTATGAGAAGTGCTCGTCTGAGCTACAATCTCATGCCCCCCCTCGCCAATCTTTCACAAAAAACACCCGTCTAGCTGAAATCACTGTCAGTAATTTTCACCACTGTTTATCTGTGCCTAAATCAAAACGTAGATTTCATGAACAAAGCTTCTTTCTTAAAAGTGCCCACCTGTAGAACTCTCTTCCGTTTGCCTGTTTCCCACCTGACTACAACTTGGATGTCTTCAAGTTCAACATAAACAAGTTCCTGATAAACCGCCCCCTTAAGTAAGACACTTTATCAGATCTCCATTACTAACGATTACTACGATATTATCCCATTGATTACTGTACACGCAATAACCGTTATCCACGAGTGGCCTCCAGGCCTTGATAAGTGGTGACTTCCATGTAAAAAAGAAAAAAGGTATTCTCTTTTGTTTCTGAATTTTTGAGATAATGATTAATTATTAATATTATGTGGATTCTTCTACTACATCTTCAATGTTATTTTTACAACTTTTTATGGTAGAATTGTCCGAAGATCCGTGGCGTAGGGAATAAAGTACTTGGTATAATTCAGTTGTGAATTTCCCCTTTCTCGATGTTGAAAGTACAATCTTAAGTGCGGGCGACACTCAAAATATAATTAGAACTTCTACCCAATCATGTCTATCAGAACAAGAGCATGGATTAAATAAAGGATTTCATTCGAAATTCTGTACAGATTTCAGAGTTAGACAAAATGAATAATGCCGGACTTGACATCGTTGTGGGAATAACACTCAAGATGAGAACACTAGTCCAAAAAACTCCAAATAATTTTACTATTTCCTACCTGGACCAATATAGAGAGGGATCTGAGCTAATTTAGTAATATGGATTTATTATAATAAAGTGTCCGTCTGTAACTGAAACAATGTTACATTTCTTAAATACCCATGAGTTAAGAGAAGTAAATTCTGATATTCTCCAAAGATTTTTAAAAACCTGAAATATTAAGAATTATTGTCTTATTTTAATATTAACTTTATCATCATTATATATAGACACACAGAGTTAGAGTTCAGTCAAAGCAGAATCTAATTTGACAGTGATTATTAGGTCTATGACAACAGCATATTCTTTTCATTGTTTTGACTCTCGAGTGTATATTCGACACAGTTAAACACAATTAATCAACCGAGAACCACATCACTCTGCATAAAAACATATAAGATATCAATGGATATATACTTGAGAATCAAGACAAGGAAAAGAATATGCTGTTGTCATATCCCTAGTAATTATCCACTGTATATATAAGATGGAACGATTAAATTGTCACCATAAAGAAAACAACACTACAGCTTTATTTCAAAACTTTTATTGAAAAAAAATCAATTCAGGTAACTATGTAGTAGAGCTGACATCTATTTAATGTAAAAAATCAACTCAGCTAACTTGATTATGTAGTAATGCTGACATCTATTTGATGTAGCCACCTTCAGCCTAAATCACTGCCTAAATACATGTCAAGAACTGGGAATATGCCTTTTCCACAATCACTGGCACAAGCTCAGTGAATATGATGGTGGCGATCAGGCTAGCTTGGTGTTGTGGGAGATTATGTTGGTGAGAGTAGGGTACAAAGTTGGAGCACTTCTTCTGAAGCCTATCATGTTGCCACACTCAGGATCTGACAGCAGCCATCTGATTGCACCAGGCGATCATCACACTCCTCAGCACATTCAGGCACACTTTAGTGTTGACTTTCAAACTGACTTTGATGATGTGAGGTTGCATGATGTAGCCCTCACTTGAAACCACACAAAAGACCATAACCACGGTTGGAAACTTTGTCTTCATCACCTTCGGAACGTCCCTGTTATTCGTGGCAATCCAGCGATGCATTTTGAGGGTGCTGACAATGGTCCTGTTTCGATCTTACTTGTTGATTATTATGTCACTTTCAGACATGATAGAAGGCTCCTGTCGCTGTTTGGATTTGTACACAACTGACCAACTAGTAGATAGTTTGCAACAAAAAGAAAGAAAACCAGTTTTCATCAAACGGAAATGGAATCATGTCGTCTTTTCTAGAGCGACAGTTTTATCGTTTCACCCTATAAAATTTATTTTATACGATTAATTGAACATATTTCTATTTTACCCATAACCGAGACGTTGAGGTTTCATAATTTCACCAAAAGTATTGGTGGAGAATTGAACATAGTAAATTTGTCAGTATTTGTGTTCATATTTTCTGGTACAAATTTATGTTGCTCATTAAGTTTGCTCGTAAATATTTTGTCGTGAAAGTAATGAAAAACGTGACTTACACATGTGACGGCGTCTCTGTTTATCCTATTGGGCGACGGAATCAAGAAAGGAAAGCGAAAAGAAAAACTTTGGTCTATAGATGGTTTATTAATAAACATATGACATTAATTTGCATATGAGGACAATGACTGCTGTGAATAAGAATGAAGGGGAAAAGCACAGAGCAGTTTTCTTTTTTGGACATCTGAGAGAGAGAGAGAGAGAGAGAGAGAGAGAGAGAGAGAGAGACACAGAGACAGAGAGAGAGAGAGAGAGAGAGACAGAGAGAGAACGGTCGGTGAAGATTACAGTTGAAGTCGGGAGGTAGCAAGGAGTTTGGACGAATATTTATTATTTTTAAATCTGTTTCATTCATATTTTATATTTTTGTTTGGTGAACAAAGGAGGAAATGTGTCATTTTTTTTTGGGGGGGGGGTTATTTCTCGTACCAACGATTAAGTCAAAACGCTCCATTTTGTTGATTCAACAATATTTTGCATATGCATATGTGATATCAGTTGCAAGGTTAACTAATTTGCATATTTATTTTGAAAAATAACATTCTTTTAATTAACTATTGTTTTTTGCAAATTTAATATGACAAATAGTTCTATTCAGGACTGTTATATATTTATTTCCTGGGCAAATATTTAGCATTTGTGTTCAAATCTGTTTTTCCTTAGGATGACCAACAAGTATTGGTGGAGAATTGAACGCAATTGATTTGCAAATATTTGTGTCTATATATTTGAGTGCATATCTAAGAATTCGGAACAGAGCCACATGAGTGAGAAAAGGCGAAAGTAGAATCAAGGAGTCAACAGCTACATGAGCACCAGTATTTGTATTTAAATCTTCTTTTCTTTAGAATGACCAACGAGTATGTGGTATTGAACGCAGTTGATTTGTCAATGTTTGTGTCTATATATTTGAGTACATATCTATGCTTTTTATTACGTTTGCTAGTATTTTATATTTTTTCAGTTTATTGCTGCTTAGCAGACAGAAAGGAAGAAAAGTATCATTTGTTTTTTTATATGGATATATGAGAGACATGAAATACATTGTGTATATTTGTTATAAGCAATAACAAATCTAGTTTTCCAGCTACCCTGTTACCAATTATTGCAATTTTTCTCTCATCTCTCTCATACTAAACTTAAGACACCCAACATGAAAAATGGAGACCAACAACGAAAATGCAAACCTTCTAAATAAATGAATGTGAAAGCTGAGCCCATTCCTCACACGAACGGTCAATTTCAAATTAATTCAACTTTAAGAAACAGATGCACAATCTTTTATATATATATATATTATATATATATATATATATATATATTGCTTACTAGCAGGGCTACCCGGCATTGTTTGGAGCTAAAGTGTATTATATTTGGATTAAAACTTTTCTTTCTTTCTCTCATCTCTCCTCCTTATTTTCCTTTCCCTACTCCCATACCTTCTTTTTTAATCCCCGAGCCTATTCCTATCTCTGACCATACACACTTGCACATGAATAACACAAGAACTGAACCGCTATACGATAATTAACTCCATCAAAAATAATCAGATCAGTCACTTCCCTTTAGTTAACGGCTTAAAATAGACCCCATTTAACGAAATGTACGTGAATTTAGAGTCAAAGAATGAATGTTTTCTTTCTAAATTTTAGATATTATTCATCCAGGGCAACGCTGATCAAGAATATACCAACTTTGTTTCTGTTTGATTTCTATTTTTCTTTTTAATTTTTAATTCGATATACACACACAGACAACTGCCCTTTATAAAATAGACTAGTAGGGATACCCGACGTTGCTCGGGACAGAAGTATAATATATTTCTATTAAAACTTTATTTCTTTACCTTTCTCTATCTTTCTCTTTTCCCCATTCCCTATTTTCCCTCTTCCCACATCCATTTTCTTCTTCATCTAGCCCAGTTGTCTCTTTGGACATATACACACATAAATCTCGTTTCTATTGATTATCTAGGGATGGAGTCGGTATAAGGGATGTAACCCAATTCTAAAAATAATCTATTACTTCTCTTTATAATATACTAATTTTGTTGGCATCTGTTTTGTAGTTTTTGACTTTTAGCAAGACGTACATGCATACAGACGCTGTCCTTTTTAAAATAGATGTATAAAGTTAAATAAGTAGCATCTATTTATTAAATATTATTTTATATTGCTTTTTGATTCAGTAATTTATTTTGATAATATTTTGGAAATTAATTATGGATAAATATAGCATTGA
This sequence comes from Euprymna scolopes, assembly GCF_053919585.1. Taxonomy (NCBI): domain Eukaryota; kingdom Metazoa; phylum Mollusca; class Cephalopoda; order Sepiida; family Sepiolidae; genus Euprymna; species Euprymna scolopes. The sequence goes on from NC_136488.1 coordinate 27,253,754, forward strand.
ACAACGTACGCATACGGAGAGAGACACCATTGAGCTTCTCAGGCAATGCTTTGGAAAAATATTATCTCTCGCTATGGCAATGTCAAATGACCACCACATTCCCCAGACTTGACTTTTTCTTGTGGAGATATCTTAAAGAAAGAGTCTATGTTAACAGACCTCAAACCCTGCAAGAATTGAAGGAAAGGATCACGAACGAAATAAGAAAAAATCGTAATCCAGAGATTCTGCAATCTGTCATGAATAGTATTTTGGAAATAGCACAAATGTGCAAAGCTGAAAATGAGAAACATTTAAAAGACATTATTTTTCATTATTAAAGATTGTTTGAATTTTATATTTAAAAAAAAAACTTCCCAATGTCTTAGTAAGATTGTGTTAAAATTACGGAAAGATATAAAAAATAAAGAATCTATTTAGGTTCAAAACCCTTCAGTGACTTTTTGGATACTCTGTATGTTGTATTCGTGTTCAAATCTCCCTTTCTTTAGAATAACCGACTTGATTTTGGAATCTAGTTTTACATTGCAAATGTTTTTTTTTTTTAATTTTATTACTTCACGTCACATTTAAATGATTAATAATTTTTGTGGAAATTACCAAAATGTTAATGTTTAACTATATGAATAAATGAGAAAGATTTTGAGAAGGATGTTGTAGTTTGCTTGAAGCATTGTGTAAAAGGAGTTGTGTTTTAAAGTAATGACAGTGCAGTCTTGTACAAAAACACTGTAGGGAAAATCGTAGCTTACCTGACTAGTGTGAGTGTCGTATTCATTTGCTTAAGAAAAAAAATATCTAAAGTGGAGACGTTACTTTTGTATTTGACGATCACATATGAATACCACAAACTCTATGCAAATTAGTTTATGAAAGATGAAAGACAGCGTGTTATGCGAACGGATGTGTATTATCAGGATTATTGAAGCTAACTCAAAAGATTGTAGCCGGGTCAGAACACAACTTTAAAACTTCATTGAAATCAGTTTTCAAACTAGAAGCTATTTCGGCTTTATATTACCTTTCGGCAATGGAAGGCAAGATTTTTGATATCCGGTTAATTCCAGAGTTTAGTGGTGCTGCAACTGATATACCCATTATCGAGTGGATTGAAAATGTAGAACTTGTGTTAGGTCTGCATTATGAAAAATTTTAAGCACATCCTACCATTGAGATTGTAAGGTGGAGTCCTGACCATATATAGGCTACTTAGTACGGAGCAGAAAGCAGATGCAGAACAGATCAAGCAGACCCTCATAACCATGTATGCTACTGATGCATTTAATGCATATGATCAATTTGTTACTCAACGATTTTGCTCTGATGAGACAGTGGACGAGTCTTTTGCTGAGCTGCAATGCCTGGCCTAGTTGGTTGGGGGATCGTTGCCCAAATGTTGGTGAACATGCGCATTCGTTCTGGACTACCGCAGCATGTCAGACATATATTACGTGCTTCTTCCAGGATGGAAAAGATGAGTGTGGAATAACTGTTGACCCGAATCGGATGAGAGCTGTCATGACTGACAACAAAGGCCTTGCAGAATTGGCTACTGCCATCTCCGCCAAAGAAACACCTTCAGAATTAAAAGTGCGCAATGATGGTAGAATATTTGATTGCTAGATGTGTGGTGGTCCCAACCACTTGGCAAAGAACTGCTTATGGAATCGTGATGAAAGGCCGGACAGTCGGATTCACAAAGTCCGTCATGAGATATGTTGTTTCAGATCCAGTGGCCTTGGACATATAGCATTGCAGTACCAGGAAAATGCTGAAGGGGAGGAGGCATTAGCATTAGTCTCCTCCCTGACAAACTGAACATTAAGAAGCTCCCCTCCATGAAAGTATGTGAAGATGGGCAAGCGTGTACAGCGTTGATTGATTCTGGGTCTTCACAGACTAGTGAGTAAAACCGTGTGTCACTTTTAGAAGCAGAAGTCAAGAGGAGTATTAACAGCTGACGGAAGGACATCGAATTGCCGAGGACATGGCAGAATAAATATAGAGGATAGAGGTTGGCCAAGTTCCAGTTGTCGACACTGAGGTGTTAGTCGTTGATAAACAGCTGTTGGACTTCGATCTACTATTGGGGATTGATGCAATCAAGAAACTCGGGGGAGATTATTTCACAGAATCGGACGAAGCACATTTCGGAGGCCTAAACAGATGCGCTGCCACCTCGATCAATGAGCCAGATTTTAGCGTGACTGAAGATCGCAGTAACAAAGAATGGACTGAATTGTGGAAATGGGCAAATGGTCTCCCAGTGAACTGAGTAACAGTGTGCAAGAATACACAGTACCTTGTTATGCCAGGGATGCCTATGAGAGCGTGATCCAACAGTGTCGCTCAAGGAGTGATTAAAAAATGTCATTGAGGAAAGACAAAAAATGTAAGATTCTGGTAGATCGAGACGATTTCACTTCTTGTTATACATTTGGTGATACCGTGTTGCATTAATAATGAATCTACAATTATCGATACCAAAAGCCATTCGAGGATAAAAGTTAATTAGACGAAATTATTGTTAGCTCAGTGATTAAGAAGCTTATTAGTGAACCAAGAATAATTGATAGAACGGATCAAGTTCGAATACTTGTGGAGACAGTTCATGACAAGAATTTGCTTATATTGGATTTGAAGACGACTATATTGTAATGTGCAAGGAAGCAAAGCTGTGGTACTATGTTCCACAGACGGGGAGACCTTGTAAAAAAGCTCTGTTTGTAGAAATTCAACCTGACACTAGGCACTTGGAGAAAGAAAAGAAATTTTTCTTTCATTGTACAAGGGGCGTGCAATAAGTAACGCCCCTGACCAACTTCCCATAGCAGTAGAGCAATGAAACTTGGTACAGTTATTAGTCTTTCTCTACATAGGAAGCACCCAGAGTTATGCATTTCTCCCATCGTTTGATGCAGCTCTGGAGACCATTTTTGTAGAACACCCCAGGTTGGTCCTCCAACCACGACGTGACTTCAGAAATCAAGGCTGCATCATCTGGGAAATGCTTTCCTTTCAAAAACAACTTCATGGCTGGGAAGAGGTGAAAGTCAAAGCATGCAAGGTCAGGAGAGTAGGGAGGATGGAGTAGGATTTCATAATCACATGCCCGTGTTTCTGATCTGATGACATGCGAGTTGTGGACTGGAGCGTTGTCCTGCAGCAGGAGGGTACTTTTCCTGATCTTGCCCCGCCTCTTGATTTTGATAGCTTCCCTTAATTTCCTCAAAAGTGAAGCATAATAGGCTCCTGTAATTGTGGTACCCTTTGACAGGAATCTGTCATCACTACTTTGTCCTGGTCCCAGAAGACTGTTAGCATGACCTTGCCAACGGAGGGCTGCACCCTTGCCTTCTTTGGAGGTGGTGAGTTCAAGTGGTTCCACTGCATTCACTGGGCTTTGGTCTTTGGATCATAGTAATAAACCCCGATTTCATCCTGTGTAATCAGTCTTTTGAAAAACTTTAACTCACCTTCTTGCCATATCTCCAAATTCAGCCTCGAGCACTCAACACGTTCTTGCTTCTGGAATGGTGTGAGCAACCTGGGAATCCATCTGGCAGACACCTTATGCATATGAAAATGGTCATGAATGATAGTTTCCACAGACCCTGTACTAATCTTGACATCTTGGGCCATTTGGCGAATAGTAATGCGCCGATCTTCCAAAATGGCAACCTCAACTTGATGGACAGATGCCTCATCAATGGCAGAAGGTGGGCAAACAGGTCTGGGAGCTGTTTCCACGGACTTCTGGCCATGTTTGAATTCACAATGCCAGCATTTGACAAGGTCATATGATGGGGCATTATCACCATAAGTTTCTTTCATTTCATCAAAAGTCTCCTGTGGTGTGCGTCCTTTCAAATACAAAAACCGGATCACTGCTCAACATTCAACAGGCTCCATTTCACACCTGACTCAGTTCAGACACCTGTAAAACAGAAACCACAATTTGTTCAGAGCTGTAAGTTGTTATATAACCCGTAGAGATATAAATGATTGCACATGCAAAATTTCAGCTAGATCAGACAACTGGAAGTGGATTAGGGGCATTACTTATTGCAACCCCCTCGTAGTATCAAAACTAGTATTTGTTGTGAATGCCTTACAAAGAAAATGAAAGACCTGGCGTTCAGTCGAACACCTTTGATAGAAATAATGAGAGAGCAGAAAGAGACTATCACCGTCTCTTCTGTAAAAAAGATGTAAAGAACAAAAAAAAATGATCTCTATTAAATTTCGTAGTTGATTTAAAACCCTATCAAGGCTGGAAACAACTCATAGATAAGGAAATAGATCCGTAGTTTTTTTTGTATTTTTCTACAAGGGAGATACCACTTATCAAGACAAAAAGGCCACTCAAGAATATAAGTTAATGAGTGTCAGGTGGTCGGTGAGACAACACTGTCATGATCATGATCTGTGTCTAAACCTAAACGTAGGTTCCATGAACAAAGGTTCTTTCTTAGAACTGCACACCTGTGGAACTCTCTTCTATTTTTCTGCTTTCCAATTAGCTACAGTGTGATCGTCTTTAAGTCCAATGTAAACAAGTTCTTGATGAGTCATCTCCTTAAGCAATCCAATTTGCCAAATTTCCACTACTAACGATAACTACAACATTTTCACATTGATTACTGTACACTCATTAACCCTTATCCTCGAGCATACTCCGGGCCTTGATAAGTGGTGATTCCTTTGTAAAAAAAAAAAAAAATTAATCACGGAAATTAGTAAGATTTTATTATTTAAGAGAGCAGTTCAATAAGAACTTGTTTACATTAAACTTAAAAACGACCATGGAAAGTGTTCAGCAGACATGCAAGTCTAAGAAAGAAACTTTGTCCATGGAATTTTCGTTTAGTTTTAGATACAGATAGAGAAAAAGTGAAATTGTTGACAATTATTGTAACTAGACGAGTGTCTGATGAGAATGTTTTACTGAAGAGGGGGCAAAGATTGAAGTTCAGTCAAGCACCTGCCATGAAAATAACGATAGAGTATAGAGAGAGACTAGCGACATCTCTTCTGCAAGAGAGAGTTATTAGGGAGGACAAAATGACATCACCCACTAAATTTCGAAGCCGGTTTATAAAAAAAATGTTTTTATACGAAAATGACCGTCATCCTGTTCATGTATGAACATTTTCCAGCTATGTCTGAGAGTTAAGTTTCCACAGAATATTATCATATTATCCAGATCACGAAAAATGGAAGCAAACGATATTCATAGTCCCCGTCGGGTATATAAACATCCAAACTACAGTCCAGATTTTGTTGGCCTCAAATTCTATTAAAATCATCTTAGAACGAGTTGGTTTACATTTTTCTTATCAGATTAGGAATCTGTGTATAATATATATGTGTGTGTGTGTACGCGTACTTGTATCAAATCAGTTTCTATGTAAATTTCAATAATATAGATGTCCGTGCATATGTATATTGCTAAGATTTCAAATGTTTGAATACTATTCGATATCGATATCGTTATGAGTCAATTTAGAAGCAAGCAGACACAAATATGTGTCATTAGGGTAAACCATGCATTTGCATATGTAGATAATAGTACTTATCAATGTACTTATTTGTTTTTGTCATTTGATAGGGGAAATCTGTAGACGAAGAAAAATGAGTATCGTTTCTGTGTATACACGTGGTATCAATATCACTGTCTATATTCATTTACTATATTTAAAAGGATGTTTTATCTCTGTTTCTCTATATATGTGTTCGTGTGTACTAGATAAATGAAGTAAAAACTCATATAAAATTAATTTACATATATTATGTGCATAAATTTACATATTAAAATATATATTTACACATTGTGCGAATTTAATGTGTATTTATATATCACATATGTGTATTTATACATCACATATGTGTATTGATATATCAATAAAAATTGACATATATATATATATATATATATATATATATATATATATGTTACAGAAAATCAGAAAAACATAGGTGCAGGTGCTGTCGGTGCGAAAAGATATAAACAGAGGCTAAAGAGAATTCGATATTTTCCAAGTGGAGGTCGAACGACGGTATTACGAATATGAATGCGTAACGTAATAGCTATTGGTTCATGTTTTAATTTTTAGCCATGCAGCAAACATGTCTTCATAGTTCAGGCATTACCGTCAAAGGAAAAAGCAAATCGTAAGCTAAACGTTTTGGTTTCGATTCTCGGTGGTGGCGCACGAGTCATCCTTTTTAAAAATTTTTTAAAACTTTTTTAATCATTACTATATATTAGCTCCACTATAATATAGTAATAAATACGAAGTCTGCATTAATTAAAATATCATATTTAAGCGTATTTTACGACCGGACAATGCTGAGCGGCTTGCTAATATATATATATATATATATATATATATATATATATATATATATATATAGAGAGAGAGAGAGAGAGAGAGAGAGATCGTGGTATCTGTGTTTTTCGGGAGTGGTTTCTACCTGGAACGATCTATAAATAATCTACAATTAGTAATTCAAATAAGACATTAAAAAAATTCCATTTCTTCTTTCACTTTTAATCCTTGTCTAAAATAAAATTCTTTTGTTTGGTATACCATTTTTCAACGACACACGTGTAAAACATGCCACATATCAAATAAAATGATATGAATATATCATAAATATACTAGAATTTTTTACGAATGATATATATGCTCTGAAAGTGCAATCTATTTTTATTGAGCTTAAATAGATCTGGTAAATAATAAACATGTTTATTGTATGTATACATTAAAAGTATGTACACTATAATATTAAAAGGTATATATGTGTATATATATATATATATATATATATATATATATATATGTTATAAGGGACATAATTACGGATAGCACCGGATACGAAACGGTGTATAAAAGAGCGTCTTGTATTGTCTTGAAGTCAGTTCAGTGGTACGCACTAGCGCGACCGTCTCGCGTCTTACACTCTCCAAGTGTAGTCAGGATTAACCAAGCTCCCGGGACGAGCGTTCCGCTCACACACGTTAAGTTACCTTTTTCCTTTACCTTCATTTACGCGTATATCAACTTCAAGGCGAGCAGCCATTTTGTATTGTGTATTATTCGAAGTACGAATAAACCTTTTTGTTACGCATTCCACTCGGCGTATTTTGTCATGTTATTATATACCGTCAAAACGGGATATAACAGTTGGCGACAAGGATGATTCTTATCTCTTAACAGAGATAAATTACCGTACTAATAGGACTGTGTACTATTCAAATTTACAAGGATTTCGTTACTGAACACGTACGGCAACGAACTATTCGAAATTGTCTTACATAAAGTACGGATGTCTCCGATATGAACTCACGGAAAGGTAATAAAATTGTACTTGAAAGATATTGACAAGGTAAAGTGAACTTTATTTATATTTTTTGAAGAAAAAAATATGTGAGGAACGCAGGCGGAATTCGAACCCGGCACCTTTGGATTACGTTTTGGGAAGAAAAAAAAAGAACTTTTACGATTTTTTGTTTCTCTAAATTAAACAGACTATTGTTATAATTTAATTTTTTTTTCTTTCGTGCAACGGTATTTTTGTTGAAAAACAGTTTGCTCATTTTCGGGCATTATTCGTTGTGTAAATTTGAAAAGTATTATTGTGTAAAATTACGTTTAGGCAGAATTACTATTGCTAAATTGTATGAACTGTGTGGAAACATTTATTCTTGCAAGACTTGTTGCTAATTGGCGAAAAACGTATACTTACGAAATTTTGTGGAATCATTGTTGTAAATTTTAGAAAGACATTTTTTTTAAATATGGAACAATTGGCTGAGTTGACGAAAGTGCTAACTCTTAGCGTTCAGGAACAGTCAAAAATGACACAACAATTCTTAGTGCAACAACAACAGCTGCAACAACAACAGCAAGAAATGACACAAAAAACTTTAGAGGCACAACAAGAAAAAACAAAAATACTTCAACGCCAAATGTCGACTCAACAAAAGAATTTGGAAAAATTAATTCAAACCTCGACAACTGAGAAAAAAAACGAATTTTTCTGCATGTTCAGTTTCTGTTCTGTCGCCTCTTGGATCTTCCGACCACTCTGTTGTATCAATTAAGATAAAAATGAAATGTAATAAGTCCCCAGACGTACCTCTTCATCGTACAGTATATCGATACACTAAGGCTGACTGGGATAGCTTCCGTACATTTATATCTGATCTACCTCTGCATTCCATGTTTAAAAAGGATGTGTCCTCTATAGTATTAGACCTAACTGAATGGTTAATTGTAGGTATTGACCATTTCATACCCTCTAAAAAGTTTCAGCAAAAACCTAACAGCCAGCCATGGTTCTCTCCAGAATGTGCTGCTGCCATTGCGCACAGAAATCACTTTTTCCACTGCTTCAAACATAATAGATGTATGGAAACTAAAGCCGTTTTCAGGACTGCCAGCAACCATTGTAAGAAAGTAATAAGGAACGCAAGAATGTTGTATGCTCAATCTGTTAAGTCCAAAGTAGCTGAGCAGAGGCTTGGTTCCCACCAGTTTTGGCAAATAGCAAACAGAATCCTGAATAGAAGCGTGTGCTCCATCCCAACTATTATCAATGGACCTGAGGTAATCTCGTCAGCATCAGACAAAGCTAAACTCTTTGTCAAGAACTTTGCAGCTAATTCTACCCTTTGCGACCAAGACCGCCAACCTCCAATATTTCCTCCTGTATCAGAAAACACGCTATGTGATATACGTATATCTGTACGTGATGTTGCCAAGCTAATCAAAAACCTTGATTCGAGTAAAGCAACTGGCCCTGATGGTATTCCAATTATAGTACTCAAAAAACTTCAACCTGAATTAGCGCCCATACTTACAAAACTGTTTAAACGTTGTCTTAAGGAGAATAGTTTCCCATCTCCCTGGAAAATCTCATCAGTATGCCCTGTATTTAAGAATTCAGGTGATCGCTCATCCCCCTCTCAGTACAGGCCAATAAGTCTCCTGTGCGTCATGAGTAAGTTGCTAGAATCTGTGTTAAATACAGAAGTAATCAAACATCTCAACAAAAATAACCTTCTTAGTGACACTCAATATGGTTTCCGTTCTGCTAGATCTACAGCAGATGTTCTTACAGTTATATCGCATAGGATTAGCAAATCTCTCGACGGTGGCAATCTTTCTAGGGCAATTGCTCTTGACATATCTAAAGCCTTTGATAGGGTATGGCATAAAGGTTTACTTCATAAGATCGCTAGCTATGGTATAGCTGGAAATGTCTTCTCAATTATTAAATCATTTCTTTCTGATAGGTTCATAAGAGTAGTAGTTGAGGGGCAAAAATCAGAAGCTCACAGTATTAATGCCGGTGTCCCTCAGGGATCCATCCTGGGCCCAACTCTTTTCCTGATCTACATTAATGATCTTCCAAATCATATCCTTACATCATTTGTAGACATTTATGCTGACGACACTACCATTTATGGTACCACATCTAAGACAGTAAACGACCAAGTTCTCTCCAATTCTCTCTCCTCTGATCTTGAGCACGTAGTACAATGGGGAAAGGAGTGGCTGGTTACTTTTAATGCATCTAAAACCAAGCTTCTCTCTTTACATCATCAACATTCTAATTCACATCTGTCATCAATTGAAATGAATGGCTCTCGTCTTCAGGAGGCCTCAAGTTTTGACAAGCTTCTGGGCTTGACCATTACTCCTGATCTTAAATGGAACACGTATATCAAATCTATTGCCAGGGCCGCTGGAAGAATGGTGGGGTCTTTCTATCGATCCAGTAGATATCTCACTGCTGATGCTATTCTCTACCTATATAAGAGCCAGGTACGTCCAAGGATGGAGTACTGTTGCCACATCTGGGCAGGAGCTGCTAGAAAGGACTTGTCCTGCCTTGATAGAGTTCAAAATAGACTTCGTAGCCTCGTAGGAGATGTCCTTTTCTCCTCCTTGCAACCTCTATCTCACAGAAGAGATGTTGCGAGTTTGTCTCTGATGTATCGTTATTTTCATGGAAAGTGTTCAACTGAGCTTCAATCTATGGTCCCCCCTCGCCAAACTTTCACAAGAAACACTCGTCTAGCTGTAAACACTATCAATAATTTCCCCCACTCTTTATCTGTGCCTAAACCTAAACGTAGATTCCATGAACAAAGCTTCTTTCTTAGAACTGCACGCCTGTGGAATTGTCTTCCGTTTTTCTGCTTTCCGGCTGACTACAATATGGTTGTGTTCAAGTCTAAAGTAAATAAGTTCTTGATGAGCCGTTCCATATAAGTTATTAAATTTACCAAATTTTCATTACTAATGATTACTATATTGACCAATTTCTACTGTACACTCTTTAACCCTTATCCTTGAGTGGCCTCTGGGCCTTGATAATGTGGTGATGCCTTTGTAAAAAAAAAAAAAAAAGGTATTTCAAATTCTTTGTCGGAATTTCACTACTCTCCCGATACTGGCGTTACATTTCCAGCATACTATAGAAGGTATGAAACAGTTTTTACAAAGAGGTGTTCGGATTGGACCGACGAAGAAAAAGTCACGCTGTTGCTCCAAAAACTGGGTACTGACGAAAACACTAAGTACGCTAACTTAATTTTACCCAAAAAACCGGAGGAAGTGACCTTTGAAGAGACAATTAATACGTTGTCTAGAATATTTGATAAAAAAGATAGCCTTTTCCACTCTAGATATAAATGTTTGAATTTACAGAAATCGGAATCTGAAGTAGTATGCTTGTATTGTAAATTGCTTATGTGAATCATTTAAATTAAATGAAATTTCTGCGGATTTATTTAAATGTTTCATCTTTGTACAGGGACTCACAGAACCAAGGGACAAAGATATCAGATCCCGGATCCTGACAATTATGGAGTCGGACCCAAATATAACTTTACAAAAAGTTACCGAGGAATGTCAACGTCTCATTAATATCAAGAGAGACAACACCCGCATTGAAGAAAAAAGCGTTTACAAGGTACAACATGTAAAAAGGCAAAGGACCCATAGAACTTACAAGACCCAAGAACAAAGGACCCCTAGAATGCACAAGTACCAAAATTGTGAATGTTGCGGAAGTACGAGACACACCAAAAAGACCTGCTGGTTCAGGAATAAGATATGTTACGAATGTGGGTTCAAAGGCCACAAGGGACGTACTGTGACCAGAAGAAAAAACGAAAGACTGACAAAGTGAATGCGCTTCGCACAAGGAAAGAGAAAAGTTGCGAAAGGCGTAAGTATGTCAGTGTTCACATAAATGGACATCCTGTAACATTACTCCTGGATAGTGGTTCGGACATCAGCATCATAGATGAAGATATCTGGAGAAGGATCGGTCGACCCGAACTAATGGAAACCAGCAAGATGGCGAGGAGTGTGTGCGGCAAAAAGTTGGAATTTAAAGGAGAACTGAGGTGCAACGTGACATTTGATGGTCAGACACGCACGTCCAAAGTGTACGTGGTTCCAGGAAGGAACAAAAGTCTGTTTGGAGTGGATTGGTTTGTCCTGTTTAACTTATGGGAGCGACCAGTTAATTCTTTTTGTAATAGGTTGAACACAGAGAAAGCAAACCAAGTGGAAGACACTCTGGACGATGTAAAAGCAGAATTTCCAAGGGTTTTTGCTGAAGGACTTGGACATTGTGTGAAAGTAGAAGCCAAATTTGAAGTGAAGAAAGATGCCACCCCAGTGTTCAAACCTAAAAGAAATGTACCGTTTTCATCGATGGACGCAATCGAGAAGGAGTTGGAAAGACTTCAACAGTTAGAGGTTATTGAAAAAGTTGACCATACGGATTGGGCCAGCCCGATGGTATATGTGAAGAAAAAAAATAACAAAATCAGGGTCTGTGCGGACTTCTCAACAGGCCTAAATGACTGTTTAAAGGACCACAATTATCCCCTTCCGTCGGCAGAAGATCTATTCTCAAAACTAAACGGAGGAAAAATGTTTTCCAAGATAGACCTCTCAGACGCGTACTTGCAAATCAAGGTCAATGATGAATGTTCAAAGTACCTGTGCATTAATACGCACAAGGGTATCTTCAAGCTAAAGAGGCTTCCTTTTGGCTTAAAGGTCGCCCCTGCTTTGTTTCAACAGATAATGGATACGATGCTCGCAGGGTTGGAATTTGCGATGGCATACCTTGACGATATCTTGATAAAGAGCAGTAATTTACAAGAAGCACGTGAGAGAAGTACTTAAGAGAATAGAGGGGTTTGGTTTCAGATTGAGTCCGGAGAAATGCGATTTCTCCATGAAAAGGATCAAATACTCGGGTCAAATAATTGACGAAGATGGACGAAGGCCAGATCCACAACGGACCGAAGCAATTGATAAGATGCCTGCCCCAGACTCAGTATCAAAACTACAGTCATTTCTGGGATTGGTACAATATTATGCGATATACATCCCTAATGTACATAATTTGAGAGCTCCTCTTAACGAGCTACTAAAAAAAGGCAGTAGATGGAATTGGACAAAGGAATGTGGATCTGCTTTCCAGAAAATTAAGAAATGTTTACTATCAGATCTGGCATTAGCACATTTCGATCCAGAGAAAGAGATTGTACTAGCAACGGACGCCAGTGATTACGGAGTTGGTGCTGCATTACTCCACAAGTATGAGGATGGAACAACAAAAGCAATCTCTCACGCGTCAAGAACTTTGATTGCAGCTGAGAAAAACTACAGCCAGATTGAAAAGGAGGCTCTCTCAATGATATTTGGAGTCAAAAAGTTTAACCGTTTTCTCCATGGACGAAACTTCATATTACAGACGGATCATAAACCACTAATCACGATATTTGGATCGAAGAAAGGCATCCCTACGCATACTGCAAATCGACTACAGCGATGGGCTGTAACTCTCTTAAACTATCAGTTTAAGATGGAGCATGTGTCATCAAAAAAGTTAGGACACGCGGATGCAATGTCAAGGTTGATTCCAAAAAGAAATGAAAGTTTCGAAGAGACGGTAATTGCAGCTCTTAAAGATGAAAGCGAATGCTCAAATTCAATGTGCAGTATGATCCGTGAACTCCCGGTAACTCTAGAAGAGATTAAAAGAGAAGCTGCAAAAGACGTTTTTATAAAGCAAATGAAAAATCAAGTAGGGCGGACGGAAAGAAATAAGATGGCAAGAGAAATTACACCTTTTTCCATTTGCGAAGATGTGCTTATGTATGCTGATAGAATCGTAATGACACAGGTATTACGAAAAAGAATGCTAAACGAATTTCATACAGGTCATCCTGACATTTCAAGGATGAAATCCCTAATTAGAGGTTACGTGTATTGGCCTGGTATGGATAAAGAGGTGGAAAACTGTGTCAAAGCGTGCAAAGGATGTCAGTTAGCAGCCCGAGATCCGCCTGTAAAAACGACCCCGTGGCCGAAGACAGACTTGCCCTGGTCACGACTGCATATTGATTATGCCGGATCCCTGAAAGGTTTTTTTTACTTAATTGTAGTGGACTCTTTCTCCAAATGGCCGGAGATATTCAAGATCAGACATCCAACATCAAGGAACACTGTAAGTGCACTTGACGAAATTTTCAGCCGGTTTGGTGTACCAAAGACCATAGTGAGTGACAATGGTACAGCATTCACAGGTTACGAATTTAGAGAATTCTGCAACTCACTGGATATACAGCACATCACGACGCCTATTTACCATCCTAGGTCGAATGGGTTGGCAGAAAAATTTGTAGACACGTTTAAGCGGGCATTAAGGAAAAACATGAACATTGACACAGATGAGCGGACAATACAAACATTTCTAGCGATCTACAGAGTAACCCCAAATCCAAACAATGATGTAAATTCATCCCCTGCAGAACTTATGTTCGCCAGAAAAATTAGATCCATTTTCGATAGACTTCTACCGGATAAAAAGAAAGTTACCAGGAAAGAAAACTTTAATGTAAAGTGCTATTCCCCAGGAGATAAAGTTTATTTTTAAAATTTTCAGAATGGAAAAAATCATTGGGTGGACGGTATTGTTAAGAAAAGAATTGGGAACATGGTCTATACTATTCAAGGTCCCAGTTTTGTCTGTAAAAGACATGTTAATCAAATCCGTTCCAGAATTTCGGAAAATACAGAGGATATTCCAATGGAAACGTTGTGCAACACATTTGACCTTCCAAAACCGGTGGGTATACATGGACCCATGAATGTATCCCCTGAACATACCGCACGGGCTGAACAGAATTCTTTACCAAAGGAAACTCTGACCAAAAGGAAGAGCACACGTAAAAGGAAAGTCGTCAGGCGTTTAAGTCCTGATCCTAAACGGAAGCGATATTAAAGCTAAAATCGGGAAGATTTCAGCTTCAGGGGGAGGTGTTATAAGGGACATAATTACGGATAGCACCGGATACGAAACGGTGTATAAAAGAGCGTCTTGTATTGTCTTGAAGTCAGTTCAGTGGTACGCACTAGCCCGACCGTCTCGCGTCTTACACTCTCCAAGTGTAGTCAGGATTAACCAAGCTTCCAGGACGAGCGTTCCGCTCATACACGTTCAGTTACCTTTTTCCTTTACCTTCATTTACGCGTATATCAACTTCAAGGCGAGCAGCCATTTTGTATTGTGTATTATTCGAAGTACGAATAAACCTTTTTGTTACGCATTCCACTCGGCGTATTTTGTCATGTTATTATATACCGTCAAAACGGGATATAACAATATATATATATATATATATATATATATATATATATATATATATATATACATAAATTTAACCCTGTTTCCATCATAGATCTCATAGCACCTGATGAGATCTATGAATTAATGCGTGTGTAGTCAGTTAACACACTTATTATTAGTACTGTTTTTATTAAGCTTTACTTATGAATTGATCACTATCGAAACGCATACTGGAAAATTGTTACATGATAAGGGCTGTCCCCTTTTCATGTAAGTATAAAAATGGAGAATTTAGTTTAAAATGTAAATGAAATAGCATAGGCGGAATTCGAACCTCGTAATCTAGTTTAGAAATGGATTACGTGTGAGAATTTAAAAAAAAAGTAAAACAAACATTTGTTTAGAATATAGATAAAATATTCAAGAAAAGAATGTGAGCTGTCAAGTTTATTATGAAATTTTAAATTGAAAGAATGCAGCTTATAAGATAATGTTTTAACATATTGAATATAGGTTAAAATTCCTTTTGTAGAAATAGGAAAAGTTTTGGACACGTATGTTCAGGACACGTGAAAGAATGCACATGTTTTAACATGTGTATGACGTCACGGAAAATAGAAAGTTCGAGGGATAGAGAAAAACGTTAGTTAGAAAACAGTCAGTGAGAAAACTCAGAGGGAGTCAGACGTTTGGAAGCGAGACGTCACTTCAAGAAAAAATGTGAGACTTTGAATTCTTGATGATGGAATCACGGCCGTGTGAAGAATAAACCATCAAGTGTTTTTGTAAAGCTCGTCTTGTGTCTTATGTTTCTTATACAAAGGTAAAGTCCAATTGTATTATATATTTGTGTTATATGTATTTACATGCACGTCTCAACATCATCATGTCTACACAATGTCCGAATTGTCTGAACACTATATCCCTTCACTCTAAGAACTTTCTCCTTCTTCCATCAGCAAGATCTAAGAAAGAACATTTTAATATATAAGAATCTCTCATATCATGAACAATATCTTTCTAAGCCTATCTCTCTCAAGACAAAGACTCTTAATAACTCTTCCTAAGACTCTTTTAATAAGACCCCCTATATAACAAAATTCCTCTCCTCCAATATTTTAATACCTTATGTTGAATTAGGATAAATGTATCTAAGATCCCCTCCTCTGCCAAACTTTCACAAAAAACACTCGACTAACTACAACCACTAGCAACAATATCTCCCACTCTCTATCTGTGCCTAAATCTAAATGCAGATTCCATGAACAATGCTTCTTTCCTAGAACTGTCCGCCTGTGGAATACTGCTTCTTGACCGATTACAATATGGTAGCCTTTAAGTTCAATGTAAACAAGTTCTTGTTGAGCCGTCCCCTTAAATAATCCAAATTCTAACCAATGTACACCATTAACGATTACTACACTACCACCTTACATTCTTTAACCTTTATCCTCAAGTGGCCTTCGGGCCTTGATAAGTGGTGACTGCCTGTAAAAAAAAGTATCGTTTACATAGTTATGTTCTAACAGGCGTACATTTATTCACATGTCTGCAGAAATTTACATTCTGCCTTTCTATCAAGAAATCGATGATTTATGGATCGACTTTCTTTCTTTTGACCGATTAGTATATTTTACATAATTAGTATTTCCTCAAGCTCCTAGTGTTAACATGAATTGAAACAAATACATTGAGCCCCCCCCCTACATCAAAGTGGCACCGTGCCTTGTTTGGGGTGAAAATGAAAAAAAAAAAAATTTTCGAGGCTGTTGCAAGGAATGTAGGCTTTCTCTACCATGCTAAAAAGCTACTCACACCTGAGAGTATCCTGTATCTCTACAAGGCCACAGTTCGCCTATGCATGGAGTATTGTTGTCACATCTAGGATGATGAATCTGCCACTAGTCTCTCCTTGTTTCTAGATAGGGTTCAAAAAAGAATCGCCAACCTAAAAGGTCCTGAACTATCAACTAAACTCCAACCTCTGGCACATCACCCAAACATGGCATCCTTGTGCCTGTTTTACAAGTATTTCAATGGCAAGTGCTCTGACGAACTCCGAGCACTAGTACCCCCTCAACAACAATACACTTGACAAACCTGACAAGCAGCAAAATCCCACCCCTACACTCTAGAGATGCCGAGATGCCGTAAAGCCTTCTACTTGAATAGCTTTTTTCCTTGGACTCCTGCACTTTGGAATTCTCTCTCGAGTCCCTGCATCCCTGACTTTACTGACATGCAGAAATTCAAGCATAATGTGAACAGACATCTTGCTGCCAAACTCCATAAATAGTATCCCTGCAAATCTGGTCCCAAATAGTAGCCCTTCACGACTAAGTGACCCTCTGTCTTGTTTGGGGTGAAACGACTATATATAAAAAGAAAGTATTGTAATGTTTCCTTCACGTAAACTCTAGCTTTTCGAAGGTATATGTAAGAAAAGCATAGATTTTGTTCCCTTGTGTAACATTTTATGCCGAAGTCGTGCACATGTTTTGTATGCGATTGATTTGTAGATTATTTTTAATTTGAAGATATTTTCGTTGCATACAGCACTTGGTTCTCTTAAATAGTCACTCATCTGTTGATACGCTGTAAAACAAACTAAATATATCTTCCACTTATGAGTTAACTATTAATAGATGGGTCAATGCACCATCTGACATAAAAAAAATGCAAAAAGTTTTTTCTGGTTTTATGTTAAGTTGGGTCTACTATACATCATACTAAAGGTTGGACAAAATTTTATAACCAGTTAAGATTAATAAGGGAAATGAGACTGAGCGTTTAACCTCACCATGATCACTCTTTATGACAGGAAGTATTTCATAGTGTGGGGTGATCCTTTTGAGGCTTAGTATTGTGTGAAATAATTATTTTGTTACCGTGGAACCATAGACGAGGCTAATAAGAATATAAAAATCAAACAGCATTAGTGGTGTTTGGAATATTATTGCAAATAATAAAATCGGCTAGCCGAGTTCAAACCCATTTAAGTCGTTGTCCTTAGCTTTTACGGCAAATCAAGATAAAGAAGTCTTAAGTAATCTGATTTATAAAACTCACTATGTCTGTCTGTCTTCATTTATTTTTGCAAAATGTAGGTAGTAATGTCTCCGTTAACACACCACCGCCCACAGGCAGGGTCCTTCTTGTTCACTCTCTCCAGTGTCTCTTTAATCATCAGAGTTAGTAGGACATCATCGGATATGTCATCCCAACCCGTGGTTGTTAAATTTGCTCTGCGTTTAATCACACCAACAGCTGCGCGGAGCCAGCCACAGACCGGTAAGTGACCAACAAGTTTTCCACACCAAGAAAAAACGGTCCGCCTTGTAACGAGGTTGGGGATGCTTGGAATTTCACTGCCACGCCTCCATTGTAGGGTGCCATCCTCTTCATAAACATCCAATCCCAATACACGTGCTCCTTCCCTTAAACGTTCGGGATTCTTGCATTCCAGACCAAACTGAGCCAACTTTTCTTTGACACACGACGCAGACTGTACATCTTCATTGACGTATACGTCATCAATGTAAGCTGACGTTGAGTCCCTCATGGGCTTTTCTTGGGACAATACTTTGTTGACAATAGTCTTCATGATCTGTGGTGCCACATTTAGGCCGAAGCCAAGGCGTGTAAGGCAGTACCTCTGCCCCTGGAACCAAACTGTCTGGAACGGCCACAACGTCTCATCAACTCGCACCTGTAAATAGGCTTTTCGTAAATCCAATATTGAGACATTAGTGCCTTTCTGACGCCATTCCCTCAACTTACTGGCGCATACGTCAGCATCGGCAGTGTAGGCTTCAATATGCTTGTTAAGCTCCCTATAGTCCAGCACGGGCCGTACTTTCGACTTGTTATGCTGGACTACTGCCATCAAGGGTATTAGACCCTTCGGAGGCCCAAGCTTGTCCTCAGGGTAGGGGATTAACCAGCCATCTTGGATCCACGCCTTTAGTTCCCTTTCGTATTCTGCTCGGGCCTCACTGGGTATAGGGTACTCTGCAACCCCATTCTTGAGTTTAGTCGGTGCCATTCCCTCGGTCCACTTCCAAGATGCAATCCAGGCCCTCTTGTGCGAGTCGTAGTCCACTGTAAAATCCGGCCGATCGATATGGAGCGCTGCACACACTGGGGCCTCTAAGAATCGCACCTTTCCATCCCGATGAATTGCGACTCCCCCCAGCGCCTTGATGGCATCGTATCCGAGCAACAGGTCAAACCCCAGGAGATTTCCTTGGGTCACGAGCACATTGATCTTAGTGGCTGCACCGGTGTCCGTGTAGATCTTGACAGTTCCAGCTCCACAGCATGTCTGGGTCTCGCCTCCTATCGTGGTGACTTTGATCTTCCTCTTAGTCCAACTTGGACACAGCCTGGTGCTCACTATAGTATGCGAACAGCCTGAGTCGAGAAGTGCTGAGCAGGGTATCCTGTTTACGTAGACGGTTATTACTGGTTGCGCCTTGTTCAAATTTTGCTCGGGGAGCAGGGCGGCGCTGACGTCCTCTCCCCTGATACGTTTCCCGCACAGTTTTGGGCTAGATGCCCCAAACCGCCACACTTAAAACAGCGCACACGCCCCCTGTTGGTGCAATTCCTTGCAAAATGTCCGCGTCGGCCGCAGCAAAAACATTTCCCATTGCTTGCAGGGTTCTGATTCGGAATCTCCCGAGCGCCAATCTGGCCTGTCTGTGTCGCCATCACAACTGGTTCCCCCAGGTCCTCCTCATCTTTGATGATGGCTCGAGCACGTTCCATCAAGTGTTCCATGGTCGTAGTTGAAACCTGGTTGAGGCTCTCAGTAGCTGCTTCACCCGAGTGGGAAGGCCCGCCACAAACGCGTACGCAAGCGTCTGCTCCGACACCCCTCCACCGAACAGAACTGCGAGTTTCTTTAACTCAGCGAAGAAAACGTCCACGCTTTCCTCCGGTAGAAGTTTTCGGGAAGCAAATTTTTCATAGGCCGTACAAGGATCCATGGCAAATGCCTTGTACAGCGCAGCTTTAATTGCGGTGACATCTCCCTTTTCGGCAGCACTGAGTTGCTGATATACACTCAAGGCACCCCCAGCCAATCTCAGGGGAATTACAGTGTGTACCCTTTTCACCTCACAAAGGTCGCACGTCAGCTCGACCCTTTCAACCCAGTCGACGATGGACGTGGTCCCGTCAAACTCGGGTATGAGCTTTAAGTCAAATTTCGACTCGGTCATAGTCCTAGAGGCCAAATGGCCGAAATAGCTTGTAAGAAAAAAAATGTAAGGAAAAATTCAAGATGGCGCCGACTCTCTCTTTAACACGGTAAGATATCCTCAACACGGCACAAGAAGCAACAGCCACACGATTCCCCAGCCAACTCAATCGTCACTCCCCCACGTCTTTCCCCTCACCCGCTTTTATCGTCGTTCTAGGCTGGCTAAATTTGCATATTCCGAGAATTCGTGTGACTTTGCGAGACATCATACTTTACAAAAGACGGCGGTCGCCATCTTGGTCCCTCTTTTCTATTTTTGGTCGGTAACGCTGAGCTGGTCTCGAGGTAAGTCTTTTTCCCCTCATCCGTCTCTCCCACGTACCTACACAACACGCAAACACGCGGGCGCTTATCTCCTGGATGCACGTTACATGTCTAGCCTGCATGCGCAAAAAAAACAACAAAAAAAAAACCCTTACCTGCCACTCTAAATCCTAATGTAGATCTGTTTCTTGTAAATTAATAACCCCTATCCCTTGAAGGCTAACAATCTGCTCCTTCCCACCAAACCGCCACTTAACTCCTACATTTCACTCCGTTTTGTACTGGAATCTTTAACTTCCAGCCCCTGACACTCACATGCTAACTGCTTAGTCATCACTAAACATCTATACAATTCTACCCTCTAGACATGCATTGGAGTTCATTCCTATTCAAGTTGGTATTAAACAGCCAAAGTATGTACTCGGAAGTAAAGCACACCGCACTGCATTACACAACTATGTCTCCTCTTAGATAGCTTTGCAACGCTAATACGAAACTGAACCAATGCTCCTTGCTATGCTAAATGTCCATAACTCTTACTTGAAAGCTGAAAACATCTTCTCTCAATAATAGAAACTCACCTTGTACCTCCAACTTTATTCGCACCTACTAAAACCAGCCCATATATCTATTTACCAAATTACACATGACTCAAAACTTACTGTTTGACCTGTACTATATTGCACTCGCATCTCATGCCCTGCTATCATCTAAAATATAGTTTTGGCACAACTCGTAGTTCAATTCTTAACACCTACTCACACTTTAATATTATACTAGACCCAAGCTCACATGAATAAAAATAAATAAATAAATAAATAAAAATAAAAAAGGAAAAAAAATAATAAAAAATATATATATACAAAAGTGAAAGCCTCAAACCACATTATCTCCTCCTAACAAGCCTCCTTACAATCATAGTTGCTTACACTGCATGAGCTCTACTCAACCCCTTTATCCAGTAACAATGAAATAACAATGTCCCTAATCCACTTTGAGGAGTGTAACTATTTAGCAGATATAACCTCTACAAACTAACCCAATAACATTAACTAACCACGCGGGGTCGCAGAAATACCTGGATTAGAACCTAGGCGCGGAGCAAACCCTCTCAGTGGTGACGGACCCAGTAGATCTTTCCAGATCATCCGTCTAGGAGAAGGAAAACTCTGAAACTAAACCAAAGAGGAGGGAGGCCTCTTCAGTCTTGGATGACAATCTTCCTAGAGCTGGTGACTCAAAAAAATTACCGGTTTGCAATACCTAAATAGCTTAAGGAGTAGATAGGTCCTGCCTATCGCCCGGCTTCCATACTCCTTCTTTGCCTATTAGTCAGGCGCAGAGATACTATCACAGTGATTCGACAGAAACACCCATTGGTAGATCTTGTTTCTTGTCTAGGGCAATGAACGCCGTTTCCCCACTCCCGACACACCCCACCCCTAAAGCTGGGCACGTGAGAATGCTTGAGTACCACATATGCCTGAGCAATTAGATTGGGTTGACCTTCCTCTGATGGGTTGAGGGTACCAGATTGACAGTTACTGGCTGCTGTTTCCGACTGGTAGTACAGGAGCCCTAACTCTTTGGTAGCGCTTAGAGCGGCTGCTCCATCAACAGTTGAATAATATCGGGATGTTTGCATTGCCATGGCGCGCATGGAAAGGGACCCTGCACTCATCCCCGGTGGGCTTTCCTGAGGCCACAGTCCTAGTTGATGGAGGGTCAGCTGATGGTCTACTTGTGATGCATGTGTGATATTCTGCATAACCTCCTGTTCGGCTTCCCCTAACCCAACTGAAACTCATTAAAAAACATGATGACAGTACAATCTAAAAATAAGCTTAAACCAGGCTTAGGGTCAAACAAATCCAACTTGCCTCCTCCCTTGAGGCTTGCATTCACAAATATCCGTGGGCTTAGAACTAATTTAGCTGATGTTGAAGCATTTCTCCTAACAAATACCCCGGATATCTTAGCACTAAGTGAGACTAACCTACACTCCTCCATCCCCTCTAACTACTTTAACATGCCTGGATATCTCCCACTCTGCCGTAAGGACTCTGACAGACATATGCACGGACTTGGAGTTTACATTCGTAATACCCTTCCCTTGACTAGAGAAACAAACCTAGAAACGGATGATCAAGCCTTTATGTGCTTTAGACTAATCATGCAACACAACATTAGCTACTTTTACTTTCTCTACCGCTCTCCCTCGACCCAAGACTGCACCATAATAAACAAAGTATCTGACAGCATAGACACAGCACTCTCCTTCGACACTAGCGCACAAGTACATGTATTTGGCGACTTTAATGTCCATCACAAAAACTGGCTTGGATTCTCTACTTACACAGATGCAGCAGGCAGCGCAACTCATAGCTTCTCTGTATCTCACTCCCTATCACAAATTATTACTTTTCCAACCCGCTTCCCTGACCAGGAAGAACAACACGCATCACTATTAGATCTGTTTTTGACCACAGTTCCTGATGATTGTGTAACGAAAGCTGACAGCCCACTTGGGAACGCTGATCATGCAGTGATAATGGTTGAAATTGCCCTAAACTCTAGACCCAAAACTGAAGAGCCAGTGCTCAAAACAACGAGATATTATAAAAAGGCTGACTGGGAAGCTATCAGAGATCTTATCAGAGACGCCCCATGGGGAAATATTTTTTCTCTTCCTGCTGAACAGTGTGCAACCGAGACCACTGAATGGTTCAAAACTGCAATCGAAGCGCATGTTCCCATGCGGAAATTCTATAGAAAGCCCCACTCTCCCCAATGGTTTACTTCGACTTGCGCAACTGCCATTGCTCAAAGGCAGCATGCATTCCGCAGGTTTAACCGACATAAGTCCAGTTCAAACAGACAAAAGTACATAGAAGCTAGAAGTAACGTTAAGAAAGAAATAGCGACAGCTAAGAGGGAATTTACGGAAACCACTAAAAAACGCATCGAAGCACAAAAACTAGGAACTCGTGACTTCTGGAAAATCTACAACAGTGTAGTAAATAATGGGCAATCAACAATTCCCCCACTAACCAACAATCACGAGGTTCTTTGCTCAGCAACCGAGAAGGCTAACATGCTTGCCAGTCGGTTTGCCTCAAACTCCACACTGGACCCTCTAAACCACCCCCTACCTCAATTTCCTATGCGGACAGACGCCACGCTAGACGATCTGAAAATCACCCCTGCTCAGGTGCATGCTATCATAAAAAACCTTGACACTTCCAAAGCATGTGGACCCGACCTCATCCCAGCTGTGCTATTAAAAAAGTGCTCAGCCGAAGTAGCTCCAGTTCTCTCCAAACTCTACAACAAATGCCTTAATGAATCTTGCTTTCCGAGCTGTTGGAAAACTGCTTCTGTGGTACCAGTATTCAAGAATTCTGGCGAAAGAACTGACCCATTAAATTATCGCCCTATTAGCCTCCTCCTACTTTTTGCCAAAATATTTGAGACCTTAATTAACCATGCTCTAGTCCAGCATCTTACAGATGCTAAACTTCTGACCGACCATCATTATGGATTTAGACAAGCCCGTTCCATGGCAGACATCCTCACCGTAATCTCTGAATGCATATACCATTTACTGGACAAAGCGGGAGAGGGCAGAGTGGTAGCTCTAGATATATCTAAGGCTTTTGACAGGGTATAGCATGAGGGTCTCCTCAGGAAGATTAGATCATACGGTATCACTGGTAGAATACTTAACATAATTAAATCCTTCTTAGATAAGAAAAAAATCCAGGTTGTCCTCGACGGTCATACATCTAAACAATATGATATAAATGTGGGAGTGCCCCAGGGATCTATCCTTGGTCCTCTGCTGTTCCTGATATTCATAAATGACCTCCTCGACAAAATTGCCTCTGAGATGGGTATATATGCTGATGACACCACACTCTATAGCAGGCACGACAGGAAAACAAATGAACATATATATAAAGTAATGACAGAAACACTAGAGGATGACCTCCAATCAGTAGTGGAATGGGGACAAAAATGGATGGTAACGTTCAATGCCACCAAGACAAAACTGGTTTCATTCAATAATTACAAGAAACCTTCTCTACCACCTATAGCAATGGCCAACAACTCTTTATCTGAGAGTACGTCCTTCAAGCTCCTTGGCCTAACGTTCACAGGAAACATGAGTTGGAACAATTACATTGAAGACATTGCCAGGGCCGCTGCAAGAAAGGTGGACTCTCTCTACCGTGCTAGACAACTACTAACACCCAAAAGTATCCTGTACCTCTATAAGGCTACCATTCGCCCATGTATGGAGTATTGCTGTCACATCTGGGCTGGTGCATCTGCTACTAGTCTCTCGCTCCTTGACAAGGTTCAAAAGAGAGTCGCAAACCTGATAGGCCCTGAACTGGAATCTAAGCTTCAGCCTCTGTCCCATCGACGAAGTGTTGCATCCCTCTGCCTTTTCTACAAGTATTTTAGTGGTGAATGCTGTGACGAACTGCAATCACTTGTGCCCCCACGACGTGAGCACCCTCGACAAACCCAACAGGCTGCTAAATCCCACCTCCACACTGTAGAGATCCCTAGATGTAAAAGATCTTTTTACTCCAATAGCTTCTTCCCCAGAACCACTAGACTTTGGAATTCCATTCCAGGTCCCTGCTTCCCCAACAGTACTGACGTGCAGAAGTTCAAGTGTAACGTGAACCGACATCTTGCTGGCCAAATCCCTACATAGTACCCCAGTAGTTGTTGCCCCTGATAGTAGCTCCCTACACCAAAGTGGCAATTTGCCTTGTTTGGGGTGGAAATGTAATAAAAAAATAAAAAATAAATAAATCGATGGAAAAATTGAAACGAAAACTGTTTAAAGAATAAACCAACAAAGTAAGAGACCAATGATGATTCAGAATGAAGGAAAAAAGAAAAAAAGAATGTACAAATATTGAATGATAAGTTTTTTAAAATGGAAATAGTTTAGTAAACTGTTGTTTTTATTCAAAGAAAATATATTGCTTTCGAATATTATGAATGAGAATGTTCGTAAACATTTTAGTGCCTTTTCTTTATTGTTGCGATATTCGGAAATCGATATATGGATTTTCAAGTGAAACCAATAATATCTACTGAATTGTCATGTCACAGCAATGAAAATAGCCAAAACTTACGAAAAACGATAAGGGAGAAATTAATGATTAAAGGAAATAGTTACCGAAAAATTTTGAAATTTTAGCTATTTCGCTTGTGTTTACGACACGTGACAAAACAAACATAGCCAAAATCATTTTTTCGTGTTGAAAGACCGAAATAATTGTAACATGACAATTAGGTAGATAACGTTGCTTATTGTTGAAACTGACAAAAAATGTAAGGAGTTATCATGTTTTTTTTTAAAATTAAATATCAACTTTTCGGTTGGCCGATTTCATTACAATAAGGAGGAAGCAGTGGAAGAACCCTTTTTATCGGCCGACAATGGACATCCGGTATATATATTTTTGGTATTCTTGCATAGTTTGACCCGGATCGACGGGATTTTCCCTCAATTATGGATAATACCCCCATCATTAATTAATTATGCAAAAAAATAAAATAAAATGTTGATTTAGTGTTTTAACATTTGAACAACGCTCGGCTGAATCCGATGATTGCCGGTCGAACCCTAACCATGATTGAAATCCCGGGGATTTGGGTCAAATTCTGCATGAGTACCATTCTTTTTAATTTCGTCTTTTGTTCAATTTTGGAGTGAACTCTCAGCGATTGCAAATTAACAAATTTAATCAAAATGCAAAAAAAAAAAAAAAAAAAAAAATCAACAATTAAAGAATTTTAATAAGTGCCCAGTTTCTACACCAATCCTTATTATAAAACACTCAAGGGAAGAACGGAATCAAATTATTGCCAGTATGTTTGGGAGAGGTTCTATTTTTCTCTTTTTTTAAAAAATATTTTAAGCAGATTTGACACCCAGCTATCAAATTTTTAGGGGTCGCTCGGTTTTTGGTAAGTAGATCTAGATGTTTATAACTTACGATAAAACTTGCGAAGTATGTACTGTTTTAAGGTTGTTGTAAAAATGCAACGGAAATTTAAATTTTGTTCCGTTTGATTCTTTTTTTTTTTTAAGTGTGCTCCCCACTCCAAAACGAATGTAATCAAAAGAATAACATTCAAAAATTGTACTTTTTATATATAAAAAACGAAAGAAAAAAAACAACAACAAAAGAAAAAACAATTTTATCAACGACAGAGAAATAATTTAATTTTTAAACGAAAAAGATTTGTTTGATATATCTTTTTTGTTATTTTTTTTTACATGAACAATGTTTATTAGTAGGCCGTGGCGAAACCAAAAGTTTCTTTTTGTGATGTCACGTGACAGCGGGCGGTGATAATTAGATTTCCCCAAATAAAAAATAGCCACATCGTTACAAAGAAACCCACAAAGAAAAATTGAGTATAATGTTATAATTAAAAAGAGATATACAAAAACACGCATGAGTACGATGAAATTATTATACCAAAATGTCGAAGCAATCCGTCCAGTGGTTATTTAGATTATCGATTACGAACGTATCAAAGGTTTCATTTATATATATATATATATATATATATATATATATATATATATATATATATATATATATATATATATATATATATAA